>NC_064619.1:9608079-9917117 GCF_023898315.1 Schistocerca nitens | reverse complement strand
ACATTCATTCATTTCACAGATCTCACCAAACTGGATGTAGGGATTTATTTTGTGGGAGTGCACATGTGATCAATTAAATAAATAAATTGTCATTCTTTCCCACACTGGTATCCGGCTTCGCTGTATTAATTGAAATTGAGTTATTTTACAAAAAAAATGTGTTGTTCTGACAAAAATAATGAAGTAAGTTGTACCTATTTTCAATGTCGGGCGGTACTGTACCCTTTCAACTCAGACATGCAGAAACCAGGATCAACAGCATTAAAACATTATTGTAGGTTATTAAATATAGTTGTCACAAGTATATAGTACCAATGTTGTTGAATAATACGTATTTACACACCGAGACAAGCATTCGATTGCTCGAAAGACACTGTAGCGCCCATCCATTCAACTCGGTTAATATTGTAAACAAACCAGCTCCTAACACGTGTACTCCAGCCGTCAAATTGGAATACCACGTGGGCTCCAGTTCTCAGCCAATTACAACAAAGCAAATTTATGAGATGTTGCCGCACACGCCGTGTAATGGTGGTTCCAAATTTCCTAACTTAGTTATTTTTCCCTTTGAAAACAGATTCTGCGAAACATCGTTAATGCTCTGAATGAATATTAGGATGTATAATTGTCATTTTACTAAATAGGAAAGTTGTAGCGAAGGATGAGGAGCGAACACTACGTTTACATCTTGATGTTGTCGTTTATAGCGATAATACAATACTGCGACTGGAACAACGTTTTGTTTTTAAATACAAAATATATGCTGTAGATCCCACAATAAAGAAACGACTTTGAGAAATCATAGCAAACCAGACCTGGTTGGTCGCACGGGAATCTGAACCGCTGTTCTCCTGATGACAAATAAAACGTTTGACGACTATATGTATTTAAAAAAATTGTTTCGCTAGGAACATAAGATCTATTTCGATCATAGAAAAAAGTGAAGCAGGAAACTGAGGAAATATTAAGCTGATTACGAAGTGATGGAACACTATTCCAAAATTGTTGGCAGTATCAACAAGGTTATTGAAGTAGCAGACAATTTAAATCTGAACACTTTCTTAGTGCTTAGGTTACGGTTTACAATACTGTTCGATAACAGAACTTCTTGATATAGTGGTGTTCGAAATATTGGTTGAAATCGCTTGTTAAATCGCTAGTGTGCGTCCGATTGCAGGCAGTACTTGACCGCAGCGATACTTGTCTCGTGTGTGGAGCGCTTAATGAACTCGCCGTCGACAGCGCTGCTTGTCGTGTCTCGTCTGCGGGTACACAGTGGCGTCAGAGGTCACGTACGAATGATACCCTCTGCTATAAATTACCCATCACCAAACTGAAACACGGCAGTAAGCAATGGAAACTGTGGTGTTAGGCCAATGGTACACAGTTAGCAGCGACAGGAATCAACATATTAGCAGCTCGAATTCTAGCGACCTCAACCTGTTCGGTACTACGGAGATGAAAAGCCAAGAAATGTGGGGCCGCTATACTTTGCAGTGGTTAGTAAAAAAGAAAAGGGAGAAGAAAAGAAAAGGCTGAAAATGTGGGAAGAAATGGTGAATGAAAAGGCTTTTTTTTAAATCGTTAATGACCGTGAAAAAAGGGAAAGAATGAAATGCAAATCGGACTTCGTATTACAGAAAAGTTATCGGACTTCGTGATTCGGAAAAGCTATTGTTGGGGTGCTCCTTGTGGCGTTTCTGAGCAAACGCCAAACCAATTTCCACTACAAAAAATATAAAAAAAACAGAGAATAACAAATGTGACTAACAGGGGGAAATGGCGTAAATAAGAGTTCATCCTTTACCGTGTTAACATGTCTTCTTTCGTGCGGCGCCCAGGTCTTCAAAAATCTACTTGATTTGTGCATGAAAGTAGTAGCTGCTCCGAAATCTTGCAATCGTCCAGGAATCACTAATTTATACAAATTAAAATCATCTTGATACTGAATGCAATTTATTTTACTTTGCTACTTCCATCTTCCGAATTTCATAACTTCCACAATATGTCTACACATTAAAATGAGATCAAGACTAGCTAATAAGTTTTTTACGTCTGCATTAAGCTTCCGCTCTCGAGAGACAATAGACGGATAGAAAACAAAAAAAAGAGTTACGATTTTACTATTTTCTCTGCCGTCGAGTGCTCATACCGCTGCGACGGTATAATTTATATCTGAGGGGTCGAGTGTAGCGCGGCGAAATTCGAAGTCCCGCTACAACTTGTACTGAGGATACGAACTGCACCGGCATAAAGATGATAAATCTAACCCACCTTATTTAATCACACGCAACCAGAAAGGACAATTTCACGCCGCATTTCATTCAACGAATAAGAGACATTTGATTTAAAAGGCGAATTCGAATGTTCGAATGTGTGTGAAATCTTATGGGACTTAACTGCTAAGATCATCAGTCCCTAAGCTTACACACTACTTAACCTAAATTATCCTAAGGGCAAACAAAGACACCCATGCCCGAGGGAGGACTCGAACCTCCGCCGGGACCAGCCGCACAGAATATGAGTCCGTTTGAAAGCACCATGGCGATATATTCAAATATCCGAGTATTACGTATTTAAGCGAATACAGAAAGCATTAGGAATGGGAATTTCGTTGGAGCATGTGTAATCTGTGGTATTCCGATTTTCCTTTTATTACAAAAATTAAAAAATTCTGTTTCTTATAAATAAACTGCCTCATACAAAGCGTGACGAACAGCCTGGATGATAGCTTCGCAAAATCAAATTACGCTGAATACAACTGCTTCGTAGAAGGTACGTATTAACGAAAATTTATGTTACGCGGCCGCAGAAAGGTGCAGCTGATTTGACACATGTGTTTCATGTGTCATGCATTGGAAGAAATTAGATGCTGGTTGTTGGCTTACCTTCTGACTTCCATCGTTGCTCCATGCTCTTACTTCATTTCACGGTTTACTCACGGTTTTGCTGACCGTAGACGGAAACAATCGTGTTGCTCGCCATTCGGCTAGTCTCAGACTGATGCTAGGCAACGGAGAGGGCTGTGGGTGAGTCCCCTGTATTGTTAACGGGAGCACGTCATGTGATTCGTGTCGTTTACGTTGAGAAGATATGTGGTAAAACATTGAGGTACGATAAAGCCATCCAGCGACAATAGCAGGGGCGGAACTGAGCTGTGGGGTCGGTGTCTGTGACCCCGACACTAGGATGCCCCCGGCACCCGAAGGAAAGAAAGGAAAAAAAAACAAGAAAAAATCAAAATGAAAAGGAAAGGTTGAAAAATTAGGAAAATTCATCTATCAAGATAGGTCTTTCCTGAGTGAAAATAATCAAAGATTGTGTAACACCGTAAACGCAGGATGCATGGCATCTTCTACCGATATGTAATTTTTTGTAATTGTATGTAAATATTTGTAATTTAAATGCTTTCTTCTAATAAGTAAGGACATTGCTTCACTGTATGTGTACATGTAGGTAGAAGTCTGTTGATGTTTTATTGTATTTATCTGTGTTTTACACTGAAACTTATAAGCTCTGGGAAAAAGCCAAAGGAATTGTTATTTGCATCGACTAGCAACGATAATAGCAGTGCTTGTGCGTTGTAAAATCTTTGGATAGGGGGTTGTTGGGCAGAGCGCGCGGAGAGAACGAGAGACGGGTTCCGGCGCTTGTAGTGTGCGCAAAGTGTGGTGTGAACGCTCTCGCAGTAGAGAGTACCATTTCGGCGGCATCATGTACGCGCGCCGGCCAGATAACTAGTAGCAGGAGGAAGGGCAGTGGACGGGCGGAAGAGGCTGTATTAATTACGACTGCCCGTTCCTGTAATTAGCCGTGGCCCCACAAGATGCTACCGTCTTCAACAACAGCAGCAGTTCCAGCAACACAGATTCGTCGTCGGCTCCGAGTTTCGTCGCACGCACAGCACTGAAGTAAGACTATTCATTGGTAGAAAGTGTTAACGGCTAACCCAGCAGCACAACTGAATGTGATTTGACTGATAAGATTTATTTAAATAATAATCAGTTAAATTCAGGGCGATTGTGTCCTCATTGCCCCCAGACATTGTTACCAAGCAGGGTCCTTGTTCCCCTTTTTTCCTTACATGCTAACCGAAGTTTGAGAATCTATCACTGGAAAAAATTCAAATCTAAAGAAAATGCACAGATTAAGAGTGCAGAAGCCCGCATCTCGTGGTCGTGCGGTAGCGTTCTCGCTTCCCACGCCCGGGTTCCCGGGTTCGATTCCCGGCGGGGTCAGGGATTTTCTCTGCCTCGTGATGGCTGGGTGTTGTGTGATGTCCTTAGGTTAGTTAGGTTTAAGTAGTTCTAAGTTCTAGGGGACTGATGACCATAGAAGTTAAGTCCCATAGTGCTCAGAGCCATTAAGAGTGCAGAAGTTTTATTTATTTTAGATATAGATTGGAGCACATGGCTGTTTGGTTTGTTACGTATTCTAGTATTTAATTCTGTTCCAGTCAGTAAAAAACGGTCAGTTGTTCAGACAATAATATGAAATCCAATTTGAAAATTAAGTAACTGCAAAGTAAAAAGTGCTTGCCTTCCTCTAAATTTCTTTTATGACGTTATGTTGAGGTCTCTGACAGTCATTGTTCACGTAACGAAGTTCAGTACTAACATACAGTTTAAGTGGATATTTTCAAATCGTTACTCGATTGCTTTTTTCAAAATTTAATGACAAACTTAACGTAAAATTGACTTCTCAGTTTTCTTTATCATTACATACTCACTTAAAATTAGTGTAAAAAAACATCACAACCTTCAGTCGCCACGTTAGTCTTTAATAATAAATGTTTTTCTTTCCCATCATCTTGTACAGGATTATGGATGTAAATCACCCTAGTGGGCTGGCGACCGTAATTATTTCCTTTTCGTTCTTTAGTGTAACTTTTGGATTCATGATCAGTGGCACCCTTTTTTTGTCCAGTGTTGTTCGTGAGTGAATGCTCAAAATAACTTTCATTTTTCCAAATTGTAGCCCTGAACGGTTTAATTACTTTTTTATTTTTAGTAGACTTTTCTATCAGAAAGATCGATTGTACACTTTCCTCCTACTTATCGGTATTACTTCTTGGGGAAAGATAGCCTTATCCAATTAGAAAAATTCCATTAGGTATACACGCGTTCCAAGGTCATATTTTATATCGCAAGCAGGATAGGCCGATTAGTAAGGGGGAGGTTCCAGTTGTTTTGTATATAGTTCAAGTTTTAAGACATGAGCATTATTTACCTCATTTACTCAGATTGCAGATCAATGTCGGAAACTAGTCAAGTCCGTTTATAGAACGACAGGGACGTGATGTGAGCGGATTTCTTTCGCCAAGGCTATAATGAAGCATTCATCATGAGTCACGTGTGCAAGGATGTGTAAAAAGAGATTTAGACCTTAAAGGCGCTGCAGTGGTTTAAAGGCTAATCGAAAAGCAACCCTCTTTTCGATACGACTGAAAACATTTACACATCGTTTGGTCTTAGCATCCCACAGTGCAGAGAAACGATATGATAAGCTGGCAACGAGGTGAGCAAGCATGCAGGAGAATGGTTCAAATGGCTGTGAGCACTATGGGACTTAACATCTATGGTTATCAGTCCCCTAGAACTTAGAACTACTTAAACCTAACTAACCTAAGGACATCACACAACACCCAGTCATCACGAGGCAGAGAAAATCCCTGACCCCGCCGTGAATCGAACCCGGGAACCCGGGCGTGGGAAGCGAGAACGCTACCGCACAACCACGAGCTGCGGACGCATGCAGGAGACGGAGGGAGCCTCATTTTTGGGTACTTTCCCCGGGACCCAAAGACTTAAGTTACGCCAATGGTCCATCCTTAACTGTTCACATAATGTACAGAAGCAATATTGTATTTCTTGCTAAAATAGGCCCTTTAGACGGGAGCTTAACGAAAATGTTTAGATTTTTAATCTACTGCAAAGTGTAGCTAGTCCGGAGGTCTAGCGTGGGCTGTGATTATCGCATGACAGCAAAACTTGGTAGATATGCCAATGTGTTAATGCGGAACCTATTTAGGAAGGGAAAAAATTTAGGTAGAATGTTGCCCACAAGATACAAATCTGGCGCTGCACTGCTTCTCGGCGACGTCTGAGGGCTCATATGGAACAAAGTATGCAAGCAGCGATTAATAATTCTTAGTTGAATGGTCAGCGCGTCTGACTGCTATGCAGAGGTCCCGGGTTCGATTCCCGGACGGGTCGCAGACGTTCTTTGCTCGGGGATCTGGGTATTGTGTTGTCCCCATCGTCATTTCATCATCATTGAGATGGAACTCGTTTATTGTGGCGCCAACTGAAAAGACTTGCGACTCGGCAGCCGAACTACCCCCTCGTGGGGTCTTCCGGCCATCAACGTTATACGATAATTTCAGTAATAAAATCCCACGACCCGTTCCTAACCTGTCACATATGAAAACATTTCTAACGTCTTTATTGCATGCACGGCGCCAGATTTGCACCTTGAACTAACTTTTGTCCAGCGTAAATCCGTTCCTCATTAACGCATCAGAATATATACCAAGTTTCGCCGCCGTACGGTAATTACAGTCCACACTGAACCCCTGTGAGTAGCTGCACTTTAATTGTAACCGCCTGGTATTTATAGTAAGCAGGACAATATGCCTCGCGGGGTAGCCGCGCGGTCTGTGGCGTCTTGTGACGGTCCGCGCGGCTCCCTCCGTCGGAGGTTCCAGTCCTCCCTCGGGTATGGAGATGTATGTCGTCCTTAGCGTAAGTTAGTTTAAGTTAGATTAAATAGTGTGTAAGCTTAGGGACCGATGACTTCGGCAGTTTGGTCCCATAAGACCTTACCAGATATTCCCAAATTTTCCAGGATAATATCTGTATTACTAAATGACTATCCCAGAACCTGGTAACAGTTGCACGTTGACTATCTAACGGCTTCCAGGGGCATCAAAAATTTGGTTTTCAATAGTCAGCGTAATTAACGACCAAATTTAAAATGCTGTGAATTATCCACTCATTAATAAGTATACTCTTTTATTAAAAGTTCGGCGCTGTAAGACAAGCTAGAAACTGTGTGTTTTTCTTGAGGCAGCGTAATCGACGGTGCGTAAGTATGCGGACTTTATTGATTCAGTGTTTGCTAAAGACATCACTTGGCGACTTCCAACAAACTTTGCACGTAATTTCAAACCTTTAAGAAAATTTTTCTCACTGACAGCCCCTTCAAACTGATGAAAGGAAAAAAAAAAAAAACTTTCTCAGTTACTACATTTTCGCCTTTCATGCAGTAAAATTCCAGCAGCAGCCATGACGTTTTAATTTATTACTTCCTAACTACTGACCCAGTTGGCAACACAGTTTGCAGACAGATCCACATGTACCAGTAAATGCACCTGCAAAGCTACAACATATAGTTTAGGAGATACGACGTCATGAACAGTTATATGCGTAAAATTGACTAGCATCTGCTTAAAACGGATTCCAAATTACGAAGATTATACTCATCCAATGTTTCTTAATGAAAACACTTACCGACTTCCAACAAGCATTAAGTAAAATTTCTAATCGTCTCTAAACTTTTTCTCGCTTACATGTTTAACGCCAAATATTTAAAAAGTTAACTCGTTTGTAGAGTAATCACGCTTTTGAAGGCGTTTTATATTGCGAGCCCAATTCTTTAAAGAATCGAGGGTGTAATAGGTTTACACTGAAGTCAGTGGCGGCTAGAAACCACACATTCAAAATTATCTCGCAAATGGCTGACTGACCACCCCAACTCCACTGGAAAGTTTTTCCTTCTATTATATTATATTTTCATCCGTGTCAGTTTTTGGTTTTAATTCTGATACACCATATAGACACAAATATCAGAAACTCTGATGCAGTAGTTTAAATTGGTACCATCCAACAAGGCTCCTTCTTGTTAAAATCTGTATCAGGTTCCATATGCAATTAGTAGCTGGTGTTGATGCGTTGTTAGGCCAAATTTTACGCAAATATCGAGACGCAGAACCGTTCGCTACGGTTGGAACAGAATACGAGCCATAAACAAATAGGGCAGTATAACCACAGCACAAAATTCTATCCGCATCATTATTCTAGAATGAATTCTAAGGTCAAACAAAACAATATATACTGTGTACCCTAATGGCAACGAGAAAATTTAGGAGGTTGTTCACGGTTTTGTCATAAAGTGAAAGTTCTCTGTTAGATTAAAATCTTTTGCTATTCAGTTTATAGCCTTCGCTGTTGAATTTATTTAGTTCAAATGGCTCTGAGCACTATGGGACTCAACTGCTGTGGTCATAAGTCCCCTAGAACTTAGAACTACTTAAACCTAACTAACCTAAGGACAGCACACAACACCCAGCCATCACGAGGCAGAGAAAATCCCTGACCCCGCCGGGAATCGACCCGGGAATTATTTAGTATATGACTTAAAATAAGTCTTCAGCACCGATACACTTCTGTAGCTAGTTACGGATTCCGAACACAATAGTTTATCTTTGCGTAGTTCTGTAAAGCGTTCAAGAAGTATTCTTTGAGTTTCGGCTGAACCAAAAAATCGGGTTGCAATCCACCCCGCTGTGAATTCTGGGTCGCGCGTCTGAATAGGTAATTTTGCTCTGGAAAGTTCAGCGACGGATGTTGTTTGGAGTTGGATGGTGCGGCTAGCTGTTTGTGGTACAACGTGGTGGCAAGGCGGAGTCTACTCTGTGCAGGACGAGCGAATCGGTAATACGATTTCAGTAGTCATGCACCAAAGGTTTGAAGTTCAGTTTTAGTCTGGGAGACGTCCAAGTGAATTATTGTAAAATGCACTCATTAGGCGTCAATTGAGATGGTATATTTTATTAATTAAGAATTATAAACTCATGAGTGACTTAAAATTATAAATGAGAACTCTCAGGATTTAAAAACTAACTTATAGCAAGAAGGCAGTAAGTGCAACTACATATGACTGCAGTTTCTCACTAATATTAGGAACTGTAAAGAGTGAACAAATTGTGAGCTTAAACGATAATTGCAGTCTACTACAAATTAAGGTCTGGGCTCCAGCTACAAAAATGTAGAAAATTATGTGATTACCAGTTAAAGTAATATAATACATTAATATACCATTTAACATAAACATGCTTAAAATAAGAGAATCAACTATTTTCAACTTCTTGTTGTTGTGGTCTTCAGTCCTGAGACTGGTTTGATGCAGCTCTCCATGCTACTCTATCCTGTGCAAGTTTTTTCATCTCCCAGTTCCTACCGCCGGCCGAAGTGGCCGTCTGGTTCTAGGCGCTGCAGTCTGGAACCGCGAGACCGCTACGGTCGCAGGTTCGAATCCTGCCTCGGGCATGGATGCGTGTGATGTCCTTAGGTTAGGTAGGTTTAACTAGTTCTAAGTTCTAGGGGACTAATGATCTCAGAAGTTGAGTCCCATAGTGCTCAGAGCCATTTGAACCATTTTTTGAATCTACCGCAACCTACATCCTTCTGAATCTGCTTAATGTACTCATCTCTTGGTCTCCGTCTCCGATTTTTACCCTCCACGCTGCCCTCCAATACTAAATTGGTGATCCCTTGATGCCTCAGAACATTTCCTACTAACCGATCCCTTCTTCTAGTCAAGTTGTGTCACAAACTCATGTTCTCCCCAATTCTATTCAAAACTCCTCATTAGTTATGTGATCTAGCCATCTAATCTTCGGCATTCTTCTGTAGCACCACATTTCGAAAGCTTCTATTCTCTTCTTGTCCAAACTATTATTCGTCCATGCTTCACTTCCATATATGGCTACAGTCTATACAAATACTTTCAGAAACGACTTCCTGACACTTAAATCTATTTTCAACTTATTTGACCAATAATTTGTTTATCTTTATAGATTATAATTTGTATATCATATCTGTGTATATTCATTTTTAAATAAGTAAATAAAGCTGCAAATGAATACTGCGAAAAGAGGACACAGTGGTCCACCTCCACGTTGGTGGGACACGGGCAACGCCACCCAGAGTTTTACCGAACTGCTCTGGGTGTCGGCTAAGACACCAGTCCTTTGTGTAAAAGGACCCTATTACGTATGACGGTGGTGGGTTAAGAAAGGAAGAGCAGCAGCAGTGGAAAAAAAATCATTCATAGCGAGCGTGTAGATCACGCGTAACTAATTTCCTGATTAGCAATAAGAAGTTTATGGACGTGAACTTTGTGGAAGTGATGATTTGGAAGCGTTCTCCCATGTGGAGCCCTTCTCTTTGTGCTGTTGCCGCGAGCGTAGATTTCGATATGCAGTACAAAATCTGTTTGCTCATAATTCATCCGAATGGTCCAACATTTAATTCCGTCACACACCCTATCAATGGACCGTTGTCAATGTTTCAATAGTTCTATAGCTTTAGGTTTGTTTGAGTTACTCATGTGTTGGAGCTCTATGTGCCGTATGTTTTCTGAGCATTAATCCTACACTTGCTATCGTGGCTTAACTACCTTTGGAGACAATTATATGGATTTATATTCAAATATTCTTTCAAATAAATGTTTCCTTGACGCTAATTTTCCTATTTGAACTTGTTTATGCCGACTTGCACTCAGAAATTAGCATACGATCACTTGATGCGAGATGTTCTACTTCCCTTCAGCAATTGATAGAATTTTTTATGGATTTCTTACTGTAGTTAACAGCAAAATTAGAATCAATCACAGTGAATATTACACTTCGCGTTTCTATGCAAGGTCTTCCACCAGAACAGGTAGGTGTTAGAGATAAGGCAACTGGCAGAGTGGGAGTCCCTCATTTTATATGCAGTGTGATTATTTTACGTCTTGTAATTTTAAGCTGTTAGAACAGACCGGATCCACCTGCCCACCACACAACACTAGGCTATAAGCCAAACTGCTTACCCATTTTCATGTACAGTGACATGTTTATCACGATGGTTCAAGTGGTTCAAATGGCTCTGAGCACTATGGGACTTAACTGCTGTGGTCATCAGTCCCCTAGCACTTAGAACTACTTAAACCTAACTAACCTACGGACATCACACAGATCCATGCCCGAGGCAGGATTCGAACCTGCGACCGTAGCGATCGCACGGTTCCAGACTGCAGCGCCTAGAACCGCTCGGCCACTCCGGCCAGCTATCACGATGGCACACGTTCACAAAAATTCAGTTTCCATCCTATGTTCATTGTAAATTCTTGCGCAAAGTAAGCATTCTCTTTTTCCCGTCAGACTGCGTTACTAATTACTAGATTCATCAGGACTTTTTATGTGGTAGGGTATCCTTTTTAAAACAAAACATAGCCGTACTTACTTTCAGTGGTAGCCCATTTTCGGAAGCTAGTAGGAGCCTTACAAAGGGAACTGTAGTCTCCAGCGACTCGTTACACAGTAATGTAATTATGATTTTTTCGATTTATTAACCCGCTTGTCTTTGTTTCTGTGAAGTTACCTTGACAACAATGAAAATATCGGTAATATACATTCACTAAAACACGTAAGAAACTGCTTTATCTTTGGCACATATGCATAGCAAAAAAAGTACTGTGATGTCTACGCTACATCTGCATTTACACAGATACTCCGCGAGGCACCGTACGGTGGGTGTGGAGGGTTCCCTGTACCGCTACTATTCATTTCGATCACTGGTCTACTCGAAAACAGAGCGAGAGAAAAACAACTGTCTGTACGCCTCCATATGAGCCTTAATTTCTCCTATCTTATCTTTGTGGTCGTTATTCGAAATGTAAGTTGGCGGCAGTAGAAACGTTCTGCAGTCAGCTACAAACACAGGTTTTTTAAATTTTCTAAATACTGCTCCACGATAAAACGTTAGCTTCCATCCAGGGATTCCTATTTGAGCTCCGTGATGCATGCATGTTTTTGTTCGAACCTACCAGTAACAAATATAGCAGCCCGCCTCTGAACTGCTTTGATGTCTTCGTTTAATCCGACCTGCTACGGACCCCACAACACTCGAACGGTACTCAATAATAGGTCGCACAAGCGTTTTATATGCGGTTTCCTATGCAGATGAACCACACTTTACAAAAATTCTGCCAGTAAACTGAAGTCGATCATTCGCCTTTCCTTCTAGACTCCTCATATGCCCGTTCCATGTCATATCGTTACGCCCAGTTACTTAAACGACATGACTATGTGATGCAAGCCCTACAAATGCTTTATCCGGGCATTACGTGTTTGTTTTTCTTACCTAATCCCATCAACTTATACAGGGTGATTCAAAAAGAATACCACAACTTTAGGAATTTAAAACTCTGCAACGACAAAAGGCAGAGCTAAGCACTATCTGTCGGCGAATTAAGGGAGCTATAAAGTTTCATTTAGTTGTACATTTGTTCGCTTGAGGCGCTGTTGACTAGGCGTCAGCGTCAGTTGATGCTAAGATGGCGACCGCTCAACAGAAAGCTTTTTGTGTTATTGAGTACGGCTGTTCCCTCAGCTCGAACAAGAAGCACAACAATTCATATTTCAGCAGGATGGAGCGCCACCACATTGGCACTTTCTGTCCGTAACTACCTGAACGTCAACTACCCGAGGCGATGGATCGGCCGCCAGGCAGCCCGTGACAGAGCAATTCATCACTGGCCTCCAAGAAGCCCTGATCTTACCCCCTGCGATTTTTTCTTATGGGGGTATGTTAAAGATATGGTGTTTCGGCCACCTCTCCCAGCCACCATTGATGATTTGAAACGAGAAATAACAGCAGCTATCCATACTGTTACACCTGATATGCTACAGAGAGTGTGGAACGAGTTGGAGTATCGGGTTGATATTGCTCGAGTGTCTGGAGGGGGCCATATTGAACATCTCTGAACCTGTTTTTGAGTGAAAAAAAACCTTTTTAAATACTCTTTGTAATGATGTATAACAGAAGGTTATATTATGTTTCTTTCATTAAATTCACATTTTTAAAGTTGTGGTATTCTTTTTGAATCACCCTGTATTCTTCTGCCTTTACAGTTAGTTGTCATTCATAAAACCAACTACAAATTTTGTTCAAAATGGTTCATATGGCTCTGAGCACTATGGGACTTAACATCTGAGGTCATCAGTCCCCTAGAACTTATAACTACTTAAACCTAACTAACCTAAGGACATCACACACATCCATGCTCGAGGCAGGATTCGAACCTGCGACCGTAGCAGTCGCGCGGTTCCGGACTGAAGCGCCTAGAACCGCTCGGCTACCACGGCCGGCACAAATTTTGTGTATATCATCTTGTACCCACCTGCAGTCACTCAACTTCGACACCTTCACCACAGCATCATTAGCAAACAATCGCAGACTGTTGCTCACACTATCCGCCAGATCATATACACAACAGCGGTCCTATCACACTTCCCTGGGACAAGCGTGACGATACCCTTGTTTCTGATGGACACTCGCCGTCGAGGACAACATACTGGGTTCTATTACTCAAGAAGTCTTCGGGCCACTCATATACTTGGGAACGTACTCGGTATTCTCGTGCTTTCGCTAATAATCTGGAATGGGGCACCTTGTCAAACGCTTTTCGGAAATGCGGAAATATTGAACCCGCCTGTTACCCTTCATCCACACTTTGCAGTATATGCTGTGAAGAAATGGAAAGCTGAGTTTCGCACGATCGATGCTTTCTAAAACAATGCTGATTTGTGGACAGAAGCTTTTCTATTTAAAGGAAATTTATTATATTCGAACTGAGAATGTGTTTAAGAAGTCTGCCGCAACAGACGTTAAAGATATTGGTTTGTAATTCTGCGGGTCCTTTTTTTTACCCTTCTTACACACAGGAGTCAAGTGCGCTTTTTTCAATCGCTTGGAACTTTACGCTTAGCGAGAGATTCGCGATAAGTGCAAGCTAAGTAAGAGGCCAATGCCGTACTCTTTGCAAAACCAAATACGTATTTCATCTGAATCTGGCAACTTATTTGTTTCCAACTCTTTCACTTGTTTGTCTACTGTCTAACATACACAGTCACGACACTCACTGCTGAGAAAACTTCACCACCAGACAGTTGGTGCGACACTAGCGCCCCAAGTGGTCAGAAAGCAATCGTAAAATTAAAGTTTGTTTGTAATCATTTTTTTAGTTAATTATCGAAATAGTTATTAAATTTTTTGCGTTCCAAGTATTATTATACTGTCAAGATATGAATGATCATGGAACATGTAAAAACAGCCGAATAAGCTACAACTTAACTATGAAGAAATACTTTGGACTATGTGTGTAACTGCAGCTTACTCCACTGAAAACAACAGAATATAAACACATATTTCATGCAGGAGAAGAATCTGTTTCTTTCGTTGTCTGTTCTTATTACGCCAGGCGTTTTCCTTGACACGTAGAAACTTTGTAGGGAGCCTAATATTATGCACAGTCTTACACTTCTCTCCACTTCATAATACATAAATATTTTTGTAAATGTAATTATTTTCGTTTCAAAAGCGAATGTGTAGAACACTGTTGCCGTTTGTGTGCCAGATACAGCAAGAATTGTGGAATTGTTTTATTCTGTGTTGGGAAACATTTTTGTTGTTTTTGTTGTTTTCCTATCAAGTCGGCGTGTTTTTCTCCAGCTACAGTTGTGGTAGCTTGTCTGCTAATTTAAATAATTAGGTACTGCATTCCGTACATGTTATCTACGTTCTATATACACTGATTTGACTGGAAAGGAAAGTTCAGAATACTTCACGTTTTTGAGTAGATACACGACGCTTTTCTGCAAGAGGTCAGGTCTTCTGCTGTTTACTAGAAATTTTTTTACACAACTTTCTCCAGTAAATACCTGTAGGTTACAAGAAAATTGTAAATAAACTGTTCTGTAAAGTAGTGGTTCACTCCTCCTAGGGTCGTTAGGAAACCTAAATAAAAGGCAAATATGATGTCTTCCTCGTGATGTTGCTGCAGTTTATTATGCTACAGACGCTCCAGTTTATAAAAACCATTCTTTAGACCAATGTGAACAATTAAGATCCACTTTTGCTTTCACGAGATCTCGCCGAACTCAACAGTGTAACTTCCTGGCCACTTGGGACGCTGCAGTCGCAGTGGGTAACAAAAAGGAAGCGGAATGTCGCGACTTTCATGGTAAAGTGTGTTATTACTATGTAGTCCATAAGGGAATGTGTGAGGGGCGATGTACTATGTGGGTGCCGTAGCTACAGTAACAAATTAGCGTAAGGTCGTTGTGCCGCTCTTCCATTGCATTCAGCGCAAACTATTCATCAGTAAACCTCTCCATAGTACTGCTGTGTAGGACTGTTAGCGTGCTTAAGGGCGAAGAGTTAAGTATGTAGTTATGTTATCAACAGCAAGTGCCGTGCGTTTGTGGAACAATTGTATAGTTTCCCGTCTGGCCTATCAGCACAAACCATCGATATTTTCACTGTTGCACAGATACAAAGATAAACAAGAGTATGTAATTACTTTTAAACGAGGCACTGGAGAAATAGGGTCCGTAGTACCAAATTACGCAGAAACATCTCGGAACAACCTATTAAATTTTGTTTTCATGGGTAACGAAAACAGTTCCCTTCTCTTTCCCGGTCTTATTCCGTATCTACATGGGTCGACATTTTAACCCCTTGCCCCCGCCGCCTCCCCCACCCTCCCCCTTTCCACAGGATCGAATTTGTGTAGCTCACCTGTTTGTTTGTAGTCTAGGGGTTCCCAACCTTTCTTAGGCCGTTATCCCTGATTGCAATCAGACATTAGCTACTAGCTCCTCCTGCTGCCCGCCCTCTTCCGCTCCCACATTATCACCTGCTGTAGCACCTAACTGTAGAATGAAAGACGTTCCGTGGAAAACTTTTAATTTTAAAATGATGAAAGGTGAATGATATTTAGTATGTGTGTCTGTGTGTGTGCGTGTGTGTGGGTGTGTGTGTGTTTGAATGATGAAGGAATTTGTCGTGCATCACAAGTGCTACTCATAGCTCCTCAGAAAACAAAGCTAACTATCCACTGTGAGAGTAGACACTTGTTATAAAACATACTTGCCCTGCATTACTCCTCTCCATTGCGGCACTTGCTTGACCTCCACACTACAGCCCCATTCAAAATCAACCAGGTTAACATGTATGCACTAAACTTACTGTTCCTAAATCACTCGACTGCTGCACTCCTTACTTGTGAAATGGCAGAAATTGGAAGACTTCTGACTCTTAATGTTTTGTGTCAGACCACAGCCACTAATAATAATAATAATAATAATAATAATAATAATAACAGTAATAATAATGATACTGTGTACAGCACTATATTGTTACTGCTGTGCCGTGCTGTCAATTAGTTCATTTATCTGTTTCGAACAGAGTAATGGAGCAATTTTTGGACTACAGCAGGTACTATCTACAACTTAGAGAAGACATTTTCTTGACACATTTAGCATTTGTTACGTATATGTCTCACTTTTATCATCAGCGATGAACGGAACAAAGCACAACATATGTGTTTAATGGGCGGACTATGTGAGGAACCTGTAGCCTCCACCGCATGAATGTTGCTAATTGAGAAAAAGCAATTATTGATAACGTATCAAATCACCTCCAAAGTCTTACAAAATTGTGGTAATAGTACGGATCTTTTAAAAATAATTTAGTTTGGTAACTGAAACACAATCGAATCGTTTAGTTTTCACTCTTCAGAAAATTTCATTTGACCCCTCAAGGGATAATTACCACCAGGTTGGGAATCACAGTTTTAGTCAAAATGGTTCAAATGGCTCTGAGCACTATGGGACTTAACTTCTAAGGTCATCAGTCCCCTAGAACTTAGAACTACTTAAACCTAACTAACCTAAGGACATCACACACATCCATGCCAGAGGCAGGATTCGAACCTGCGACCGGAGCGATCGCGCGGTTCCAGACTGTAGCGCCTAGAACCGCTCGGTCACTCCGGTCGGCCTGTTTAAGTCTTCGCGTTATCAGATCTTAAAGTTTTAGAACGGTTTCTAAATGTTTTGCGACTCGTATAAATGACGCGGCACTTGGCTATTAGCCCGGTATTCACATAGTCGGATGTGGGAAACCGCCTAAAAACTAAAACCAAACTGGCGGACACACCGACCCTCGTCACTAATCCGCCGGCCGGATTCAATCAGCGGCCGGCGCTCCTCCCCGCTTCCCGAAACCAGAGTGGTAACACGCGCTGGTACCAACCAGGATAGAGGCCAAAAGTAGTGATCAACCGAAACCCTATCCATATTCCTCGCACTTTTGCGTTACAAAAGGCTTGGCTCGACATATACAGCTTGATTTCGGTTTTCTTGACCAGGGAAAGGTTTTTGGTTCATATCGCAGGGATGCTAGTAAAAACAATGTACACTCATGTTCATAAATTAAGGACAACTGCAGAATGTAGTGCCAAATAACGTGGCACTACACAAAACTGGCGCTAATAGCATAGGCACATAGGGAACACACACGACACAGATCTGTAAGTCCACGCTATTGGTGATAAGTTGAGAAAATCGTCCCGAAACACATGTGCTACAAAACGCCACTGTTTCCTGCGCATGTACCCAGACATCAGTATGGGATATGATCACCATGCACACGTACACAGGCCGCACAACGGGTTGGCATACTCTGGATCAGGTGGTGGAGCAATTGCTGGGGTATAGCCTCCCATTCCTGCTCCAGTGGCTGTCGGAGTCCCTGAAGTGTCGTAGGGGTTTGAAGACGTGCAGCGATACGTCGACTGAGAGCATCCAGACGTGCTCGATGGGGTTTAGGTCTGGAGAACAGGCAGACCACTCCATTCGCTCGATATCTTCTGTTTCAAGGTACTCCTCCACGATGGCAGCTCGTGCGTTATCATCCATCAGGAGGAACCCACTGTACCCCTGAAAAGGAGGACATACGGGTGCAAAATGACGTCGGTATACACCTGACCTGATAAAGTTCCTCTGTCAAAGACATGCAGGGGTGTACGTGCACCAATCATTATCCCACCCCACACCATCAAACCACGACCTCCATACAGGTCCCTTTCAATGACATTAAGGGATGAGTATCTGATACCTGGTTCACGCCACACGAAAATCCGGCGAGAATCACTGTTCAGACTGTACCTAGACTCGTCCGTGAACATAACCTGGGATCACTGTTCCAATGACCATGTGCTGTGTTCTTGACACCAGGCTTTAAGGGCTCTTCTGGAAACAGGGGTCAGTGGAATGCACCTTGCAGGTCTCCGGGAGAATAACCATGTCTGTTTAGTCGTCTGTAGACTGTGTGTCTGGAGACAACTGTTCCAGTGGCTGCGGTAAGGTCCCGAGCGAGGCTACCTTTAGTACTCCGTGGCCGTCTGTGGGCACTGATGGTGAGATATCGGTCTTCTTGTGGTGTTGCACACCGTCGACGTCCCGTACTGTAGCGCCTGGACACGTTTCCTGTCTGCTGGAATCGTTGCCATAATCTTGAGATCACACTTTGTGGCACACGTACGGCCCGTGCTACGACCTGCTGTGTCTGACCAGCCTCCAGTCGCCCTAGTATTCTACCCCTCATAACGTCATCAATTTGTGTTCATTGAGCCATTTTCAACACACAGTCACCATTAGCACGTCTGAAAACGTCTGCACACTTACTCGCTGCACCGTACTCTGACATGCACCAACACACCTCTGCGTATGTGGACTGCTGCCAGCGCCACCGTGCGACGACCGCAGGTCAAATGTACCGCATGGTCATACCCCGAGGTGATGTAAACCCGCAAACCGCCCACCAGAGCGTTGTTTCACCATGTATCAGCATTATCCTTAATTCATGAGCATGAGTGTAGTATGTGTCCTGGGTTCTAATAAAGCTCAGAATTTCTTGAGGTGAAGAACACAATGTGCTACCACGGGTAGGATGTGATGCAAAGATACAAGAGTAGTTTCGGGTGTGTTCATGGAAACCGTGATATAAACCTCATATTATAAAGCTGGCGAAACGTTTTTCCTAGAAAGCTCATTCGTCCACGGCTTAGTACCCTGAAAAGATTTCGAAACCCTCATGTTGTCACAAAAATGTATATTTCATCTCCAGTTGATTAAAACTACACCGTTTTTTTCCCAGAGATGCACTTCTGTTAGCGTTGCTATGAAGGAAGCGTGAATGATGATATCTGATTACAGGGAGGATGTATGTCATTTGCTATCCACAAATCATGTGTGACACATTTCTCCCTACAAGCATCGGCGTCCTCGACTTATCCGAGCCCTTCTCCCATGTAAGACGTGAGGCAGAGGAGCAAACAAACGACACAGGAATATTAAGTCAATTACGAAAACAAGTTGGACCGCATTAATGACGTAAGCTTCGTGCTCCACTGTAATCGCGGCTCTGATTTTAAAGTCAAATGCGGAAGCAGGGCACACGGCGCGCCCCGACAAATGCAGCGTAAGGGCCGCAGACGCCACAGCGCATACATTTACATCGTCTTATAACGCGGGGCTCCAATGAGCGCGCCCCTCCGGACGCAAACACAGGCCGGTGAATGCTTACCGGTTACAGTTTATGCTAACGTTTGCCACCTACCCGCCAGAGACGAATTCAGAAAAGTCTGGAATTTCTTTCTCCTTAAGCACTTCGAAGAAACTTAACCTACTCGTTGAAGGAATACACGGACCTCATGAATTACGGCAAACCTAACTACGGCGGTAACAAAAACACAATCATCTTCGGACCGTTCGAAAATTTAATGCTGATTTCTTTCTGGTGGCTACGAAATTACTACAATCTGGCAGTAGTTTTTGTTTGCTCGAGTAATGGAATGATTTATTCCAGCTGGCAGGCTACGATACAATTTGAACTGTTTTCCATTCAGCACACTTCCGGTAATATACTTTCTATTACATACACTGTAAAGAACATATAGTTTTGTGTTGGAGCCTCACCAAAGCGTATGGAAAACATTTATTTTCAAGTACAAGCCGTATTGCAATGACATCAACCACTGAAATGTGTTACAAGAAGCCCCTTCATTCAAACTACGACTCTTTTCGCTCATTTCCTACTCATCTTCAAATGATTTGCATTAGCAGTACATACCGTCTTTCCAGAACACCTGCGATTACATTGGTAAGCAACTGATTTTCAATACACACAAACTCTCAAAAAAGAAAAATGTTGAAGCATCCATAATGAGACGAGGAAATGAAATTAAACTTCCGTGGTGAAGAGGGCATGTGGTGTTATTTCAGTCAGTACAAAATCATGTCACATTTACAAAGAACTTGGCAGTAAGAAACCATTTATGATTATGACATTTTGAGTGAAATAACCCTCACTGCGTGTCAAATACTTTTTATTCTGTACAACGGTCGTTACTGCGTTGCTTGCTGCCGCTCAGTGACCTTCCTGCTCGTGTCACCGTTCTGCTATCCCCTTAATATTGATTATGGACTACCCCCTTTAGCGCGCAATTTGCTTATATCTTGATGCGAATGATGGGGAGTGGCTCTAAGGCTGTTACCCTTCAGTCATGATACGTTAAAAACAATCTCTATTACTTGAGGATGCGTCTTCAGTTGCTGCGAAACCGGCCGTGACTTCCAGTAAAATGTATTTTACAGTCAGTGCGGATCATTTCATTCAGAATGTGGAAATTTGGGTGCAGCCAGGACTTTAAAATAACATTATCAGTATGACGTTGCAACCCTTCCGGTTTGGAGGCACCCTCCGATTCGATCGGGAGGGATGTCATAATGCCGTTGAATTCTCTCCACAGGCAAACCTGCCCACAACTGTTGTAATCCTTTCCTGAGGAAAACTTGCCCACAACTGTTGTAAGTGACCCTTGATATCCCAGATAATGGCAGTGGGACGGAATTGGCGTCCGAATTGACGCTTCACAAATTTTTTGAGGGAATTCCTGAGGATCTTGTTGGTCTCCGGAGTATCTCAACAACAGCCAGACAGTTCATAGAGATACGTGCCATGTGTGGACAAGAAACGTCCTGTTGGAAAATTTCACCACGATACTGTATCTTGAAAGGTGGCAAATGAGGGCTCAGGGTGTTACTGAGGTACCATCGTGCCGTCAGTGTTCCCTCAATCACTATCAGCCGTGACCTGAAACCATACACGATGGCTTCCCACACCATGGCACCAACAGGCACACCGCTGCGCACCTCCAAAACATTGGAAGCACGGGATCTCTCCTTAGCCGCCGACAGTGGTCGTCCGGGATTGTGGAGAACCGCAGTTCAGCGACGAACACAATCCGATGTAATTCACCAGTTGCCCTTGCTTCCAGTTCACGCCACCACTCCAAACAAACGGTTCAAATGGCTCTGAGCACTATGGGACTTAACATGTGAGGTCTCCAGTCCCCTAGAACTTAGAACTGCTTAAACCTAACTAACCTAAGGACATCACACACATCCATGACCGAGGCAGGATTCGAACCTGCGACTGTAGCGGTCGCGCGGTTCTAGACTGAAGCGCCTAGAACCGCTCGGCCACTCCGGCCGGCACCACTCCAAACGCAGCCGTTTGTGTTGTGGTGTTAACAGCAGCCTATGCACGAGGTGGTAATTCCCTATTGTGGCGCCTGCTAGTCTCCGACCGCTAGTACTTGAAGGACATAGAATGTTACAGGTAGTCGATTGCTGATCTCCTGTGACAGGTGCAGATGTGATCGGTTACTATGTGTTCAGCACGGCGGTATTCCGTTGTGGTGGTTAGACGTGGTCGAACAGAACCATGGCGACGAATATGCCTGCCCTCATATACTCATGCTGCTCAAAGTAGAACCGTTCTCACATCCGGATGATTCACGAATCTACACTACTGGCCATTAAAATTGCTGCACCACGAAGACGACGTGCTACAGACGCGAAATTTAACCTACAGGAAGATGAAGCTGTGATATGCAAATGATTAGCTTTTTAGAGCATTCACACGAGGTTGGCGCCGGTGGCGACACCTACAGCGTGCTAACATGAGGAAAGTTTCCACCCCATTTCTCATACACAAACAGCAGTTGACCGGCGTTGTATGGTGAAACGTTGTTGTGATGCCCCGTGTAAGAAGGAGAAATGCGTACCATCACGTTTCCGACTTTGATAAAGGTTGGATTTTAGTCTATCGCGATTGCAGTTTATCGTATCGCGACATTGCTGCTCGCGTTGGTCGAGATCCAATGACTGTTCGCAGAATATGGAATCGGTGGGTTCAGGAGGGTAATACGGAACGCCGTGCTGGATCCCAACGGCCTCGTATCACTAGCAGTCGAGATGACAGGCATCTTATCCGCATGGCTGTAACGGATCGTGCAGCCACGTCTCGATCCCTGAGTCAACAGATGGGGACGTTTGCAAGACAACAACCATCTGCACGAACAGTTCGACGACGTTTGCAGCAGCATGGACTATCAGCTCGGAGACCGTGGCTGCGGTTACCCTTCACGCTGCATCACAGACAGGAGCGCCTGCAATGGTGTGCTCAACGACGAAACAGGGTGCACGAATGGCAAAACGTCATTTTTTCGGATGAATCCAGGTTCTTTTTACAGCATCATGATGGTCGCATCTGTGTTTGGCGACATCGCGGTGAACGCACATTGGAAGCGTGTATTCGTCATCACCATACTGGCGTATCACCCGGCGTGATGGTATGGGGTGCCATTGGTTACACGTCTCGGTCACCCCTTGTTCGCATTGGCGGCACTTTGAACAGTGGACGTTACATTTCAGATGTGTTACGACCCGTGGTTCTACTCTTCATTCGATCCCTGCGGATCCCTACATTTCAGCAGGATAATGCACGACCGCACGTTGCGGGTCTTGTACGGGACGTGCTGGATATAGAAAATGTTCGACTGCTGCCCTGGCCAGCACATTCTCCAGATCTCTCACCAATTGAAAACGTCTAGTCAATGGTGGCCGAGCAACTGGCTCGTCACGATACGCCAGTCACTACTCTCGATGAACTGTGGTATCGTGTTGAAGCTGCATGGCCAGCTGTACCTGTACACTCCATCCAAGCTCTGTTCGACTCAATGCCCAGGCGTATCAAGGCCGTTATTACGGCCAGAGGTGGTTGTTCTGGGTACTGGTTTCTCAGGATCTATGCACCCAAATTGCGTGAAAATGTAATCACATGTCAGTTCTAGTATAATATATTTGTCCAATGAATATCCGTTTATCATCTGCATTTCTTCTTGGTGTAGCAATTTTAATGGCCAGTAGTGTAGATGCTGCATCATCCGTGCAGCTGACCAAACTGAGACCCACAGTGCGTGATTTTGAAACTCAGTGAGATGGTGATGTGGCTGCCTCACACCAGTATAGAACATCTCCGTGTTCGTCACAGTTATCACTCAACATCTGATGCTGTTGACTCCCGTTATACAAGGTGCGACAATAAAGTAATGAGAATGATGTGAAAAAAATGTTGCTTACCGTTTTAGTCAAGTTTATTGTTGTCTCCTTCAAAGTAGTTCCCTTCTGATTGCACACACTTTTTCCAGTGCTTCTGCCATTGATCGTAACATTTCTGGAACTCATCTTCTGTAATGTCTTCCAAGACCCTCGTCACAGCTTTTTAGACATCCTGTGTTGTTTGAAAATGGTGTCCCTTGACCGCCGTTTTGACACTTGGACATAGAGAAAAGTCGCACGGAGCGATATCTGGTGAATAAGGTGGCTGTGCTAGTACTGAAATTTGTTTTGAGGTTAAAAATTGCTGTACTGACAGCAGTATGGGATGGTGCCTTATCGTGATGCAGAGTCCAATTATCAGCAATGTTGGCACAGATACGAAGAACTCTTTTATGACGTCTGTCTAAAATTTCTTTGTAGTAATATTGGTTGTTTGTCCAGGAGGCACCCACTCTTTATGAACAATTATCTTGGAATCAAGGAAGCACACAAGCATGCATTTCACTTTTGACTTTGAACATTCATTCTGCCTTCACTGAACATTTTATGCCAACGAAAAACTTGAGCTCTTGACATAATCTCCTCTCTAAAAGCCTTCTGAAGCTTACCGTAAGTTGTCGTCGCGTTTCCACCCAATTTAACGCAAAAAGAAATGGCATACCGTTGCGCAATATTATGCGGTTCCATTTCCATGACGAGAGACACTAACACGTGTTAACTTATTACAGCACAACTCACGACTGAGCAGTTGAATCGATGAGACGCTTGGACTAGAAGCAGCTTAGAGACGAAAGTCAAAGGTATTGTGCCTACGCAAAGGTATTGTGCACGGTTGCCACATCTTGCAAAGAAAATCAGTCTCGCACCTCGTATACCCTAACGGGCCTGGTAACAATATTAAACCTGAACATCGCTCATGCACTCTGGTGATCGTTCTACCTGACACAGGGAATGGCAACCCTAATCATTTACATCCTCACCGAGTGTGATGCTGCTGTAGGCTTCCAGTATTCAGGGGAGGGATCCAGCTGGGAGCTAATCTTTTCCTAGTCCTCCTAACTACAAGCAGACTCTAGGGAGAGTGACTATCCTAGAATGGCAGGTGGTTCCAACACCCACTGGAAGGAAACTCCTGAAAAACCTTGCATGAAGCAGTACGTTAGAGAAGCGCTATTATCTGGAGCAGGAAATGGTCACTAGAAATGCCTAATTTTTGTTCCTGCGGCTGATTACCTTGAAAGGGCTAGATGTTATAACAATTTCACGGAGTGCTTTGCAGTCCACGAAATGGGAAAGTTTCGGGAAACCCTCTTGTAGCTGAGGTCGTAAGTCGCATGCCCACTAGGGTGGAGGGGACGTTTTCAAGTGTTTAATTGTCATAGGGAGTCGGTGATGGTTTCTGATCCACAAAGACTCTTTTCATTTACGGAATGACTACAAGAACCGGAATTGTGTTCTCCTTTGCCAGCGTAGAATTCTATTGAGTGCTTTAGCGGTTTTCTAACTTTTCTACCTTGAGGTAGTGTCCACTGAACGAAGCAGACGTGGCGAGGTTTGACTGAAGTTGTTTGGGACCTGTGTGTGAAATGTTATTGGTGCAGAAATTTTGGTCTAGTAGCTGGACCTCGAAATCTTCTGAGAGTAATTAGATAGCTACAGAGCTTATAATTGTTGACTTTGAAGTAGAGTGAAGTTTAATACTGTCTCATGAATCAAGCGAAGCCGGTGACTTTTATTTAGACAGATTTTACGTGTGTATCAGTGCAGAGAATTAATACAAGTCGGTAGAGGTTTACGACGAAATCAACGGAGCTGCGATTGTCGTGTATTTCGTCTCGCACCCGTCAATTGCCAACATTGCGTGTATTCCGGCTACGACCTCAAGTGTGACTTTTTTTACACTACGCTACGAAAACCCTGATGATGGGCGGAAGGAGCGTTTCGCAGGATGACCGGAATAAAACTGGCCTGACCTAATTATTAAAGCTAAGCGTTGTTTCCTCAATCTGATTAATCACTTTTTTACATTGTCAGGCACTAAACTAACCACTGTTCGGATATTTTCAAATGGTTCAAATGGCTCTGAGCACTATGCGACTTAACATCTATGGTCATCAGTCCCCTAGAACTTAGAACTACTTAAACCTAACTAACCTAAGGACAGCACACAACACCCAGCCATCACGAGGCAGAGAAAATCCCTGACCCCGCCGGGAATCGAACCCGGGAACCCGGGCGTGGGAAGCAAGAACGCTACCGCACGACCACGAGATGCGGGCTCGGATATTTTCATCAGCATATAGCAACAATGGAAACTGCACATGCCACTTTGGCACGAGTTAATTGTTCGGAAGAAAGAAGAGTGAGCAAAGGCAGTAAAATCCTCTGGTCACCATGATCGCATGGTCTCTCCCCTTCTGATCAGATACACTAAGTTGTCACACACTGTAAGGACTGCAGCAGGAGACTGAAAGCGCTATCGCTCAGACGGGGCTGCTACGGGTGACGGAAATGAGCGTACGGCATTGTTGGCCGTGTGTCCCCCGTTCGGGCAAGTTCGGCCGCCGAGAGAAAGTACTTATTGCGTTCTACGCCACAATGGGCCACTTGCGCGTCGGAGATGGGGATGAAATGATGATGAGCACAACACAACACCCAGTCTCCTACCTCAGCCGGGAGTCGAACCTGGGCCCTTTGGCGTGGCATTCCGCCAGGCTGATCACTCAGCTAATGGGGGCGGACGTTACGAGTGATAAATTGCACAACGAGCTGCCGCAACTTAAACTTTCCAATGTCCTTCATAAGTAGCAGATCTCCTGTACGTTAACTATGATTCCTTATTTCATTTCAGATTTATTAAAAATTTATGGGCCCTTTCTGCTATTGCATCCTATGTTATCACACACTGCATCACGTTAGAGTAGATAATATACTGGATATGCCATACTGGATTGATAAAAATGTGTCCATTTTGATTGATACCATTCGTAACTCAGCATATTCGTTGATTACAACATAATCAGAAGCTCATAACGCGGAAAACACGAATATATAAGCTGTAGCACCTCAGACGCAAGATGCAACACGCGGAAAGCGTTCTGAGGAGCAACGGGTACTTCACCAGTAACATAAAAAATGTCACAGAATGAAACACTCGGCAGAGTAACACATCGGAGAAAGGAAGGTAGGCTGTTGTCTTGTGTAAACACGGCGTAAAAACTATTTGTAACCTGACAAAGAAGATCAGCTGTAACCTCCACCTCACTTATCGACCTCAATGACAGTGAAAAATTAAACCGCGTGTACCTAATGGAAATTTGGGAAAAGCAATCGTCACCGAAGTTAATCTGTCGGTAAAGAGGGAGGAAAGGGTTACATCTAAATTAAAGGAAAATGCAAATGAAATTGGTGGAAATTAACTTTGAAAAGGGGTAAAGTTAATAAAGAAAGTAAATGTGCAGTCGTTACGTTAACAATTAACTGGCGTCAATTAGATATTTGAGAACTGAGGAAAATTACGGTCGCCAGTCATAAGGACAACTACTATAATAACTGAAAAAGAAAGGTTATTGCACATATAATTAGCACTAAAAGCTTGGCAACTGAAGGTTGACACGTGTTGTGTGAAAACTGAATGTTTGTCAGATGTAATAAATTTCGCTACACTCTGACTTAATTTAGCAAAAGAATTAATAAAACCAGAAAATTGAAAGTTAATTTAGTGACTGAAATTAATAGTGAACTTTGTTTCTGAAGCATATTGAAATTCAGTAAAATACAGTTAGTCTTGGGCTACCTCAACAATCATTTCAAAAGCTACTTGAATCTACGCAATTTAGAAATAAGAGATTTAACTTCGAACTTGAATTAAATGATTCTGAACAATTAACAATAGTAAAATTTAGTACGTACCAAGCTGAGCTGCAGTCACAGGTAAGCTAAAATATGGTAACAAAACTCGCACTCTTAATTTGTGCTTGCGTAATCTAAATATTGTAGCCAGCTATCAACACTTTAACTCAACTTTGAAATTAAAGCACTGAAATGGAATTATATTACTTTAATGCTGGCATATGAATTTCAGCGACACTCAGGTTCATTCCAGAAAAGGAAGGGACCCTGCTTGGCAATGCAATTGGGACAATGAGCAACAAAGGTTCATGCTAAGTTGCTGTAATTTTGTGATGCAACAGTTTGAAAAGCTGAGGACTGCCATACAGTTCTAAAACTTTACGTGCTTCCACTCTTCCTTGTTGGTTGATTGAAGGTTTGCAGTCGTCGGTCGAGCAGGTGACGACAGTCACTCATTGTCGGCCGTCGCTGTTGCAGAAGCTGGATGTTGGCGCGCCTTCTTCTCGACACTGTCACCAGGCGAAACGGACTCTTGATGTGCGCCAGCTAACGCTTCCCGTCGGCAACACCGTGTCAGAAACTATCATAGCAAGTCGAGCGCAATTACATGCTGCCAAACCCCGAAAGCGCGGCGACTCGCAGGAGCGTCACACAACACACCTGCTCCACCGCCCTACTCCAGCCAGACTCCCTCTGCCCGCGCTCCACGCGGCAGAGTTAACACTACCAAAGATCCTAAACACTTTGGTTCTCCACTCGACCTATCGATGTAATCGTTCGATAGCATAGTTTTCCCTAGGCAAGACCCAGCGTAAAAATACAAATAATATTTACAAAACAAAACAATTATACATCGATATATATATATATATATATATATATATATATATATATATATATATATATATATATATATATATATAGCAAAACAAGTACAATATATAAAGAGACAGAAATGTCATGTCTTCAGGTAACAAAATAAGGAAAAACTTCATAGTACAATAGATGGAAATAGGATATGCATTTCCGGCGTTACACAGTGAGTGTCTCACATCGGGACAGGAAGAAAGGGACCCAGTTTCTTTGTCAGGAACATGCCGCATGCCATGTACATGTGGAAAAGTGTATGTTTGAATGACTGGATGATCAATCAACAGCAGTATGTCCCAACATAATCAGCATTGCAGGTTGGGGCAGTTGGAGAAATCGGCGATGGTGCAGCACGCGATCTGTGTGACTCACTACATAGTAAAATTCGCCGACACGCAGGTTCTTGCTGTAGATTAGGGCTATCACACCTGCTTTTTCAAAGAAGCTATAGAAATACAAAAACTTGACAACAGCTTCAGCAATATAGAAGAAAGCCTCAACGTTAACGGATACAACTCGCAAGGGGAGAACCGGAGCGGATGTGCCCACTGAAAAGCTGTTGTAAGCTGGTGCGCGAGGTACATACACATATAAAAAAAATTTTTGCATCACATCGGTTCCGGGAGTTCCGGAACCTGTGCAGAAAATTGGAATAGATATCAACATGATCATCATTTCCGCCCTTTTTATTGCTCATGAAAACCATAAAATCCATGTTGTACCGCCAAACAGCGAGACCTTCTGAGGTGGTGGTCCAGATTGCTGTACACACCGCTATTTCTAATACGCAGTAGCACGTCCTCTTGCACTGATGCATGCCTGAAGTCGTGGCATACTATCCACAAGTCCATCAAGGTACTGTTGGTCCAGATTGTCCCACTCCTCAATGGCGATTTGGCGTAGATCCCTCAGAGTAGTTGGTGGGTCACCCCTTTTCAGTCTATCCCAGGCATGTTCGACAGGGTTCAAGTCTGGAGAACATGCTGACCACTCTAGACGAACGATGTCGTTATCCTGAAGGAAGTCATTCACAAGATGTGCACGATGGGTGCGCGAATTGTCGTCCATGAAGAGGAAAGCCTAGCCAATATGCTGCCGATATGGTTGCACTATCGGTCGGAGGATGGCATTGACGTATCGTACAGCCGTTAATGCGCCTTCCATGACCACCAGCGGCGTAGTCGGCCTCATATAATGCGACCCCAAAACGTCAGGGAACTCCCACCTTGCTGCACTCGCTGGACAGTGTGTCTAAGGCGTTCAGTCTGACCGGGTTGCCTACAAACACGCCTCCGACGATTGTCTGGTTGAAGGCATATGCGATACTCATCGGTGAAGAGAAAGTGATGCTAACCCTGAGCGGTCCATTCGGCATGTCGTTGGGCCCATCTGTTCCGCACTGCATGGTGTCGTGGTTGCAAAGATGGATTTCGCCGTGGACGTCGGGAGTAAAGTTACTCATCGTGCAGCCTATTGCGTAATACGACGACATGTGGCTGCACGAAAAGCATTACTGAATATGGTGGCGTTGCTGTCAGGGTTCCTCCGAGCCACAATCCATAGGTAGCAGTCATCCACTGCAGTAGTATCCCTTGGGTGGCCTGAGCGAGGCGTGTCATCGACAGTTCCTGTCTCTCTGTATCTCCTCCATGTTCGAACATCGCTTTGGTTCACTCCGAGACGACTGGAGAACGCTTTCTGACACAAAGTAAGAATGCAGGCGCGATGGAATGGCGGTATTGACCGTCTAAGCATGGTTGAGCTACAGACAACATGAGCCGCCGCCTACCTCCTTCCTGGGAGAATGACTGGAACTGATCGGCTGTCGAACCCCCTCCGTGTAATAGGCGCTGCTCATGCATGGTTGTTTTCATCTTTGGGCGGGTTTAGTGACATCTCTGAGCAGTCAAAAGGACTGTGTCTGTGATACAGTAACCACATTCAGCGTCTGTCTTCAGGAGTTCTGGGAACCGAGGTGATGCAAAACTTTTTTGATGTGTGTATAGTCTGCGGTCACGAGTTCGACTCCAGTCCTCCACCGACATTGGATGGTGAAGCTTTGACAATGCAACCCACTCGTTCTTGCGAAACGTCAGAAAAATCATTAATAAGGCGTCGGCCATAGAAGTCGAGACAGAAACCAACAGGCGGTTTGTCAAAAAGTCCTGACGGAAGCCTCAACAATTTTGCTTAAAATAAAACATGGAAAATGGTGTTAAGGTGACTATCTACGGATAAAGTGCCACGAACACGTAAAAGAAACAAGGCGTGCTCCAATATTTACAGGAAGTGCAATTTCAAACTACATAAACGTAAAACGTTTGTTTGCTTGGCGATCTGTGTACCTGTGGTCGCAGGGAGAAGAAACGTATTTGATATGGTACACGGAACTATTTTAGGTTCAGTTACTAAAGCAAGCTCTTCCCCTTGCCGATAGATACTGATACTTCCATTAGTGAAGCAGGAATACTGATGTTTCTAAAGTAGCCTTTATGATAGGACTGGTGCTACCGAACCACCTACAAAACAATTGACAGCAAAGGTGAGATCTCATTAGGGTGAGGAGCACAGAAACTGAACTATGACTTACAGAAAGTGTCGCATGATTCAGTAAGTTTACTTTGCTCTGTTGACTAGCACAGCGCTCGTTTACGTACGTAAACAACAATTCAAATTGTCTGCATCCAACTGTGAAGCGCGGTTGAAAGTCTGTGACGGTTTGGGTGGTTGGTCATGACATGGTGTCAGTGTAATTGTCGTCACAGAGGGAAGAAACGTAACTGATATGGTGCACGAAACTATGTTAACTGACTATAGCAAGCACTTCTCCTTGTAAATAGATACTGATACTACCTTTAGTGAAGCAGGGATATTGGTGTTCCCAAATAATTTTTCATTTGAAAACTGACAGAAATATACAGTTGTAATAAATTACTTTAGGTGGATTAAGAGAGCTTTAACACCTTCTAAATAAGTAAGAATGAAATGCTAGAGCCGGCCGCGGTGGTCTCGCGGTTCTAGGCGCGCAGTCCGGAACCGTGAGGCTGCTACGGTCGCAGGTTCGAATCCTGCCTCGGGCATGGATGTGTGTGATGTCCTTAGGTTAGTTAGGTTTAAGTAGTTCTAAGTTCTAGGGGACTAATGACCTGAGAAGTTGAGTCCCATAGTGCTCAGAGCCATTTTTTTTGAAATGCTAGAATTGCGGGACAGGAATATACTAGGGAAAGACACAACTGTAGAGCCTCAAAAATCACCAGTTGAATGTATAAAACAACTTAGTTGTGCAAACGCAAACAGCTTTAGACACTGATATGACGAACGCCAAAAGCATTAGCAGAGTTTCGATAACATAAAACGCAAATCGTCACTAAAAGTCTAAATTATGAACTTGGTGCTGAAGGAAAAGATTTTAAAAATGTGTAAGATGGCAAGAACTATGCCCCTTACATGAAGTCATTAAAGATCACCTAACTCACGTTGAGTGAACAGTAGGGCTGAACAAAAATTACTGACAAGGCACAATGCATCTTGTGGAGGGTATAGTATGGACATATTGGAATAATTAATGTCAGGTGATAGTTTTAAAGTAATTCACATGACAGGAAAACTTTGTGGAAACGCGTCGATTTACTGGAGGCTAGTTTACCCCAGGGAAGAATTCGAGTTGACCACCATGGCTGGCGGGGGAGCGGCTAAGGGAAGCGACAATAGGCAGCTTAGGGCGGCTCAAACTCTTGAGAAAGCAGTAACGATGCGCGGCCTATAGCTGACTTAAGATGGGTGACAGTGAGGGGTTGGTTGACCCCAACTCCATGCTGGTGTACCGGGAAACAGACAGAGAACTTGTATGCCAGTTGATAAATGTCTGTCGTCCCGTTTCCTGTGAAACATGCGAGAAAGCCACGCAAAGCTACAGTGGAGCAGTCAACAGAGGTTAAAATATGCGTGTTCGTGACTATAGCAACTTCATGCTGAATTCACGGTCCACAGAGTCTGAAGTAAATCAGGTGAAGAGCGACAGAATGAAATATGCCGGCCTCCGATGGGAACGTAGGACCAAGGAATTTGAAGCACTCTCCTGGGAGTCAGAATTCCAGAAAACTTGGTGTTTGTGCAGACGCTAACCTTGATGGCTGGCCTGGGGGGAGCTAAATAGAAGAAGTTGAGAGGAAGGGAAATTTTGTGGGAATTTGTTCACTTCCCAGAGCAGGCATTGGTCGGCACTGGGAAGCGACGCAAAATTAACGCAACTTGCGCTGCAATTGGCGTAAGTGATTTTGCTGGAGGGGAAACCGAGGCAAAGAGCGGACTGGCAGAAGTCTTGGTAGAGGTCTTCTGTTCCCAGCTTGCCTAGAGTGCGGACGTGGCGTTCTTTACTCAGCTTGCCTGAGAAAGAGTGAGCATCTCTGCAGTTTAGGACTTAGCAAATCGAACGATTGAGCTTGGAGATAGAAAGTTTTGGTTCAGCTACGTACTGAGCAAGATAGCTAGGAGTGAATAGTCGAACGCACCCTTGCAGCACCATGAGATCGGCCGACGTCCAGTCCACACAACGACGCTCCGCCACGCTGTATTCGGTGATATTGCGCCCGCTCCGGCCACTGATTAATTTGTTGGATCACGTCGGCAAAGTTTCCACGAAGGTTTCATGGGCCGTGTACTGTAGATTTCTTCTCGCACTTCGCATTACGCCTGGGTCAGTCGACAGGAATTACTTTTGAGTATCGCGCTTTACTCCACGCAAACGCAATTTATTACCACTGCCTGATAGGAGAGTCTTGTAATGTGATGACTGACGGTCTTGAGTTAAAATAAATTTGTGCTAATCGACTGCATCTGTTTTCAATCAAGTAGTTGAAATCCCAAGTCACATTCTTAATTAATTTTACGTTCAACATTTGCATCTGGTGTTCAATAGCTGAATATAACATAAATGTGCACCCCTTTTTAATTAAAAATGATCAATTTTGAATAAATTAATGTCAACACTGCCACCGCAGTTCAATCAGGAGTCACAGGGCCTTATTACTTTCTTTGCGTTATCCGATATTGCGGCAGTTTTATACTCTCTGTTGATCTGTTAGTCAATTAGCTGGGGTGAGCACACGCCAAAACCAGATAAGTGACGGGTGGGGTGTTACAAACGCATCATCTCATGCAACCTGAAAACTGTAAGAAGTAAACCGTTTGTACACGGATCGAAACTGCAAAAAATGTTAAGAAAGGAGGATGGAATGAGAGCACAGAAGCTGGCAGTCACAAGATGCCTTGCCTGTGCCAAGTAGGTCAACATCTTAAATTCTCGAGAATTATCTCTGGAACTTGCTTGCGACTAGCCTCCGGAAAACTCCATTTATACTGGTGTAGAAGATAAAATCGCCCCGGTAAAGAGCAACACATTTCGCGAGGTGTACAGCAAGCTAATCTCCCAAGAAAATGAGTGGGCCCTCACTAAAGGTAAATCCTTTTACGACACTAGAGACCAATAAATAGTCTAAGTTATCTGATTCAAAGCGCAAAGAGCTTAAAACGCTACCAATGTGTCTTTCAGTGAAAAACTGTTAAGAAGGAACATGACTAGTGTTACCTGCTAGTTCCAGCGAGTGCGAGCGTGTAGATCCGTAACTAGATAGCGCGATCACTCCTGGGTACGGTGGAATTAGGAAAGCCTGGTCAAGGAGCTCCATATCAGTCAGAAAAAGTACTCCAGATGTGAGGTGCTCGTACCACTGTGTTCATATCAATTTATAATTTTTTTGTAACTCTGCCTGCGATTGGTTTCTTTTTCCACAAAATGAAGCGGCATAAAGGTTATGCTTAGCCTCTGCCACCAGAACGCTGATGTTTTATAATTGTATTACTTATTTTCGATTTTTTAAACCAAAAATCTACCCTGGCTGGCCAGGGACGCCAGTTTGAGTTCCTCTTAGACAGGAAAATCCAATGTAGTATTGCCACAAAGCGAAAAGAAATTTCAATACTGTATTTTTAAAACTTCTTTGCTCTTGTCCCATGAAACAAAGACTTCCAAGCGTATCGTTAATAAATTGTAGTAGACAACTACCGCCCTAGGGTTGCTAGAAGACATCGACGCTTCCGAATAATGGACGTCACTAAACTTTTTTCTTTACTGCACAGGCGTAGCTTGTTTCCAAGTATTTCAATGTGTTAATGTTGAAAGCAGCACATTTAGTATCATTTCGTAAAATTCGATCTATATTCACTTATAGTTATTGTACATAAATGGCTTAAGATACGACTGAAAAGGAAACAGCTTAAGGGTAGAAGATTACAAAACAATCTATGAATTTTATCCATAGTGGATGCTGTCGAACTCCGTGACTGTTCCTTTATGGGGTGTAGAAAATAATGTGCTACCAGTCACAATAAAAGGTTATTTATTTTCACACGACCGGTTTCGAGCTTGCGCCCATATTCAGGTGTTTATACATTCATGTGCATGTTTGTACTTTTGGAGATCACCGTATAAATACAAAAAAATTATTTGCTGGTGACTATACAGATACAAGTGGGACAATTTTAAGTGGTAAGGCAGCATTTGACGAAAATATATCTGTACTTACATAAAGATGAAGCACCATTATTACAGTTATGCTGTGGTGATAGTTTTGCCACTTAGTAACACACTTATGGTAATTTTCACGTCCATATTTCACTTTTACCAAGTATAGTGTAACTGTAGCTATACTTGGTAAAACTGAAAGTATAGTGTAACTGAAGCTATACTTGGTAAAACTGAAATATGGACGTGAAAATGACCATAAGTGTGTAACTAAGTGGAAAAAGCTTCATATTACACTATACTTGGTAAAACTGAAATATGGACGTGAAAATGACCATAAGTGTGTAACTAAGTGGAAAAACTATCACCACAGCATAACTCTAATAATGGTGCTTCACCTTTTTTTATAAGTACAGATATATTTTCGTCAATTGCTGCCTTACCACTTACAATTGTCCCACTTATAACTGTATAGTCACCAGCATATAATTTTTTTGTATTTATACAGTGATCTCCAAAAGTATAAACATGTACATGAATGTATGAATGTATAAACACCTGAAGATGGGCGCAAGCCCGAAACCGGTCGTGTGAAAATAAATAACCTTTTATTGTGACTGGTAGCAGATAATATTCTACACCCCACAAAACAATCTTTTGAAATATGATAAATGCCTTAATATCTTTTAAAAACTCTGAGTCACGTGCCTCTGACGAATCTGGTGATGTTTTTCCTTCAGAAATAACCCTCATGTGATCCGGAATATGCCAAGACATTCTGATAAAAGATCAAATAAGACATGCGGTGCGTATATAGGGTGTAAGGTGGCTATAATTTCGCACCTAACAAGCACTCATCTACATACTTTGCCGTGATTTACAATCGGAATTAGGTATGATTTGATAGGTTGTACATCGTATATATGAACATTTAAAGAAGACTGGCATTGTCACGTGCACCTTGCAAATAGTTGTTAACGCTTATTGCATGATAGGTGACGGAGTGTCTTTATTATCAAATCGGCGTAATGAATGATGGCCTATATTAGTAGAGGTTGGAACGCCAGTGGAAATGAAACGGCAGGCGTAACTCAAGTTCTGGGTGGAAAAGCCCGCACAGGTGTGTTGGTCGTGCTTAAACACAGGAAGTAGCCAAGACGGACGGCCGGGACACCTGAGCGCTGAAGCACAACAGAGTGGTGGCTGGCCGGTATTGTAGTTAGGCCCGAAGGATAACGGGAAACACTGAAAATCTTGGAGCCAGCAGAAAGGAATAAGGGAGCGTTACTTCGGAAATCACGTAGGCTAGGTTATTTCCGAGGATTTCTACTCTGAGAAGCGTGTCATTGTATGAATTCCTAATTAACCGGGATAGGTAACCTCGCAAACTTTTCGCGCTGGACGACAAAAGACTAAAATATGGTTGGTCGGCGTTCGGAAGAATCTGAGAAAGCAGTAAAGGAAACAAAAGAAATATTCGGAGTAGGTATTAAAATCCATGGAGAAGAAATAAAAATTTGAGATTCTCTGCTGTCTCTGGCAGAATTACAATGTCATCGGCGAACGGAACGGACAGTGTCTTGAAAGGAGGATACAAGATGAACATCAACGAAAGCAAAACGAGGATAATGGAACGTAGTCGAATAAAACGGGTGATGCTGAGGGCATTAGATTAGGAAATGAGACGCTTAAAGTGGTAAATGAGTTTTGCTGGTTGGGGAGCAAAATAACTGATGATGATCGAAGTAAAGCGGATATAAAATGTAGACTGGCAATGGTAAGGAAAGCGTTTCTGAAAGAAAAAAAATTTTTAACATCGAGTATAGATTTAAGTGTCAGGAAGTCGTTTCTGAAAGTATTTGTATGGAGTGTAGCCATGTATGGAAGTGAAACATGGACGATAAATAGTTGAGACAAAAAGAGAATAGAAGCTTTCGAAATGTGGTGCTACATGAGAATGCTGAAGATTAGATGGGTAGATCACGTAACTAATGAGGAAGTATTGAATAGGATTGGAAAGAAGAGAAATGTGTGGCACAACTTGACTAGAAGAAGGGATCGGTTGGTAGGGCATATTCTGAGGCATCAAGGGCTCATCAATTTAGTATTGGAGGGCAGCGTGGAGGGTAAAAATCGTAGAGGGAGACCAAGATATGGTTCAAATGGCTCTGAGCACTATGGGACTCATCTTCTGAGGTCATGAGTCCCCTAGAACTTGGAACTAGTTAAACCTAACTAACCTACGGACATCACACATATCCATGCCCGAGGCAGTAGCGGTCTTGCGGTTCCAGACTGCAGCGCCTAGAATCGCACGGCCACTTCCGCCGGCACCAAGATATGAATACACTAAACAGATTCAGAAGGATGTACGTTGCAGTAGGTACTGGGAGATGAAGTAGCTTGCACGCGAGAGAGTAGCATGGAGAGCTGCATCAAACCAGTCTCTGGACTGAAGACCACAACAACAACAAGAGGTTTTTTTGGAGAAAGAGATAAATCTCCGTTACAATTCTAATACAGTGGCCCAATGTTCTCTTCACAGATGAGTCCGGATTTGGTCTGGAGAGTTATTCTCGACGGATTCGCTTCTGGAGGGAACGTGGAACTTGATTTCGGGATATAAGCATTTGGGAAAGAAACCGATATCGAGGAGGATCCATAATGGTGTGAGCAGGGGTTATGTTAACCACACGAACACCATGAAATTGTACGAGTGGATCGGCAAGGTTTAACTGCTGTCACGCATCGTGACGCGATATTGGGACCACGTGTGTGGTTGTTACGCGGTGCTGTGGGTCCAGACTTCGGATTGATGCACGATAACGCTCGACTTCATAGAACATGGGTGATTGATGTTTTCTTGGAAACGGAAGATATTGCACCCGTGGCGTGGCCTGCTCGCTCTTTCGATTTGAATCCTATAAAGCACGTCTGGGTTGCACGGGGAGATGAACTGCATCACGTCAGAATCCACCAACTACTCTCCAAGGCTTGCGAGCAACTCTGCAGGAGCCGGCCAGACTGGCCGTGCGGTTCTAGGCGCTGCAGTCTGGAACCAAGCGACCGCTACGGTCGCAGGTTCGAATCCTGCCTCGAGCATGGATGTGTGTGATGTCCTTAGGTTAGTTAGGTTTAATTAGTTCTAAGTTCTAGGCGACTGATGACCTCAGAAGTTAAGTCGCATATTGCTCAGAGCCATTTGAACCATTTGAACTCTGCAGGAGGAACGGGCGCAACTGTCTCAACATAAGATTGATGACATCATTCACAGTATGCCCCGTTGTTGTCATGCTTGCACTGCTACGAGAGATGGTCACACCCTATAATGAGCACATTAATCAGTTGTCAGAACGTGTGTGCAAATCTGTTAAGTTGGGAAAAGCGAAGAACATTTTTGCCTGCCGTAATACATGTTGCAGTTGCTTACGTTTTATATTCTTTACATTGTTTCTACTTTACTATCACCTGTTTATACTGTTTTGTAGCAAACTAAACGCAACCTTGCAAAATACACTACTGGCCAATAAAACTGCTACACCAAGAAGAAATGCAGATGATAAACGGGTATTCATTGGATAAATATATTATACTAGAACTGAAATGTAATTACATTTTCAAGCAATTTGGCTGCATAGATCCTAAGAAATCTGTACCCAGAACAACCACCTCTGGCCGTAATAACGGCCTTGATACGCCTGGGCATTGAGTCAAACAGAGCTTGGATGGCCTGTACAGGTACAGCTGCCCATGCAGCTACAACACGATACCACAGTTCATCAAGAGTAGTGACTGGCGAATTGTGACGAGCCAGTTGCTCGGCCACCATTGACCAGACGTTTTCAGTTGGTGAGAGATCTGGAGAATCTGCTGGCCAGGGCAGCAGTCGACCATTTTCTGTACCCCGAAAGGCCCGTACAGGACCTGCAACATTCGGTCGTGCATTATCTTCCTGAAATGTAGGGTTCTGCAGGGATCGAATGAATGGTAGAGCCACGGGTCGTAACACATCTGAAATGTAACGTTCACTGTTCAAAGTGCCGTCAGTGCGAACAAGAGGTGACCGAACCGTGTAACCAATGCCACCCCATACCATCACGCCGGATGATACGCCAGTATGGCGATGACGAATACACGCTTCGAATGTGCGTTCACCGCGATGTCGCCAAACACGGATGCGACCATCATAATACTGTAAACAGAACCTGGATTCATCCGAAAAAATGACGTTTTTCCATTCGCGCACCCAGGTTCGTCGTTGAGTACACCATCGCAGGCGCTCCTGTCTGTGATGCAGCGTCAAGGGTAACCGCAGCCACGGTCTCCGAGCTGATAGTCAGTGCTGATGCAAACGTCGTCGAACTCTTCGTGCAGATGGTTGTTGTCTTGCAAAGGTCCCCATCTGTTGACTCGGGGATCGAGACGTGGCTGCACGATCCGTTACAGCCATGCGGATAAGATGCCTGTCATCTCGACTGCTAGTGGTACGAGGCCGTTGGGATCCAGCAAGGCGTTCCGTATTACCCTCCTGAACCCACCGATTCCATATTCTGCTAACAGTCATTGGATCTCGACCAACGCGAGCAGCAATGTCGCGATACGATAAACCCCAATTGCGATAGGCTACAATCCGACCTTTATCAAAGTCGGAAATGTGACGGTACTGATTTCTCCTCCTTACACGAGGCATCACAACAACGTTTCACCAGGCAACGCCGGTCAACTGCTGTTTGTGTATGAGAAATCGATTGGAAACTCTCCTCATGTCAGCACGTTGTAGGTGTCGCCACCGGCGCCAACCTCGTGTGAATGCTCTGAAAAGCTAATCATTTGCGTATCACAGCATCTTCTTCCTGCTGGTTAAATTTCGCGTCCGCAGCACGTCACCTTCGTGGTGCAGCAATTTTAATGGCCAGTAGTGTATTTATCTGTAGCTTTAATTTTGGTCACCACAGTAATTATGTACCTACCACGTGCTAAATTATCCCTTCCCTCCTGGCAGTTCGTTATCAGGTCATTCGCTACGCTCTCCTCCGTCGCTTCCCGTTGACACTGGTCCCCGCACACGGAAAGGACAGCCTGCGTGCCAGGAGCCGGGGGTCGGCTGTAGAGGCGGACGCGTGTTCTCCACACGCCGGCGCGCACACGGATTCCATTAGCTGCTGACTGCGGCCCGGCGGCCGCTCCATTCTGGCGCTGATCAGCCGTGTAATGACGGCTGCGCAGCCGCGGCCGGCGCCAAATTACCGCACGCCTTTCCTCGGCCCTGCGACCCTCACCGCCTCTTCCACTTCAAAGCCGCGTTCGGAAGAACGTCGCACGGGTAACGCACCGCGAAGTGCGTCCGGACGCGCCGAAACTGGCCGTGTAATCGGCTGTGCGACTCTCGCCCGAGTCCGCCTTCGTACCCAACACCCCTCACTCTCACTCTCCTTTTTTTATTTTCCAGCATCAGGTACGAAAACCGTGCTCCCTGACTATAGGAGGTTCCTTTCCTGCTGGTTTCTTCTGTACTTCACGCTTCCATCTGTACTAGAGGGTAACTGTTAATTAAATGTACACCATGCGGACACAGCAGTATAACGCGGAACTGACTACTAGATGTCACTAGAGGCGAAGCCGCCACTATAAAATGGAGGCGGAGAGTCGAGGCCTACGAGAAAGACAGGCTGCGGCGCGTACGTCACGGGGGTTGGCCTGTGCTCGTTCGCTCGCTCAAGCCAGCTGACAAACTACGTTTCTACACCTGTTAACTTGTAACTAGGCGTGTCGGTGAAAACGAAAACCGAATCTTCTACTGGAAACCGCTATTATGGAATCTTACTCTTATTAGTCCTATAATGATGGGAAGTCCATGGGCCTACTTATAATTTGTTACGGCTGTACTCGCGTACAATAAAATAAAATCATGCTAAAATGATTATCAGTTCCATAAGGCACCACTTCCAGCATGTAATGAGTAATGTTAAGCAGGAGAGACTGCATGCTATAAACAAGCCGTTACACCATTTATATCGAGTATTGATCTTAAGTTAAATTTTTCTGTAGTACTGTTAATCAGTAAGACTTTAAAATAGCAGATTCCAGTGGAAGATGCAATTCTCGTTAGTACTTACACGACCAACTGCGAGTTAACAGGTTTCGAAACGCATTTTGTCTGCTGAGCTGAGCTTTCGAGCGAGTTCAGGACTACCTTCGTGACGTACGCGCCGCGGCCTGTATTTCTCGTGGGCCTCGCGGAGAGTAGTGTGTTGTCGGCAGTAAAGCAGTAACAGCATGATGGCGCTGTCAGAACGCGTCTCATAAACTGTATCCAGTGAAATCTGCACCCAGTGAAATTCGCGCTCGTGCAAGTTGGAGCAAAGGTTCGCTAATCTCCCCGTTCGTTCTCCGCAATTTGCGTGGTAGGTAAAAGAGTCGAGGGCTGTAGGCGTTTTGTCACTGAACGTACTTTACGGTAATGTGAGGCCGCTGCTGTCAGCATCGCCGCAGTGTGGTTCCAATACGTGGCAACATTCCTGAAGAAACATGTTGCAGGCAGCTGCCAACGTACTGCCGAGGTTTTGCTCGTCCTATCCACCAGTGTTGGAGAACATTTCGTACACTCGGACCATATCTACATGTCTCTGGTAATCCATCAAGTCGGACTACTGCAGCCGGACACGTGGTACTTGAATAATGACCATAAAACCAGCGACTGTATTTGAATCTAACGTCGTTTATTCAAAACATACTAACAGTTTCGACACCACATGGTGTCATCTTCAGGCCCCGAACGTAACCTGCCATCCACGTCGGTTTCATCTGCAGTGAACACAAGCGGGCCAAACCGAACTGGATTCCATAGCTTCCGTGGCAATAACAACCTGTACGGAATTCAGTCAATATTGACCCTCTGGATACGACTGCATTCACTGCGCACGAAAACGGTTGTGGGTGGCAGGTTATGTTCGGGGCCTGAAGATGACACCATGTGATGTCGGAACTAGTTGCATGTGTTAAAAAGAATAAACGCCGCTAGATTCAAATACAGCGGTTGGTTTGGTCGTCATTATTCAAGCTTGTTTCTGTCCTTATCTGTGTTTGTTTTTCTCTCACTCTCAGCCTTATATTCTCTTTCTCCCTGTTTGTTTGGACAAGGTGAATGTGGAGTTCTGGGGCAGGAGACTGAGGCGCGAAACCTTCCCTAAGTAAAATGTTCAAATGTGTGTGAATTCCTAAGAGATCAAACTGCTTAGGTTATAGGTCCCTAGACTTACACACTACTTAAACTAACTTATGCTAAGAACAACACACACACCCACGCCCGACGCAGGACTCGAACCTCCGGTGGGAGGGGCCGCGCAGTCCGTGACATGACGCCTCAAACCACGCGGCCATTCCGCACGGCTCTTCCCTAAGTACACTACTGGCCATTAAAATTGCTACACCACGAAGATGACGTGCTTCACACGCGAAATTTAACCGACAGGAAGAAGATGCTGTGATATATAAATGATTAGCTTTTCAGAGCATCCACACAAGTTTGGCGCCGGTGGCGACACCTACAACGTGCTGACATGAGGAAAGTTTACAACCGATTTCTCATACACGTACAGCAGCTAACCGGCGTTGCCTGGTGAAACGTTGTTGTGATGCCTCGTGTAAGGAGGAGAAATGCGTACCATCCCGTTTCCGACTTTGATAAAGGTCGGATTGTAGCCTATCGCAATTGCGGTTTATCGTATCGCGACATTATTGCTCGCGTTGCTCGAGATCCAGAGACAGTTAGCAGAATATGGAATCGGTGGGTTCAGGAGGGTAATACGGAACGCCTTGCTGGATCCCAACGGCCTCGTATCACTAGCAGTCGAGATGACAGGCATCTTATCCGCATGGCTGTAACAGATCGTGCAGCCTCGTCCTGACCCCTGAGTCAACAGATAGGGACGTTTGCACGACAAGAACCATCTGCACGAACAGTTCGACGAGGTTTGCATCAGCATGGACTATTAGCTCGGAGACCACGGCTGCGGTTACCCTTGACGCTACATCACAGACGGAAGCGCCTGCGATGGTGTACTCAACGACGAACCTGGGTGCACGAATGGCAAAACGTCATTTTTTCGGATGAATCTAGGTTCTTTTTACAGCATCACGATGGTCGCATCCGTGTTTGGCGATATCGCGGTGAACGCACATTGGAAGCGTGTATTCGTCATCGCCATACTGGCGTATCACCAGGCGTGATAGTATGGGGTGCCATTGGTTATACGTCTCGGTCACGTCTTCTTCGCATTGACGGCACTTTGAACAGTGGACGTCACATTTCAGATGTGTTACTACCCATTGCTCTACCCTTCATTCGAACCCTGCGAAACCCCACATTTCAGCAGAATGTTGCACGACCGCATGTTGCATGTCCTGTACGGGCCTTTCTGGATACAGAAAATGTTTGACTGCTGCCCTGGCCAGCACATTCTCCAGATCTCTCACCAATTGAAAACGTCTGGTCAATGGTGGCCGAGCAACTGGCTCGTCACAATACACCAGTCACTACTGTTGATGAACTGTGGTATCGTGTTGAAGCTGTACGGGCAGCTGTACCTGAACACGCCATCCAAGCTTTGTTTGCATCAATGCTCAGGCGTATCAAGGCCGTTATTACGGCCAGAGGTGGTTGTTCTGGGTACTGTTTTCTCAGGATCTAAGCACCCAAATCGCTTGAAAATATAATCACATGTCAGTTCTAGTATAATATATTTGTCCAATGAATACCCGTTTATCATCTGCATTTCTTCTTGGTGTAGCAACAATAGACATGTTCTTCACATACAAGAAACATCTGGAGATGACGGAACATAAATTAAAAAAGCAAGAATAACCTAGTTAGGATGTTAGCCGGAGCATCTCTGGGAGCCAGCGCCGACACCCCGTTTGCTGAGTATTGCAGCCACGTTAATAGGATACAATGAATAGGATACTTGAAAGATACTATGAGACTGGTATCTGGAACTCTATAATGAACACCCTTACCCCGACCTTCAGTTCCCACTAATATAGCCCCTCCATCTCGACGCCAATCTTGAGTCTTTTCACCAAATGGTCATAATCAGAGTATACCAGTGTGCGATTTGAAGGGGGGGATGGGGGGGATTTCCCGCCTCTGCTTCAGACCATCTCCTCCTCTGGTTTTAGTTTATGCATCCCAACCTGGGATGTTTATTTCCCACTCACTGTAGTAAAACTTTAGATATAATTTAAATTTGTGGAACCGAACACTGAAAGTTTTTAATAAGTCTTGCTATTAATACTATTAATATGTTTCAGTTTTATTTCATCAGAATAAGTACAGCTTTTCACAAATGTGCCTCTACTTTTTGAATTCCCCTTGTATACCTGCATGTAGACGATTTTGTAAATAAGCTTTACCTACAATGTACTTTTAAAGATAGAACAAGGGATGGGTTTTCTGGTAGTGCATACGCGTGAATAGTGAGTTTCGGCATTAACATCTATTTATAAATAGCTGTTTAACCATGCGTAACGCCACAGTCCAAGCTAGTAACATATATAATTCTACTAACCCCCTAAGACATCCCCCCCACTGGTAAAAGCACAAATCGCACCCTGGAGTATACCAAGAGGTGTGTGAATGGGAAGCTCACTTAAACGATGAAAATTAAATTTCTGTATGAATCATCACTAGCCAAAGACTTAGGGGCTCTAACTTGTATGCAGTCATACAAATTTCCAGTATCTCACTTTCGCATTCTTCGCAGCCATATGTAGCTCGTGTAAACATTCGTGGCCTGCAAATGTTTTGACACAAACATTACTGGGCAATAGTGGCTGGCAACGTTACTACACCCGTGGCTACAATTCGTGTACTGTAGTGTTGGCGGACAACATTGCGGGAAGGACTTTGGGAGTGCAGGTATACGGCCGTGCACAGGGATCATTTCTGGTGCGCGAGGATTGTTGGGGTTTACGTAGACTGTGAATGTGAGCAGGTAGCTTCCAGCAATAGTGGGTGCTAATTTCACAGATCTCTGTTTGGGTGCAAATTTCACCCGCGCTATTTTCATACATCCGGTCAGGAGCGCTCACTGACTTTTAAGGGATGCATTCGGCTACGACTACATTTTTATGGATGACAATGAGCGACTGCATCGAAGTAGGCAAGTGGAGAAGCTCTTGGAGCTAGAGTATTTTCGGCGAATGGACTGGCGTACCTCTTCCCCTGACTTACACCCCAGCGAGCACTTGTGGGACGCTTTGTGGAGACGTGGTGCAGAACGTCCAGATGCACCAACCACCATTCGACACTTGTCATTCGCGCTGGTGCAGGAAATTGAACACCCTACCTCAAGAGCACCAAAGCATGCACTGCCGTCTTTGATGATCACACACCCCATTAAGAACCACGGCCCGCCTTTTGTAATGCCCAGAGGAACGTCATGTTGCGGCGACTTCAGTGTAGTTAATGTTTATGAATAAAAGTGTCATTTCTGTTCGTCTCATTCTGTATTTATTTCTGTTACCTTTTGTACTATACTGCAGGAGTTATTTCTTTGTATGGTTCAGGTTGCATCGAGCTATTTTATTTGACAGTGGCACGTCATGCGAAAGCTACTTTCGTCCTTAGGTTTTGCACACCAGTGTATGATACAGGTAGAAATTTACACGCAAAGGACAGCAAATTACTGAACAAGAACATACGGAAAACAACAAGCACTTCTTAAAGCATATTATTTCCACACTAAAGGGCAAAAGGCGTTCAGTTTTTTAATTTTTAATTTCAGTAATTTAAGTGATCCAGCTGTTAATTATCAAAAATGACCAGAGGCCTCAACACAGGATGTGATACAGCTACCACTGAGAAGACAGACAGATATTTTGGAGACTTGTAGTCAACCCAGGATACGAGACGTCTTCTTGCAGTACAGAACTTACCTTCTTTGTTGGTATAAGAGTATATAATTTCCTCAACGTTGTGTAGAACGGGAAATTTTCAGCGTTTCCATACATTTAACAGAATTTTTGGGGTGGTCCGAAGAGCAAAGGGCTTTCCATGATGTCGGAAATAACGTTCTATGTAAGTAATATGTAGTAATGAGAGCTTTTATAATGGGTAGATCTATCAAGAACTCCAAGAGAACAAAGGCGACATAACAAATTGGAATGTACTTCAGTAAGACAAGAACCGACGAATGTCATTAGCTCATTTGATTGATTGTAATAACATTTTCTTAAGTTGCTTTAGTCACGTGAAATCTGCGAGTCCGTTTTGGGGCCCAGTTAGGATGTCGAAGGCAGGGCTTGGATGTCCTTTGGTACATCAAGCGGTGGTGGTCTTCTTCGGCACCCTTATATTTTGGGGTGCAAGTTGAGTTCCAGGAGGACTGGCAGAGCTATAGTGCAGAAAACTGGCATGAAATCACACTTCTGTTTATTTTGTGGACTGCTGCCGTGAACGAGACGACTGAAGGGACGTCGTTGTGTTCAGAGAATTTGTGGCTATTGCAAGGAACCAATTGCAAGATAGAGTAGAGACCATTCCGTGTTGTCCCAGGTCAATGGTGAGATTTTGGAATAGTTTCTAGTCCACACAGACATCAACGGGTTCAAATAAGTGTTGTAGAAATTGTGACTCTGGCGCTTTCGCGAAAACAATTTTGCGTGTATAGGAGTCTCGGAGGCTGATGACGAGACCGACAATACGATATTTCTCCGTCTTCTAGCGAAACTGTAAGCTTTGGAGATATCTTGGACCACATGTACAACACAGTAGATGTTCTACCACAACTTCGCGCAAAACAAAGAAGCCAAATTATATCAAGGACCGACCCTAAATGACAAAGCATTGTTTGGTTACAAATACTAGAGTATGTCTAAACTAGACGGCGTAAATCAATTTTTCACTCAATAATTTTTATAGTGCTGCAGTGACAATACTTCCAATAAGAAACATTAGGCTCACTCTCTGAATCTGTAGACGAATGCTTGGTGGTAACACTTTTGCATTAGAAAACAGAATAATAGACCGAAATTTAGATCGCACAAAAATAAAAGTTTCATAGAACATAGGATGCAGTGTGTTTCAGTGTAACTACTAAATTGTTTAATCAAGTAAATACGATCAACCAGAAAAAAAATTACTTGAGTAATACATGCTTTGCCTAAATTAATGCTTTTGTTAGGACACTTCACTGCAGTCATGGACTGTGCTGCTGATTCCGGCGGAGGTACGAGTCCTCCCTCGGGCATGGGTGTGTGTGTGTGTTTGTCCTTAGGTTAATTTAGGTTAAGTAGTGTGTAAGCTTAGGGACTGATGACCTTATCAGTTAAGTCCCATAAGATTTCACACCAATTTGAACATTTTTGAACACTTCACTGTTGATCGTCACTTCTCTGCTATCTGTCAAAGAAAATATCCTCTTTGATGCGTTTTCTCCTATGTTATCAATATTTCCCGTCCATGAAGTATGGCATTACTGGCCGTGAAATCCCATCTGAGGTTGTTTGGCCACCTAGTGCACGTGTTATGTGAATCCCTGTGATGCCGGATGGCACAAATGTGCTGCTAAATGTTTCGGTAACAGAAAGATAGTTCTTTGATCAATCAAACGGAAGCGATTTCCTAGAAGTTAGACGGCAAACACAGCTGCTGTTTGAGCACCAGAAAGCAAAAGATGGGGGATGTTTAATGGTTCCTCATCTGTGAATAAAGACAAGGATATGATAAATTGACTCGGATTTTCAGATGCTGACGAGCATGGTAACTGTGTATCTAATTATGTCAGTTCTTGAAGAACGTAAAACAAGTACAAAGAGTTATCTCAAGGTGAATTTCTATAAGCTATGTAAAGAAGTAAGCTTCTTCTTGTTCCTCTTTCTTCGAGTGATAGGCATTTTCTTGTTACGCCCTCTTGTTCGGTGCCTCTGTTATCATTGGTTAGTTGCTGTTTGGTCACTGCAGCTCTTTCTTGGTCTGCTAACTGAACTTTTCCTTACTGATCGGTAATTCTTCGCTATTTTAGACATTCTGTTTTCACCCAGTCTTGCGTCATGATCTTTATTTAGTTCCATAATTTTTGATCTGCGCACGTATGATTTTAAGCATTAGTCCTTGTCTGACTGTTGTACTTCTTATCTTAGCAAGTAGTCTACAGCCAGGTACTCTTCTTAAAAACCTCATTTCCGCTCCTTGTGTTCTTCGTTTGTTTCTAGCTATTATTCCAAGTCTCACTGCCACAAATTAAAAATGGTAATGTCACTCTTTTGTAGAACATTATTATCGTTTCCTTCCTCGCGTTTTTACTCAGAGGTCTCTATTGGTCTCATTAGTATAAATGAATCTTTCAGGTTTTTTTCGGTATGTATTTTATTTTTTTGCATTAGTCTCAGGAAATGTCTCGCAAAAATAAGAGGATGGGGTTATAGATTGCGGATGGAAGATATCTGTACTATTTAATATTTACTGACGACCACGTCACATAGCAGAAGATAGGAAAGATGTAAATTAAATATGTAATCGGCTAGAAATGGAATATAAAACAGGCGTTTGTAAATCAGTTATAAAAAATAATATGTTACTAATCATTCAGATGAAATGTAGATATACGGTGGAAAAATCACAAATGTTAACCATTTGTGCTACCTGAGGTCCAGTTCTGAAAAAGAGACAAATGAAAATTTAGAATCTTGGATATTAATAAAAGGCTTCAGCTTTAGATCACTACATGTTTCACGGCACTAAAAGCCACGTCTTCAGTTGAACGTGTGACAAAAACATTAGAGCTGAAAAATGAAATGTGTGGCTAGGGCCACCCGTGAGGTAGACCGGCCACCTGGTGCAAGTCTTTTGAGTTGACGCCACTTCGGAAACTTGCGTGTCGATGGGGATGATATGATAGTGAAGACAACACAACTCCCAGTCCCTGAGCGGAGAAAAATCTCCGACGCGGCCGGGAATCGAACCCGGCCCTTTTGCACAGCATTCGAGCGCGCTGACCACTCAGCTATCGAGGCGGACAACGAGCTAAAAAGCTCGGAAGTTCGTACGTAGCAACTGCTGTACAACAGAACAAAATAACACTAAAAGGTGGTATAACTTCGACGAACGAATGTACAAAGTTCCGAGCATTTTAGCTTTAATATTTTAGTTGTCTGTTCACCTGAATATACGGCTTTTAGTGCCATGAAACCGGTAGTAACCTAAAAATAAATGACTAAATACAGCTGATGCGGTTTATTGATACCCAAGATGATTACTCATAGCTGTGGTCGCCCTACCTACGAGGCTGTCTGTAATAAATTTAAAAACTGACCCTTTGAGTCGCAATAACACAAATTTAATTTTAAAATCTTTCACGAAATTTGCCCTTATCTTCATAGGAAATGCCGAATACAAGAGCGTCACAATAACTTTGGATAGACTTACTTTCATTGACGATGATCTCACTACGATCGCTACGAAAAAAACCGCATGGCACAATCTCCTAAAATCATGTAGCACAACCTCCTCGCCGACTGTTGCTTTTAACCCTGTAAGTGGCTGCTACAGTGTACTATATTCGTAGAAGTACGTCATTGCGTCATTACATGTCTATGTCGTGCAACAGCAGCGTTGGTTTCATGCGAAAGACTCTGGCACTTAAAAAAAAAAGCTAATAAGATTGTGGTTTCAGGAAGAATGCACTTGTACGCGAAGGGTTTAGAAAAGAATTACTAGCGGGATGCTCAGTTGAGTCAGATGGAGAAGGAATGTAATGAACAAAACAGAAAAAGGTTATATGCTAGTCGATATTAGTGACTACAATCCTGTGTGAATCAGGGACACGGAAAACTAATCGGAGACACGTAAATCAGCTGAAAGTACGAGAGCCGGAAATCTCGAGGGGATCAAAGCAGATATCAAGACGACGTAAGGAACATCTAACTGATAGAGTTAATGAACGTGGATGTATAAAATTACAGTAGTACAGTAGTACAGACATATAAGAAGAATGGAGGAAACAAGAACACCAAAACTGATAGCGGGGTGGGAAACTGAAGAAAGAAGAAGATGAATAGGACGACCAATGACTACACGGCTCCCAAATACTCCACATGAAAATGAGAAGATTTTCTGTAGAAGAATAGGATACACAAGATCGAAGAATCTGGAGGAACACCTCGAAGTGATAGTGTTGGGTACTTGTGTAATAGTCATTTTAATAGGTTCTTAGTGTATTGTCATGTTCGAGAGAAATCTCTGTATTGAGGAAATTTTCGAAATAATACGTGATATATCTTTTTTGTTAGTTAAAGAGCGGTCAATTAGTACAAGTTTAAATAGTAACACGTCTCCAGTTGGTATTTTTTGTGATCTTCGGCCTTCGACTGAGTAGATCACGACACACTCTTAGAAAAACTCAAGTTTTAAGGAATTGATAGCTTGATGTACAGCTGGTTCCATGCTTGACTAACAGAATGCAGAAGTTTGTGCAGAATAATTCTGACAATGTCGAAAAGGTAGAGAGCTTGAGTGACTGGGATAGAATTGCAAAGAGAATCCCACAGAGTTCAATTAGAGATCCACTCCGATTCCTTTCATATGTGAATGACCTTCCACTAAACACTGAACAAGCAAAATTAGTACTTTTTTGCAGACGATGCTAGTTTTACAATAGATCCTGTTAGAAAGAAAGCAACAGAAGAGTTAGTAAATGATATTTTCCAAAGCATTGTTAAGTGGTTCTCTGAAAATGAACTCTCCCTAAATTCTCACAAAACACGCTACATTCGGTTCTGTACAATAAATGAAGTCTTATCAACAATTTCTAAATTACATGAGCAGTAGTCAGTAAACGGGGTAGGATGATCCAACTTCTTGGGTGTGCAGACAGATGAAAACCTGAACTAGAAGAAGCATGCTACTGAGCTTCTCAAAGAACTAAGTTCAGCTACATTTGCTCATCGTATCTACGTAGTCCTGGAAGCAGACGTATCAATCTCCCGCCCTATTTTGCGTGTTTCTACTCAGTACTATCGTGTGGAATACTTCTCTGGAACACCTCATCACTTAAAAAGACAGTATCGATTGCACAAAAGCGGGCAGTAAAAATAATATGAGGTGATCAACCGAGGACGTCATGTAGGCACCTCGTCAAGGTGCTAAGCATTTTAACTGCACTATCACAATACATATCTTCGTTACTGTAATTTGTCATATCCACTACAGTTTAAGAAGAACAGAGATGTACATACCTGCAGCACTATAGGGAAAAATGACCTTTATCACCCACTGTTAAAGATATCTGTGGCTGGGAAAGGAGTTCAACATGCAGCAATAAAAAAATTTTATCGTTTGCTCAGTAACGTAAACTGACAGACGGGTAGCGAAGCAAATTTTGAAACTAATTTCATATCATTTGTCCTGTACCACTCCCTCTATTCCGTTGGCGGATTTCTGTTTAAAAACTGGAAGCCAGTAAAAATTCTGTGCTTGTTTTTAATTGTAGTTGGATGAGTAGGAATAAAATGATGATTTGTGCATTGACATTAACTTACATATCCTGTAAACTGACTACCTTCACACCATTTAGGTAAAAGAATCGTTCAGATGAGGTATGGGATTTGTAACTAACTAGCCAACTTTCTTAAGCTGTGCGCTCACGTTGTCTATGACTGTTCTTTCAATCCGTCAGGTGCAGTGGCTGTGTTGGACCAAAGCGGAACAGTCTGGACTTTATTTAACTGAGCAGATAAGTCGAGGCAGGAGTTCCTCTGGACGCAGGCTCTTCTTTTGGCTGTGGAGCACGCACGGTCGCCCGGACACTGTCTTTTTCGTGAAAGGAAGGCATTCCTCTTTCCCGTCCCCTGGAGTCTGGAAACGAGCGTTCCCCGAGAGAGGTCGGTACTTTGCGCGGGAGGTTAAAACAACAGGCGCACCCACCTGCCAAGTGCAAGTCCAAACAACGGCTCTCCGTCGCTCTCACAGGTCGTGAAAGGGCGCAGGCTCGCCGGTGGCCGCTGGACTCCAGACTCCAGAAAAGAGGGAGGCGGTTCTGTGCCCGCGCCGGCAGCGTCGTCCGTACGAGAAGCCAGCATGTTGTACGAAAAGTGAAAGGGAGCCTATCAGGAACACACTTCTTTTTCACCATTTAAGCCGTGGCACAAACACAAAATATTTAATGGGATCTGGATGTTATGAGGGCCCAAAAAAGTTTTTTTTTTCATTTAATGAAATTCCGCGATTATTCCTCATTTTAAAGCTGTATGTACAGTACCTGACCATTTTCGTGTTTAAATGCCTTTAGAAAGGCATCAAAGCAGTTGCGGTACGCGATTGTAAAGCTACCACACTACTGTCTGACCAAAACTTTTCCTGCAATGTCTCGTTATTTAATTTAGGCACCGCTGTTTCCGTAGCAAGTCGTTCGTGTAATATCCTTGAAGAACACATCGACTGTACAATGAGCAGGGATTTATTGCAGTCGATCTTTCTGTCGATACAAGTAGATTACTTGAGTTTACTTACGTTTTTGGCGTGTGTTCGTGTCGTAAACTTGTTGTTGTGACTGCTTATTTCAACCATTTACATCGTAGAGGGCCAAGAACGAAGAAGTTTAATTGCAATCGTAAATTTTGCAGCAGTCAACACAACCGGGCTGTTGGATATTGTTAAGATGGGGAAAGTGTTACGCCCCAGAGAGTTAGATTAGGCCTAAACTTTCGCTAGGTTGTGTTTCAAAATGCAGGTTAAAAAAACCTTACCGAAAATAAACAAGATGTTGGAGTTATAAAAAGTGAAAATAACGACTATATTTTAATTAGTAAATCCTAGTTTTCAGAATTGCTTTTATCCGTTGCTAAATGTAAATACTGTAAGAGTGAAAAACACCTTACGTTTACTGAGGACATAGGACACAGAAGACGCCTATCCAGCAAAATTGTAGTAGAGTGCCAAGTTTGTAAAGTGAGGAAATGTGCTATAACATCTCCTGTGACGTGCGGAAAGGCAATGAAGCGAATATTCGCCTTGCTGAATATTAAATAGAGTTGGGGAGAAGAGGAGTTAGTGGCACTACTTGACTAGAAGAAGGGATCGGTTGGTAGGACATGTTCTGAGACATCAACGGACCACCAATTTAGTACTGGAGGGCAGTGTGCAGCATAACAATCGTAGAGGGAGACCAAGAGATGAATACACTAAGCAGATTCAGAAGGATGTAGGTTTCAGTAGATACTGGGAGATGAAGAAGCTTGCACAGGATAGAGTAGCATGGAGAGCTGCATCAAACCAGACTCAGGACTGATGACCACAACAGCAATATTCGCCTTGCTTATGCCATGAGGTGTTTTGGGAAGGGGAGAAAAGTAGCCTAGATATTTTGTGTTATGCTGGATCTCCCTTCGCTACATGAAAATTTGAGAGGTATTATAAGCATTTCCATACAACCCTAACAGAAGTCAGTGATGCTTCTACGCAGAGGGCAGCGAAAGAAACTGTAGATATTTGTCAATCTAACGATACTGATGCCGCATTGGTCGGTTCCTGGCAGAAGAGAGGCCATATACCGCTGAATCGGGTTGTCACAGTTACCTCTGTAGATACAGCTAAGGTACGGGGCAATCAGTGTCTGACAAAACACTGCCAGGGTTATGCCAATAAGGTAACAGCTTACACACTACTTAACCTAAATGATCCTAAGGACAAACACACACACCCATGCCCACGGGAGGACTCGAACCTCCGCCGGGACCAGCCGCACAGTCCATGACTGCAGCGAGCTACAAGAAAAATTTAGCATGAGTAATAATGTAGTGCTTGCCAACACAGTGAATCACATTATTCAACAATGTTTTAAATATTTAAAGCTGGAGCATAACATATGTTCTTAATTATTAAGAGAAAAAATTGACTTCTAAATCCCATTTCTTAAAAAAAAATGACACAAAACAAGAAATTGGTAAATATTCCTGGTTCACTGTTTGAACGAGTAACTAATTAAAAGAACAATATTTATTTTGAAATTCTATTTTGAATAGTGTGGAAGTACATAGTACCTAACATAAAAATTACATTTAGTTTAGTACATAAGATAGAAATCAATATTCACTCCACTATAAATTCCACAGTTTTTAATTTTTTGTCACTCAGATATCACAATATACAAATTATTTGGTTAAAGTTTCATTCGAATTTTTTTAAGTTTTTGATTTATTTAATTTCAACGTATTAGTAAACACTACGGGCTTTGAGGTCCAGCCCCCCTCAAGTTATGAAAATAATATAAATGTGGGCAGTAGCACTTTTCCTTAGTCTCTCGTTGAATATTTTACGTTGTTCAATTCACTAACGTTGTTGAAGGCGACAGTGACTTCCTGAACGTTGTCAATAGCAATACCGATGTTTCAGAATGATTTTTCACCTTGCCGTGGGTTGAGCACTAATCAGAAACTTCGTGGAAGATTGATACTGGATGCCGGACTAGAATTCGAACCTGAGTCCTTTCCCCTTCGCTGGAAAGTGCTGTACCGAATGCGCTATCGGGGTACGACTCGTGATCTACCCTCAGAGTTTTACTTCTGCCGAGCAGTCGCCCGTAAAAGGCAAAGGTCCTAGGTTATACTCCCGCTCCGGCAGACAGTTTCAATCTGTCAGGAAGTTTCAGTAAAACCGTTGTGTTTGTATCTTGGACATGGTTTCCCCTTCCGACATAGTTTCAGATTTCATGAGAGGACATGAAATGTTCTATTTAACACTAACACAACAAGAGGGGAATAACATTGATACTAAAGAAGGTATCTGATTTGATCCATTATAAATGGTTTTTGAAAGCCTGCGACTGTAGATACAATGCTTCCATGGTTGACAGAATCTTAGACAAAATGAAGAGAAACCCAGGTACAATCTGCACCACAGAAGAAAAAGAGAAAAACAAATATATATCTAGCATTCCATACATAGGCAATGTATCACAGAAGATTGCACATATTTTCAAAAATCACAGAGTAAAACTTGGGTTTTCTACATCCAATAAACTACACCAAAAACTAATACATAATATAAAGTGTAATCATGATCCATATTCAGACTATGGAATATAGAAGGTAACATGCCAGGAATGCTCCAAGTTCTACATAGGACAAACAGGCCGAAATATCAACACCAGGTACACAGAGCACATTAGAGCATACACACACAACAAACACACTACATCAGCAATAGCAACACACATACATAATACAGGACACCCATTTGGAAAATTAGAGCAAAATGTCAAAGTACTCCACCGACTAGATAAAGGACATAAAATGGATTTGCTTGACGAACTGGAGATATATTCACATTACAGAAAATATGAAGATAAAATATTAAATGAAAAACTTGAAAGTGAATCAGTGAATTTCTTCAGATGTTTCGATAATATACTTAAATAAAAATAGTAAAACATAGAAATAAGCACAATTGTAAAATCAGTATAAGTAATTCATGAGCCAAATTGTAAAGATAAATTAACCTCTGTACAAAAGCATATCATAATCTGTGGAAGACCTATAATGTTATCTCTGTGAACTACCTATAAGAAGATCTTTGTAACTGTTTTGTTTATATAAGATATTTTCGATGTGTAAAATGTACAAGTTGTGTGTGATGTTAAGTGTGTGTGACTCTCTACACAAATGGACCATTAGAAAATTGTAAGTACAAATTGTTCTCAAACTTTAGCCACTAACCTCACAGAAAGAATTGATACCCAACTAAAAATCGCGTTTCTTATGTATTACAGTAAAAGTCAACAAAATGAAGCAGACTTACACACACTGACAACATCAAAAGAAATGGCTTAACACACATCATAAAAACGCACTTGAAAATGGGAATTATTTCTCGAAACGCGTCGTGCGAATAGTAAAATAGAGAAAATCGTGACTGGTAGCAGAAGATTTATTTATTTATAAACAAACTTAAAGAAGGTAGTCAGCCTAAACTTGATCCAAGCTCAGCTGCGAAAGGAAGAACGGAAGGAGTAACACTTTTTAATAAGGAAAAAAGGATTTATTTGCCTCCGTATGACAGCACACTGTATTGTCCGCTGTCTGGTGTTACAGATGAGGAAGAACAAGGCTTTCAGTGGCGGACAAAGATTACAATCTGAACAGCATAAAGTTCGGAAGTATTTTGCTTCCTGGTGGTGGGAGCAGTGTCTTCGTTACCAGCAGAAAGTAGAAGATTCGGGCTGTCAACGTTGATCGCGACTGCATATTCATTGGCAAGGTCAAGGCGACATGGACTGCAATGGAACTGCAATGCTGTAGGCAACAGCATACCACGACATTTTTCTTCAGTACAGTAACCACGGAAATGCTTGTGGCGGCGAGGCAACATTGTTACGAGTTGATGATGATTAAAGAAGGACGCGACTTTCAGTATCCGTATTACATTTCAGTTACAGATACACCTGTTAATAGTGAAAATAACAGTGCCAAATTGGAATGCCCTTTCACACTATCTATTCTGAAACATATTTTTATAATCACACTTCTCTTGATTGCATTGGAAGAACTTCATAACAAATTATTGTTTTCTACTCTTTATTAGTCATCCTCAGAGCCAATATCTTGTTACGAATGTATCAAGTCAAACAGTGATATAGCGCCCATTTTCAAAAAAATGTTCAAATGTGTGTGAAATCTTATGGGACTTAACTGCTAAGGTCATCAGTCCCTAAGCTTACACACTACTTAACCTAAAGTATCCTTAGGACAAACATACACACACATGCCCGAGGGAGGACTCGAACCTCCGCCGGGACCAGCTGCACAGTCCATGACCGCAGCGCCTGAGACCGCTCGGCTAATCCCGCGCAGCGCCCATTTTGTTCACTTGAAATCAAGTCGTGCAAATAAAAAAATCGGCTATGAGCAACTGAATAATACATACTTACATACAAGCGCTCAGAACTAATTAAGACGAAGACGAACTGTAATGTGTGCTCTAAGAGAGACCTAGAGCAGTGTTTAGCCATTCTGTTTCGTTACCGCTCAACGAATGGTTAAAATGGCTCTGAGCACTGTGTGACTCAACATCTCAGGTCATCAGTTCCCTAGAACTTAGAACTGATTTTCAACCAGCCGTGTAGAAGGGTACGCATCTCGTTTTATGTGGTCCCAGATGGTTTCAAAGGAACTGGGTTCAGGTGACTCGGGAAAGCACACAGGCATCCCCTCGTTCACAGAGTATACGGATCGTAAACCATTGTGACACAACTCTGATACGAATGAATGGATCTTTTCCTTGCTGAAGGAACAACACAGAAACATCCTAACATTGTTTCTCGCACGTAAAAGTCTTCTGAGATGAGACACGAATTGCTTTTGTTAGTAACATTTTTCGTAAGTTACGAAGATGAATCATATCTTATCTCAGAATGTTGTTTATGCTTCTGTACATCATTTTTAAGACCGATTACAGCGAAGTAGGCCTGCTTCTTACATAGTTTTTTCGTTTAATTGTCGCCACAATAAAAATTTGCCACCCTTACATTTTCTGCGTAAGCTATAAGTAATTTTGAATGTAAACAGCCGTTTGATGATAAACCCGTCGGTTCGAAACCGGTAACGGCAGTTTTTGTTTCTGATAAACAGCGTTATTGATAGTGGCTGGTTGCTGTTTCTTAAAAATGGTTCAAATGGCTCTGAGCACTATCCGACTTAGCTTCTGAGATCATCAGTCCCCTAGAACTTAGAACTACTTAAACCTAAGGACATCACACACATCCATGCCCGAGGCAGGATTCGAACCTGCGACTGTAGCGCCTAGAACCGCTCGGCCACGCCGGCCGGCAGCTGTTTCTACTTTACTGTAAAAATTAATATGTATCTCAGCTTTGTACTGGACAGTGTTCGGAATAGAAGACAATCAAGGCGTCTGAGATGAGCTGCTTCAGAAGAATGTTGAAAATTAGTTTTACCGACAAGACAAAGCATAAGGAGATTCTCTGCAGTCTCGGCGAAGAAAGGAATGTATGGAAATCACTGACAAGAAGAAGGGACAAGATGATAGAAAATGTGTTAAGATATCAGGGGATAAGCTACATTGTACTAGAGGAGCTGTAGAGGGCATAAACTGTGGGGGAAGAGTGAGACTGGAACGCATCCAGCAAATAATTGAGGACGTTGGGTGCCATGGCAACTCTGAGATGAAGAGGTTGGCACGGGAGAAGATTTCGTGGCGGGTTGCATCAAAACAGCCAGCAGACAAAAACAAAAATGTGTTCGGTTTTAAAGCTGCATCTTTCACAGACGACGATGTTAACGAGTAAGTTTGACAGCTCCCCCAAGTCTGTACCTCTCTCCTACCTTCCATATTCACCAGTGGCTTCCCTGCGTGCCTTGTTTGACTTTAGTAGCTCCTCTGCACACCTTGGTCGACTTTTCACTCCTGGTGAAAGGGGCATACACTGAAATGGCCACACAACAGCCTAAGGACTGTTTTCTGAGTAGAATAAATCTTTGTTTCAGTGGAGGAGTGAAAACTGTTTTACATTTGTGTTGTACGATAATCTCTACGGTGAGTGAAAAAAAGGGTAAATAGTTATTACCCTGTCCGCTCGTTATTCATTCACGAACTGAGGGTGGGAAATAAAAATAGTCGGTGCCCCACTGCACTGATCAGAATGTGTTTCCCCATCGCGTTCAATACGCGAAATACGAGTATATCTTGAATCCCCTCTGACATTAAAATACGGGGTGTTTCAAAAAGAATATACGTATTTCGAATGCATATATTTATTAAACTTTAAGACATACGAATATGAAACTTTACAGACACATTTACGAACCTCTCTAGTTCAGATTACAGATGTTCAATATGTCCTCCATCAGCGACTCGAACATTATCACAGCGATACTCAAATTACTCTCATACTCGGGCAAGCATGTCCTTCGTCACTGATAATTTGGCTGTAGGGATCCGGTTCTTCAAGTCTTTCAGGTTCTGTGGGAGTGGTGGTACATAAATGTTGTCTTTAATGAAACCCAAGGGAAGAAGTCAGAGGGTGTCAAATCCGGTGACCGTGGAGCCCAGCTGAGACGTACTAAGTCGCCAGCTCCTTGACGACCAATCCAATGGTTCAGTAGAGTTTCATTCAGATATTCACGCACTTGGCGACTCTAATGAGGGGTGCCCCGTCCTGTAGAAAAATGAAGTTGTCTTCGTGCAGCCTCGGAAACAACCAGTTTTGTAACAGCGAGATCCTGTTGACCGTTAACCGTGTTTCCATCAAAGAAGAATGGGCCGTAAACAGGTGATCGGGATATCGCACAAAAAAAATTGCCTTTGGGCGAACCTCGTACGTGTTGAATGGCTGCATGTGGGTTGTGGGTTGTGTAGGCCGCAAATTCGAACACTGTGTTTGTTTACGTGACCATGGATAGTCGCTTCATCACTGAACACGATGCGTTGTGTGAAAGTGTTGTCATTGTCAATAGCATCAAGAATCTCGTTACAAAGTGCCACACGTTTGCGTTTATCATCAGGACGCAGAGCTTGTAACAGCTGTAACTTGTACGGCTTCGTAACCAACGGACGTCTCAAAACACGCCAAATTGTTGTTGTAGGCAGTTGTAACTCCCGACTTGCACGACGAGCAGATTTTGAAGGATTATGTTGGAAAGCAGCTTGAATTCGTGCGACATTTTCTTCAGGAACACGAAGGCGGCCAGGACTCTTTCCTTTGGATACACACCCTGTATCTAGAAACTGTCGATACCATATGTGAATGTTCCACCCACGCGGAGGATCAGTTTGGTACCTCAGCCTGAGCGTCTTTGATCTGTTATCACGGAAATGCACTTCGCAAACTAGAGAACACAAAATGATTTATGCTGCGGTGTAGCTATTTTAAACATGTGACGGTTACCAAGCAAAACAGAAGACGACGACATCCAGCGGCTTTAATATAAACTAGAATTTATATTCGTTTCTCCAACAGCCGATCCGAGGCGCAGCGATCAGTGTTTTGGACAAAATAACACTTTGTAATACGTATATTATTTTTAAAACAGCCTGTAGTGTGCAAATGTGATGGTCCAAAAATTTTGCGAACTTCACGATCATAAACATCGCACTATCTTACATTGATATTATGTGATGTGTGCTTTGTAATTGGTTCGTAATTGGGACAGATTTAGTCCGTTGACATATGGGAGGTAGTATGCAGACTTCGGTAGCCTGCCGGTGGCCCCCTCATCTTGAAGAAGAGAAAGCCGACGGTAAATGACGAACTCCCAGAGGCGCGGCGGCTGCCAGTGAGTAGATAGCGTGCGCCCGGTCGCCGACTGCGAGTGTGATTATTATTGCACAACATGAATAATGTAAAGAGACAGTGGAAGCTCTGTTTATTTTGGTAATCTTGTTTATACACGGTTTCACAGCCTCGATGTATTTTTCAAGAGAAAACACCGTCCGCTGTGGGCTGAATAATTTCAGTTTATTTGCTATTGGCCAATTTGGAATTATCAAGCAACGTACAGATTATCTCCATGCAACACGCCGCAACGGATGTGACACATAAACTAATCCATCAGTCCACATGTGGAACCACACATAAACACTAACATGATCCGTATCGAATATTAACATGAAGTTTACAATACACCTGGTCAACAGAGCTTATGTACGCATAGACATTCAACTATTGAAAAAAAAAAACATGTTAGTGCTTATATGAACCTTAACTCATTCTCTAGATACATCCATATGCAGTTTAGAATAAAGTCTTTTTATTTTCGTCAATGATCACGAAACGTAACATTCTTAGACTGCCGGGCCGGCCGGTGTGGCCGTGCGGTTCTAGGCGCTTCAGTCTGGAACCGCGTGACCGCTACGGTCGCAGGTTCGAATCCTGCCTCGGGCATGGATGTGTGTGATGTCCTTAGGCTAGTTAGCTTTAATTAGTTCTAAGTTCTAGGCGACTGATGACCTCAGAAGTTAAGTCGCATAGTGCTCAGAGCCATTTGAACAATTTTGGACCTTCCGGTAGTGAAACAATGAGAGTGATGACCACTCGATACGTCAGAAACTAAATACGTTCAGTCCCCAGTGTCCACAATAGGAACCTGAGTACGTCTTCTCAGAATCATCTTATCATTTAGCTACAATATAGCAGGTCAGCAACTGGAAGAAGTTAATTCCACAAATTACCTGAGAGCAGGCTTTAGGAGTGATTTAAAATGGAATGACCACATAAAATTAATCGTCGGTAAAGCAGATGCTAGACTGAGATTCATTAGAAGAATCCTAAGGAAATACAGTCCGAAAACAAAGGAAGTAGGTTACAGTACACTTGTTCGCCCACTCCGTGACTACTGCTCAGCAGTGTGGGATCCGTACCAGATAGGGTTGATAGAGAAGATCCAACGGAGAGCAGCGCGCTTCGTTACAGGATCATTTAGTAATCGCGAAAGCGTTACGGAGATGATAGATAAACTCCAGTGGAAGACTCTGCAAGAGAGACGATCAGTAGCTCGGTGCGGGCTTTTGTTAAACTTTCAAGAACATACCTTCACCGAGGAGTCAAGCAGTATATTGCTCCCTCCTACGTATATCTCGCGGACAGACCATGAGAATAAAATCGGAGAGATTAGAGCCTACACAGAGGCATACCGACGACCTTTCTTTCCACGAACAATACGAGACTGGGATAGAAGGGAGAACCGATAGAGGTACTCAAGGTACCCTCCGCCACACACCGTCAGGTGGCTTGCGGACTATAGATGTAGATTTAGAATAAATTATTTTTCAATGGTCCACTGCTAGGTGCAGACCGATGTCCGCCAGAATCAACTTCTCTTACCCGGTCGAGCCCAGCTGTAGGAAAGGGGGGAGTAATTAGCAAAACTCTCATGATGTCTGGAAGAGTACTGCAATTCATCGTGTCTTTCCGTGCCATAAAAGGTGGAACACAGAAAGTCCTTCGGACCAGTTCATCATAAATGTCAGTGATTGGGAAAAGTAGGTCTCAACCATGGCAAGGAGCATTCTGGGCTCGATCATGTGGAGCAACACTCTGACACAGAAGGCTAGCACCGTCCGAGTGAGAAGCTACACGTCAGCTGAAAGTCAGCATTCCAGGCGATGTTCATGCATGTCTGTTGCAGGATACTGGATGCTCTTTGGGTATTCGGCCAGGGCAATGCCATCCAGTCTATGTCTTGTTGGAAAATACCACGTTGCGCGGATCTCCATCGCATCAACATCTACATCTACATGGATACTCTGCAAATCACATTTAAGTGCCTGGCAGAGGGTTCATTGAACCACCTTCACAATTCTCTATTATTCCAATCTCGTATAACGCGCGGAAAGAATGAACACCTATATCTTTCCGTACGAGCTCTGATTTCCCTTATTTTATCGTGGTCATCGTTTCTCCCTATGTAGGTCGATGTCAACAAAATATTTTCGCATTCGGAGGAGAAAGTTGGTGATTGGAATTTCGTGAGAAGATTTCGTCGCAACTAAAAACGCCTTTCTTTTAACGATTTTCAGCCCAAATCCTGTATCATTTCTGTGACACTCTCTTCCATATTTCGCGATAATACAAAACGTGCTGCCTTTCTTTGAACTTTTTCTATGTACTCCGTCAGTCCTATCTGGTAAGGATCCCATACCACTCAGCAGTATTCTAAAAGAGGACGGTCAAGCGTAGTGTAGGCAGTGTCCTTAGTACTCGTATTGGCAGGACACTTAGAAAATGTTACAGACCTACTCGTACAGAATCGATCTGAAATCCCTTGCCAATAGCACTCAACCCCTCATGCGATTAAAGAGGTAGTTGTGTTTCACAGGAACGATGTTTTCTAAACCCATGGTGACTGTGTGTCAATAGACCGTTTCCATCGAGGTAATTCATAATGTTCGAACACAATATATGCTCTAGAATCCTGCTAAATATCGACGTTAATGGTATGGGCCTGTAATTAAGTGGATCACTGTTACTACCTTTCTTGAATATTGGTGTGACTTGTTCAACTTTCCAGCCTTTGGGTAGGGATCTTTCGTCGAGCGTACGGTTGTATATAATTGTTAAGTACGAAGCTAACGCATCAGCATACTCCGATAGGAACCTAATTGGTATACAGTCTGAACCAGGAGACTTACTTTTATTAAGTGATTTAAGTTGCTTCACTACTCCGAGGATATTTACTTCTACGTTACTCATGCTGGCAGCTGTTCTCGATTCAGATTCTGGAATATTTACTTCGTCTTCTTTTGTGAAGGCATTTCGGAAGGCTGTGTTGGTTGGTTGGTTGGTTGAGGTTTAAGGGACCAAACAGCAAGGTCATCAGTCCCTTGTTTCAAATATGCGCCATTCCGCTAATGGGACAACTCAGTAAAGTCAGAACAATAAAACGGAAAAAGGGAAAAAACGTAAAAAGGCAGTCATGTTGTCATTGGTAAAAACAAAATGAGGGAAGTCGGCAAGAGAACGAACCCAACACTATGCTGAAGCAGCATAGGCAAGACCACCTGTGACTTAGAAGGTACAACTGCTATAATGTAGAAAGTACGTATGGGAATAGAAAGACTAACCAAGTCTTAAAAAAAAGGGTAAAAACAGAGTAAAAGGGGAAGAAAAGAGGAATTCGGTCAGGGAGGTGAATCGGGAATCTCCGAACACTGCTTACAGTGGGAGACACCCAAACACTCTCCGCCCTGCCCCAACACCAGAGAGAGATTTAAAAAACCTTAAAACTGAGAATAAAAACCACTTTCCCGGAGGAAACCGAGAACCAGAGAGACCATCCGGGAATCGTCAGCCAACATCAAAGGTAAAGTGTGGGGGAGCCTGTACTTAGCACGCAGAGCCAAAAGAAGGGGGCATTCAACCAAAATGTGGGTCACTGACTGGAAGGCTCCACAACCACATAGTGGGGGTGGCTCATCACGCAAAAGAAAACCATGGGTCAACCGAGTATGGCCAATGCGGAGACGACACAGTGTGGTCGAGTTCTTTCGGGAGATGCGAAAGGAAGAACGCCACGGGCCTGGTGTCACCTTGATTGCACGAAGTTTATTAGACAGGGGAGTAGCCTCCCAAGAATTGGCCCATGACTGTGCGAAGTGGGATTTGATGTGAAGCCGTAAATCCGCTGCAGGAGGGGCTACAGAAAACGGGGGGTAAGTAACTGCTGCCCCAGCCAAACGATCAGCGAGCTCATTACCCGGGATACCCACATGGCCAGGGACCCAAAGGAAGTCAATAGAACAAGCAGCACGGTGAATATCAGCGAGATGGTCATGGATGGCAGAGACCAAGGGATGGAGCGAAAAACACCGGTCAATAGCAAGAAGGCCACTCATCGAGTCCGTGCATAACAAAACGCGGTTGTGTTGGGACTGTTTAATAAAGGTAAGGGCCTGGGAAATTGCCATCAATTCCGCAGTGACACCCCACATGTAGGTGGCGGCAGATGACTTTCCGTTCCAACAGAGGACGTGAGGGCATACCCAACACGATCAGCAGATTTGGAGCCATCAGTGTAAAAAAACAACAGCATCCCGAAACTCCCACAAAATTTGGCGGAAAAAGGAACGGAACACCACCGGGGGGATGGAATCTTTCGGACCGCGGCGGAGATCCATCCGAAGTCGAGGCCGAGGAACTAACCAAGGAGGGGTGGAGGGGAGGGAGCGAGGAAGACAGGACAAAGAAGGAAGCTGAAAATCACGGCAAAAAGACGCAAGGCGCAGCCCAACCGGTAAACCCGCCCGAGGGCGGGAGTCGGGTGGGCGACGTCCATGGTCTGGGAACAGGATAGAATAGGAAGGATGAGTGGGAGAGGAACGGATAGTGAGTGCATAAGACACCAGAAGCTGGGACCGCCGAACAGAAAGGGGGGGGGGATCCCAGCTTCAACCAGGAGACTATCAACAGGGCTAGTAGGGAAGGCACCGGTGGCTAAACGGATACCACGATGGTGGACTGGATCCAGCACGTGCAGTGTGGAAGGAGCAGCTGAACCATAAACTTAACAACCATAGTCCAAGCGAGACAGAACTAGAGCACGATAAAGACGGAGGAGGAGGGAACGGTCCGCACCCCAAGACGAGTGGGCAAGGAAGCGAAGGACATTGAGTTTACGGAAACATCCTACCTTCAGGAGTCTGATATGGGGCAGCCAAGTGAGCTTGTTGTCGAAAAGAAGACCCAGGAAACGAAACTGTGGGACCACAGGCAATCGTTGTGCAGCGAGATGGACCACTCGCGATTTTAAAGGAGAGAATTGAAACCCGTGTGAGAGGGTCCATGCAGAGGCACGCCGTATAGCTACCTGGAGCTGCCGCTCTGCAGATGCCATCGAGGAGGAACTAACCCAAATGCAGAAATCATCCACATACAGGGCAGGGGCGACCAGGGGACCGACAGAGGCCACAAGTCCATCGATAGTAATGAGGAAAAGACGGACACTCAAGACAGAACCCTGTGGGATGCCCGTCTCCTGGGTCCGTGGAGAACTAAAAGCAGTACCAACTCGAACTCTGAATGACCTATGCATCAGGAACTGGCGGATAAAAATCGGGAGTGGGCCCCGAAGACCCCACTGATGAAGGGTAAGTAAGATGTGATGGCGCCAGGCCGTGTCATAGGCCTTGCGAAGGTCAAAAAACACTGCAACCAAATGGCGGCTCTGGGAAAAAGCCTGCCGAACTGCGGATTCCAAGCGAAGTAAATGATCGATTGAAGACCGTCCCTCTCGAAAGCCACACTGGTAAGGCGACAATAGATCCCGAGATTCGAGGACCCAATTGAGCCGACGGGCTACCATCCGTTCAAGTAACTTACAAACAACATTGGTCAAACTAATTGGCCGATAGCTGTCAACAGATAGGGGGTTCTTACCAGGCTTAAGGACAGGAACCACAATGCTATCCCTCCACTGAGAAGGGAAGTCACCCTGGAGTCAGATACGGTTAAACACCCGAAGAAGATGTTGCCGTTGTGGAGCACTGAGATGTTGAAGCAGTTGGTTATGAATGGAATCTGGGCCAGGGGCCGTATCATGAGAAGAAGATAGAGCAGAAAGAAATTCCCAGTCAGTAAAAGGTTCGTTGTAAGATTCTGACTCACAAGGGGTGAAACATAAGGTGGAAGCTTCAGCCAGCTGTTTTTTATGAAGGAAAGCAGCTGGATAGGAGGCTGACGCTGACGCCACTGCAAAATGGGTCGCAAGATGTTCTGCAAGAACTAATGGGTCCGTACAAATGCCATCTGGGAGGTGAAGGCCTGGGAGGGTGGACTGCCGATGGCAACCTTGGAGAGAACGAAGTGTAGCCCATACCCGTGACAGAGGGACAGTAGAACCAAGGGAAGAAACGAATCGTTCCCAACATATCCGCTTACCCTGATTAAATAACGGGCTTTAGCACGGAGGCGTTTAAAGGTAGTAAGGCTGGCTACGGATGGGTGCCTCTTAAAGTGTTGCAAAGCTCGACGGCGATCACGGATGGCAATGCCAATGGCCGTACTCCACCAGGGGACTTGCCGGCGACGAAATGGTCCAGATGAGCGCGGGACAGCAAGGTTAGCAGCGCGAACAATCGCGTCAGACACGTCACGTAGGACGTCATCAATACAAGCCGACAAAGAGGGAGAAAACTCGACCTGTGCAGTGGATAGAGGCCAATCGGCGCGGTGGAAAGACCAACGAGGTAACCTGTCCATCGGGGAGCGGGAAGGGAGCGTGATAATCAACGGGAAATGGTTACTATCACAAAGGTCGTCGTGTGGCGACCAGTGTAATGAAGGGAGGAGAGAGGGAGAAGAAAGAGAAAGATCAATGGCAGAAAAGGTACCATGACCGGCACTGAAATGAGTAGGGGAGCCATCATTAAGAAGGCACAGGTCGTGGTCTGCAATAAATTGGTCTTTAAGAAGACCTCGTCTAGATGGAAAGGCACTGCCCCACAAAGCATTAAAATCCCCAAGGAGGAGGAAGGGAGGAGGAAGTTGCTGAAGAAGGGTGGTTAAGGCAGCAGGTGTAAGAGTCCTGTCAGGAGGGAGATAAAGATTGCAAACTGTGACTGCAGAGTCTAAGTGGACCCTAACAGCAACCGCTTCCAATGTAGTTTGGAGAGGAATCCACGTGCTAGCTATGTCTGTACGGACCAACGTACAAACGCCACCAGAAGCCCGCAAGGGTCCGACCCGATTTCGACAGAAAACACGGAACCCACGGAGGGTCGGTGAGTGAGCATCAGTAAAATGAGATTCCTGGAGAACCACACAAGCTGCAGAGTAGGACGAAAGAAGGGATTTCAATTACGGGAGGTGACGATAGTATCCATTACAATTCCATTGGAGAACCACAGAACGATGGTTTAAATGAGGGCTGAACACGCTAAATCCAGTCATACCACCGGGTCCCCACCCGTCACCGACAAGGAGGGGGCGACATCCATGAACGACAGGTCAGAATCCGGTTGTGAAGTCGGGGAAGGGACCTCCGGTGACACCAGAGGCTCTTTGTCCCGGGACTTATGTTTCTTCTTCTTTTCAGGCTGAGATCGAGGAGGGCTGTGTGGCATAAAGGAGCCAGCTGTGGCAAGATCAGGAACAGAAAGAGACCGGGCGACCTGGGGGCCGACAGACCGCGGCTCTCGCGGTCGCCGCGCGGCAGCAGACCTTTGACCTGGAAGGTGCCGGGAAGGGGCATCCCGGGAGAGGCGCACTTGACCGGCAGACGCCGAAGGAGTGGGACACTTCTCCGGCTGGGGAGGGGGAGCAGCGCCCATAGGAGAAGGTGTGGGAGCCGCAGGGGAGGGGGGAAGGAGAGGTGTCCGGGATGGGGGTAAGGAAGGGGGAGGAAGGGGTGAAGATGTAACCAAGGCGTAACTAGATGTCATGGACACAGGGTGCAGTCGTGCATATTTCTTACGGGCCTCTGTGTAGGTTAAACGATCGAGGGATACTCCTGTATCTTTTTTTCTTTCTTATATACTGGGCAATCTGGTGAACGTGGAGAATGACTACCACGACAATTTACACATACAGGAGGGGGAATACAGGGACTCCCCTCATGGAGTGGAGGTCCACAGTCACCACAGAGAGGGTCCTGGGAACAGCGAGAAGACATGTGGCCAAAACGCAAGCACTTAAAACACCTCATAGGAAGTGGGATGTACGGCTTCACATCACAGCGATAGACCATAATCTTAACTTTCTCAGGGAGGGTAGCCCCTTCAAAGGCCAGGATAAAGGCACCAGTATCAATACGATTATCTTTAGGACCCTTCTGAACACGCCGAACAAAGTGAACACCCCGCCGTCCGAGATTGTCCCGAAGTTCCTCATCAGTTTGAAGGATGAGGTCCCTGTGAAAAATCACACCTTGTACCATATTTAGAGACTGGTGAGGGGTAATGGACACAGGAATTGTGCCAAGATGGGTACAGGCACGAAGGGCCGCAGATTGGGCAGCTGAAGCAGTTTTTATCAGCAACGAACCCGACCGCATCTTGCTCAGGGAGTCCACTTCGCCAAACTTGTCTTCAATGTGTTCCACAAAGAATAAAGGTTTGACACTGGTGAAAGTATCTCCAACAGTCCTGATGCAAACTAGATAACGGGGGAAAGGTTTCCCCCTAGACGACGGGCCTGACGCTCTTCCCAGGGGGTAGCCATGGAAGGGAAGGCCGAAGGGGCAAGAGAAGCAGCACTTGAGGAATCAGTTCCACACAGAGAGATGGCCGCAGAAGAACGGCCAGAGTTTTGGACCCGTATGCGTTTCATCTGCATAGCGTCCGCCCTGATACCACCCACTCCGATCAGGGGCTCTCCTCACGGGCGCCACCCAGCCACAGCAAGGGCCGTCTGGCACGGCGGCCATTGCCGGGAGTTCCGATGCTCCAGGATGACGAGCAACCACTCCAAGGCATGCATGAGGAGGTCACAGCTCAGGTATCAGAAGTGTGATCCCCGTGTGTTCAGGGGGCTCAACCAAAAGGGTACATAGCGACCCCACCACACAGGCTGGCTACCGTGCTGGCTATGCACCCTAGCATCAGACAACGACGTGAAAGAAAAGGTGGAATGTACTAGGAGGGCGCACGACGGAGACACTAGGTAAGGTGCTCTTCTCCAGGGGGACCAAGGAATGCCAAAAGGAGGAGATGATTACGCAACAAAGCAGGAGTGTAAAACCAACAGAACCAGGAGGATAGCGGGGGCCAACATAAGCAAGGACACTAATAGAGGGAGAGGAGAGGGCGAGGGGAAAGGAGCATGGAGGGGAAAAGAGGGGAAGGGAAAGGAAATGCAGCCCGGGAGAGAAAGAAGGCTGCAATGGCTCGGGGCCCCGTGCTCGCCACGCACGTATCCACAAAAGAGTTGTGGACCCCCTGGGGGAGGGGGGGGAGGCTGTGTTCAGTAACTCTGTTTTGGCAGCACTGTCTTCGAAGTATCTCCATTGCTGTCGCGCAGAGAAGGCATTGATTGTTTGGTGAATCGCTCGCCACACCGCAGGCCACGTCACTCCTGGGTGGCGTCTCTCAATTAGCGCCATAGTTTCCCTGGTACGCGGGAAATTCACGTACACTTAGCTGTGACCAAGGAAGAAAGTTGTGTTGTGGGGGAGCACAGGCGCGATATGAGCGAATGCAACAGCGGGCAGGCAGAACGGAGGCACCGGTTCGTCAATCAGGAGACCGGTGAAATTGTGCTGATGATGGTTCCACATCTGAAGCATGGTGTTGATATAAAGGAGACCGCCGTACAAACACGAACGTTGGTAAGTCCACCCAGTCATCCATTCCTCCACAGCGGCTGGGGGCAGGGGGAGGGGGGGGGGAGGAGGTGACGGTATTGTACGAGGCGTGTTTTTATTAACTAAGTACCGTTTTGAAATTAAAAAAAGACATGCTAAGATATCTCAATAATTTTATTTTTACATGAAAGCCTGTACCTTAATCTACGCACTGACGCCATTACAGTCTGATTCTTCCTTGTTTACGTTGTGTAATGAGTGTTTAAGATGCCTCCGATAATCGTGACTCCCGCCGACTATGAAGTACGGCCGGTTATAAGATTTCTTAGTGCTGAAGGCCTAAAAGCGATCGATATTCATTGTGAGATCTGTGCAGTTTACGGAGAAAACATTATGAGTGATGGAATGGTAAGAAAGTGGGTGAGAGCATTTAAAGATGGCCGCACAAATGTGCATGATGAACAACGGAGTGGGCGTCCTTCGGTCGTTAATGAGAGTTTGGTGCAGTAAGTGGACAATAAGGTGAGAGAAAACAGACGCTTTACGATTTCCTCCTTGCGGGATGACTTTCCTAATGTTTCTCGTAGTGATATTTTGTCTAAAACTGACATGGCGAGACCGTGGCTGTGTACAATTAATGTAGGTTAATTCTTACAAAGAAGAAAACAACAACGAGTCACTATTAATACTGCTATTTATTTAGATAAATAGCGCCGTTACCGGTTTCGAACTGGCAAGTTCATCATCAGACGGCTGTTCACATGATTTTCAAGATACACTTGAAACGGTAGGGCAACAACACACCAAAAATACAGTGGAATAATAAAAATCGAAAACGGACGATAATGTAAAGTGTATCTTGAAAATCATGTGAGCAGCAGTCTGATGATAAACTTGCCAGTTCGAAACCGGTAACGGCGCTATTTACCTAAATAAATAGCAGTATGAATAGAGGCTGGTTGCTGTTTTCTTCTTTGTAAGAATTAAACTACATTAGTTTCTCGTAGTGTTTTGTATGGCATTGTGACCGAGCACTTGAATTACCCAAAATTTTGCGCACGTCGGGTATCGAAAATGTTGACGGATGTGCACAAACCAACGTTTAGACAGTGCATTGATCTTCCTTAGTGTGCTCCCTGCCGCCGTTGGATAAGCAGCTGCAGCAGCAAGTCGTATACTCCTAGCTCACTCATTTCTTACATAGTTTAATTCTTAATTTCTTTGCGTGTTTTTGGTACTTGCATTGTTTGATACATAAATTTCGGGCGTATTATAGTATTTGAGAGTTGTAGCATCGCGTTTTAGTACCTGAATAGTGTAAAATCGCGTAGTCTCCTTCCGCTGCCGAGCAGTGTGTCAGCAGTGCGCAAGTAGCAGCATTACTGCATTTACTAGGCAATCTTGTATTTTAATAACCGTTTAAATTTTGACGATTTGTTTGCGCTGTCTGTAGATTAGTTCAGACGTTCTTTGCAAAACAGTTTTTAGCATGGATAGGGACTGCAACTGCTGTGTTCGGATGCAGGCTGAGTTGGCATCCCTTCGCTCCCAGCTTCAGGCAGTGTTGGCTTCGGTCACACAGCTTGAGGCTGTTGCCAATGGACATCACTGTGGGGGTCCGGATGGGGGTTTGTCGGGGACGGCCAGCTCGTCCCACGCATCCCCCGATCGGACTACGACTGTGGTTGCCCGGGATACTGCCCGCATTGAGGCTGATCCCTCACCTGTGGTAGAGTGGGAGGTCGTCTCAAGGTGTGGCAGGGGGCGAAAGACATTCCGGAGGGCTGAACGGAAGGCCTCTCCAGTTTGTCTGACGAACCGGTTTCAGGCTCTGTCTCAGGCTGATACTGATCTTCGGCCTGACATGGCTGCTTGTCCCGTTCCAGAGGTTGCCCCTCAGTCTGCAAGATCCGGGCGGTCGCAGAGGGTGGGCTTACTGGTAGTTGGGAGCTCCAACGTCAGGTGCGTAATGGGGCCCCTTAGGGAAATGGCAGCAAGAGAGGGGAAGAAAACCAATGTGCACTCCGTGTGCATACCGGGGGGCGTCATTCCAGATGTGGAAAGGGTCCTTCCGGATGCCATGAAGGGTACAGGGTGCACCGATCTGCAGGTGGTCGCTCATGTCGGCACCAATGATGTGTGTCGCTATGGATCGGAGGAAATCCTCTCTGGCTTCCGGCGGCTATCTGATTTGGTGGAGACTGCCAGTCTCGCTAGCGGGATGAAAGCAGAGCTCACCATCTGCAGCATCGTCGACAGGACTGACTGCGGACCTTTGGTACAGAGCCGAGTGGAGGGTCTGAATCAGAGGCTGAGACGGTTCTGCGACCATGTGGGCTGCAGTTTCCTCGACTTGCGCCATAGGGTGGTGGGGTTTCGGGTTCCGCTGGATAGGTCAGGAGTCCACTACACGCAGCAAGCGGCTACACGGGTAGCAGGGGTTGTGTGGCGTGGACTGGGCAGTTTTTTAGGTTAGATGGCCTCGGGCAAGTACAGAAAGGGCAACAGCCTCAAAGGGTGCGGAGCAAAGTCAGGACATGCGGGGACCAAGCAGCAATCGGTATTGTAATTGTAAACTGTCGAAGCTGCGTTGGTAAAGTACCGGAACTTCAAGCGCTGATAGAAAGCACCGAAGCTGAAATCGTTATAGGTACAGAGAGCTGGCTTAAGCCAGAGATAAATTCTGCCGAAATTTTTACAAAGGTACAGACGGTGTTTAGGAAGGATAGATTGCATGCAACCGGTGGTGGAGTGTTCGTCGCTGTTAGTAGTAGTTTATCCTGTAGTGAAGTAGAAGTGGATAGTTCCTGTGAATTATTATGGGTGGAGGTTACACTCAACAACCGAGCTGGGTTAATAATTGGCTCCTTTTACCGACCTCCCGACTCAGCAGCGTTAGTGGCAGAACAACTGAGAGAAAACTTGGAATACATTTCACATAATTTTCCTCAGCATGTTATAGTCTTAGGTGGAGATTTCAATTTACCAGATATAGACTGGGACACTCAGATGTTTAGGACGGGTGGTAGGGACAGAGCATCGAGTGACATTATACTGAGTGCACTATCCGAAAATTACCTCGAGCAATTAAACAGAGAACCGACTCGTGGAGATAACATCTTGGACCTACTGATAACAAATAGACCCGAACTTTTCGACTCCGTAAGTGCAGAACAGGGAATCAGTGATCATAAGGCCGTTGTAGCATCCCTGAATATGGAAGTTAATAGGAATATAAAAAAGGGGGGAGGTTTATCTGTTTAGCAAGAGTAATAGAAGGCAGATTTCAAACTACCTAACAGATCAAAACGAAAATTTCTGTTCCGACACTGACAATGTTGAGTGTTTATGGAAAAAGTTCAAGGCAATCGTAAAATGCGTTTTAGACAGGTACGTGCCGAGTAAAACTGTGAGGGACGGGAAAAACCCACCGTGGTACAACAACAAAGTTAGGAAACTACTGCGAAAGCAAAGAGAGCTTCACTCCAAGTTTAAACGCAGCCAAAACCTCTCAGACAAACAGAAGCTAAGCGATGTCAAAGTTAGCGTAAGGAGGGCTATGCGAGAAGCGTTCAGTGAATTCGAAAGTAAAATCCTATGTACAGACTTGACAGAAAATCCTAGGAAGTTCTGGTCTTACGTTAAATCAGTAAGTGGCTCGAAACAGCATATTCAGACACTCCGGGATGATGATGGCATTGAAACAGAGGACGACACGCGTAAAGCTGAAATACTAAACACCTTTTTCCAAAGCTGTTTCACAGAGGAAGACCGCACTGCAGTTCCTTCTCTAAATCCTCGCACAAACGAAAAAATGGCTGACATCGAAATAAGTGTCCAAGGAATAGAAAAGCAACTGAAATCACTCAACAGAGGAAAGTCCACTGGACCTGACGGGATACCAATTCGATTCTACACAGAGTACGCGAAAGAACTTGCCCCCCTTCTAACAGCCGTGTACCGCAAGTCTCTAGAGGAACGGAGGGTTCCAAATGATTGGAAAAGAGCACAGGTAGTCCCAGTCTTCAAGAAGGGTCGTCGAGCAGATGCGCAAAACTATAGACCTATATCTCTGACGTCGATCTGTTGTAGAATTTTAGAACATGTTTTTTGCTCGAGTATCATGTCGTTTTTGGAAACCCAGAATCTACTATGTAGGAATCAACATGGATTCCGGAAACAGCGATCGTGTGAGACCCAACTCGCGTTATTTGTTCATGAGACCCAGAAAATATTAGATACAGGCTCCCAGGTAGATGCTATTTTTCTTGACTTCCGGAAGGCGTTCGATACAGTTCCGCACTGTCGCCTGATAAACAAAGTAAGAGCCTACGGAATATCAGACCAGCTGTGTGGCTGGATTGAAGAGTTTTTAGCAAACAGAAGACAGCATGTTGTTATCAATGGAGAGACATCTACAGACGTTAAAATAACCTCTGGCGTGCCACAGGGAAGTGTTATGGGACCATTGCTTTTCACAATATATATAAATGACCTAGTAGATAGTGTCGGAAGTTCCATGCGGCTTTTCGCGGATGATGCTGTAGTATACAGAGAAGTTGCAGCATTAGAAAATTGTAGCAAAATGCAGGAAGATCTGCAGCGGATAGGCACTTGGTGCAGGGAGTGGCAACTGTCCCTTAACATAGACAAATGTAATGTATTGCGAATACATAGAAAGAAGGATCCTTTATTGTATGATTATATGATAGCGGAACAAACACTGGTAGCAGTTACTTCTGTAAAATATCTGGGAGTAAGCGTGCGGAACGATTTGAAGTGGAATGATCATATAAAATTAATTGTTGGTAAGGCGGGTGCCAGGTTGAGATTCATTGGGAGAGTGCTTAGAAAATGTAGTCCATCAACAAAGGAGGTGGCTTACAAAACACTCGTTCGACCTATACTTGAGTATTGCTCATCAGTGTGGGATCCGTACCAGGTCGGGTTGACGGAGGAGATAGAGAAGATCCAAAGAAGAGCGGCGCGTTTCGTCACAGGGTTATTTGGTAACCGTGACAGCGTTACGGACATGTTTAGCAAACTCAAGTGGCAGACTCTGGAAGAGAGGCGCTCTGCATCGCGGTGTAGCTTGCTCGCCAGGTTTCGAGAGGGTGCGTTTCTGGATGAGGTATCGAGTATATTGCTTCCCCCTACTTATACCTCCCGAGGAGATCACGAATGTAAAATTAGAGAGATTAGAGCGCGCACGGAGGCTTTCAGACAGTCGTTCTTCCCGCGAACCATACGCGACTGGAACAGGAAAGGGAGGTAATGACAAAAAATGGTTCAAATGGTTCTGAGCACTATGGGACTTAACATCTATGGTCATCAGTGCCCTAGAACTTAGAACTACTTAAACCTAACTAACCTAAGGACATCACACACATCCATGCCCGAGGCAGGATTCGAACCTGCGACCGTAGCAGTCGCGCGGCTCCGGACTGAGCGCCTAGAACCGCTAGACCACCGCGGCCGGCGGAGGTAATGACAGTGGCTCGTAAAGCGCCCTCCGCCACACACCGTTGGGTGGCTTGCGGAGTATGGATGTAGATGTAGATGTAGATGTACCACATCGACGGTGATGATTTCTTAAGCCAAATTGTAACGGGCGATGAAGCATGGGTGGCCTACGTCACATCAGAATCAAAGCAACAGTCCATGGAAGTTGAGCAAGGGCATCGTTTTGCTGCAAGACAATGCCCGTCCGCATGTGGCGAATCAGATCAAAGATCTCAGCATCCTCCGTACAGCCCCGATCTTGCGCCCAGTGACTGCCATCTGTTCCTGCACTTGAAGAAACACCTGGGCGGTCAGCGTCTTCAAGACGATGACGAAGTCAAAACAGTGGTGATGCAATGGTTAACAAGTCAGGCTGCAGACTTCTATGACGAGGGCATTCAAAAACTGGTACAACCTTATGACAAGTGCCTCAATATTGACGGAAATTATGTAGAAAAGTAGATTAAGGTACAGGCTTTCATGTGAAAATAAAATTATTGAGATATCTTAGCACGTCTTTTTTAAATTTCAAAACGGTACTTACTTAAAAAACACGCCTGGTATATCCATTGTGCCGTAACTGAATTTTATCGAGCCGGCCTGTGTGACCGAGCGGTTCTAGGCGCTTCAGTCTGAAACCGCGCGACCGCTACGGTCGCAGGTTCGAATCCTGCCTCGGGCATGGATGTGTGTGATGTCCTTAGGTTGGTTAGGTTTAAGTAGTTCTAAGTTCTAGAGGACCGATGACCTTAGATGTTAAGTCCCATAGTGCTCAGAGCCATTTGAACCATTTGAAATCATCGTTAGGATCTGCGTCAAATGACAAATGATGTATGTAGGACACCATGTGGGTGAGTAGGTGGCCTTAGGAGAGCTATCTTACGTACATTGATATTATATGACGTGGGCTTTGTAATTGGTTCGTAATCGGGACTGATTTAGTCTGTTGGCTTGTGGGAGGAAGTATGCAGACTTCGGTAGCCTGCCGATGGCCCCTGCATCTTGAAGAGTGATGACCACTCGAAACATCAGAAGCTAGACCCGTTCAGTCCCAGCTCTCCACACTAGGAACCTGGCTAAGCGCCGTCATACAGGGGACATACACAAAAGATGTTGTCTCAGCCCACACAGAACTGGCTCCATCGGTGTTGTATTTAGAGGGGAGAGCCCTGTCGGACCAAAAGTAAAATTTGGGCGTGTCCTTCCACTCTACTACTAATCATCAACCTCGGCAAGGCACATACTCATGCAGGGCAGGCAAGAGATCCCAGGAAACCGTGCAGCATTCATGAACGGGCCGCACTAGGGTTCTGTGCGTAGTCTCCTTTACAGACGAACTACACTTTCCCAAAATTCTCCTAATAAACCGAGCGTCGACCATTCGCCTTCCCTGTTACCGAGCTTACGTGCTCGTTCCATTTATAACTCTACAGCAGCGTATTTACGTAGCTTACGTAATCAAATACCAAATTTGGTTTATTACTTATTATGCCCCAACAGAACAAATAGTCCTGTCACGGAAAAGCCACGTATAACACTCCTGTCTGCTACTGCTATACCATAACCCTAAAGTAGGAGGCAGTTTGTAAAACAGAATTATTTTGTTATAGCAATTATGGTATAAAGCAACAGCGCAGTGTTACCCTCTGAGAGGAATTTTGTTATGTTGACCGTGTTGTACCTAACGGAGGTGGCTTATCGGAAGTCAAAGTGAGAATTACGTAAATATTCGAAAAGTAACAAACAAAATTTTGTTTATCTGCACTGTTTAACTGATAAAGGAAAACGGTCGCCAGCCTAACTAGGCAAATGAATGATTAACATTCTCGTTGAAGAAAATAGTTATTAGTAATTTTAACGGATAAACACAACCTATACTCGGCCATATGCGAGTGCAATGAACTCTGACGCACTCATATGTTTATGGTAAGATTGAAACTAACAGTTGGAACAGCACAAACTATTTGCAAAATTATAACACCTACCGAAACACACTATTACTTTCAGGGCTTACACAAAGTGAGTGCTCTTTATACTGTTAATATGCACACAAGAGAGACAAACACTTAGTAATCATGAACATATAACGTTTCACACTGCAGCTTTCTCACTTTTACTACCGTGAGACATGAAATTAACATTTATGCAAGATAGTGACTCACTTTCTGCGATATACAACAGGCAGTAATGTGATCATTTACTAAGCAAAACTCTACAAGCCTCAATCTTAAGAACTTTTACTTTGAAGTTGGCAACAACACATTAATAAGCAGTTTTACTAGGAAAATTATTTTCAGTAAGCATCATTAACTTTAGCTCACTCTCTAGACACATTAACTTTAACTTTCTCTTTACTATGTTCAAGAGGCATTAAATAGAAAACTGGGTTTTAACGTACTTTCAGTAAGGACACTCGGTAATCACTTTAGTTCAAACGGAGAGGACCCTGAGAGGTGTTATGATGAGGAGAAAAGTCAAGGTAGGTACATAAATTCAGATATAAATTACCTTATATTTCAGCACAATAACACATCCATTGAGCTGATCCTTCACTGTACGTCATTATAGTATTACGTTACAGTGATTGCGCAACGTGGTGGCAACTGCATGTTGGTAGGTGGATTCGCAGACTGAATTGCTGGACTCTGTCATTTCTTGGTGGCGACGATAGATACAGATTCCAGAATAGTTCCAGCTATTTATCCATCCATCCGAGGCCTTGGAAAGTAGCAGGAAAAACCTCTCTCGGAACCAGCACAATATGCATCTTTTACATGGCAGTGCACAGTCTCGTAGCTTGTCCCCGACTCGTAGCTCGTCCCCGACTGACTATCAGTTCCACCTTTTCCACCTAAGCCAACCACAATTTGCGCGCGCTACAGAGTTCCGTTCCCGAGGGGAACCACTACACCTCTTATACACAGAATACTAAGAGCCCTAAGTGAGGATCAGCAATTTACATAACAGTAAACAACCATTTTAAACAAAACAGAACATTTACACATATAGAGATTTCTACAAAAAATTATTCACACAAAATTACAATTATATACAGTAAGCTTTGTTCCCTCCAAATGGGTCAAAGCATTTAAACGAGAGACATGCTACACAGCATACAATCAAATTATGATATCAAAGTTCGTACAAAGAAAGGAGTATACAATTTTATGTTATCGATTCAAGCAAACACATTTACAGAAGCTCAATGATGTAACATTAAATGAAACAAAGGCAAAATAAATCAGTAGAGCAGTAGAGCCATGGTGTTACACATTTCGCCTCGCCCTGCAGCGTTACGCCAGATATTTAATCGGCGTGACTGTGTGAAGCGTCGGTCAGAGTGGCCGAGCGGATCTAGGCTCTACAGTCTGGAACCGCGCGACCACTACGGTCGCAGGTTCGAATCATGCCTCGGGCATGGATGTGTGTGATGTCCTTGGGTTACTTAGGTTTAAGTAGTTCTAAGTTCTAGGGGGCTGATGGCCTCAAAAGGTAAGTCCCATAGTGCTCAGAGCCATTTGAACCATTTTTGAACTGCGTGAAGCAGCACACCAATGGTACCGTATTAGATCATTACAGGGTTGTTTCTCCTATCCAACTGCATTAACTTACTTTCTTCCATATTTGTAGTAAGCCGGCATTCATAAAACCTGGTAGTACTTCCATCAAAATCATCTTGCACCCTCCTATAATTGACTCCATGATGATACATTGCTATACACAACAGCGTCTTCAGCAAACAGTCGTAGACTGCTGCCTACCCTGTCCGACGGACCATTTACGTACATACAGAACATGTGCGGTACTGTCACACGTCCCGGGGGCCATCCTGGCGATACCTTTACGGCTGATGAATACAAATGACGTTATGCATAATCAGTCTTACGTCATAGAGAAGCTACTTTTCTTTGTCATAGTACTTTGGTTCTCTTATAATATCAGTATAAAGCTGCCGAAGAACACAGAATTTCCGCTGCCAGCATCGGCCTGCCGCTGCTGAAATGACGGAGAACTTACTTTGTTATGTAAGCCCCTCACCTCTTCTGGCCCAACGCCAGGTCCTGCCCCACGCTATCCATCACGGAGCGCTACTGATCCTTTGAACACATACCCGTTACCGGCAGGTGCGCGTTAACGACGCGGCCACGGAGCTGTTGACCCCGCATCTCACGTGTTGCACTCAATTTCCCGCACCACTCACACTTTTCACGGCCGGTGTGAACTTCAACCACGAGCTACATCCGTATGATATTAAAAAGATGGCAGTTACAGTGATGTGCAACGTAAACAGTGAACTGAAAGTGAACTGTAAGATGCCCACCTGGTTGCAAGATGAGGAAAAGCAGTATGCTTAGATGCAATGTACCTTAGAGGTTACATGACACCCACTGAAGATGCCTTGTAAAAAAGGTGAAACGCGTCTGGGTGCATAAATATAAATAAAAATAAAAATTTCGATGTGCAGCATGAAAAAAAGGCATTTTCTTTGAAGCAACTGCAATTTATATACAGCTACTGTGAAAATGGCCACTACACGAAACGTGTAGGATTAACATTACTGGTATTACTGGGTCGATTTAACTGAACTGGTTCAGTTGTCTCAGTAGGTCAAGATGTCTCACACAGGGTGAGTGGCAGGTAGACAATGTGACGCGAAAGTATGTTTTATCTGAAATCTCCTCCCTTAGTTAGTCTTATTCTGGGCATCACTTCTGTAATCCAGAAGTAAAAGTCACTTCTGGAACAGCCTCTTCACCTTCACTCCCTCACTCACTCACCTCGTGTCAGCATCTCTGCACAGTGAATGTGATGTTGTAATGAAACAGATCAATGGCTCATATTTCGCTGCTTATAGTACCAGACGATATAGTTAAGAAAAAGATTACCAGACACAATTTATGAGTTACTACGCAATTAAACAAATTAACAATTATTATTACTTGAGAATTTTACAACGTATTGTCCATCAGTGTTACACACCTCTGTCGAAAAAAGTGATTCAATAAAATGCTTGTTGAGGATCTTGGCTTGTAGAGTCTTACTCAGTTAACATATACTGCAGATCGCCTCCAGACTGACCAAGTCAGGAATTTTTTTTCATACATTGGATTTATTTTGAAATTTAGTTATTCAACGTTATTTCGTTTTGAAGTCATCAAAATTAAAATATGTATAATTAAAAACTTTCAAAACAACTTCAAGAAAAGGTAATGGATAAGTAATTCATTTATTACATAAAATACTATTTTTATGTGCACAATCCTTTCCATTCTTAGTAAGTAGAAGCTGTAAGATGTTGGTGATAATAAGATACAGTCGTTGGCGCGTACTGTCATGTTTTACATTTGTAATTTTAATGATTTTATTTTGGTGTGGAGCCACAGTCATATAAAACTTTTTGCAAGATATAACCGCCATTTGACTCTACAACAAGTTTTATCCCACAATGTAAGATTTCGGCCTTAGGCTCTTTTCAAGTGTTACAAGTATCAGCAATCATTAGACTTGAGAAGACGATGACTTGTGTTCTACTGAAGTATAATGATTTATGATACTTGTAACACTTGAAAATGTCCTAAGGCCGAAATCTAGATGGTGGAATAAAATGTGATAAATGGCGGCTGTAACTTTAAAACGTTGTAATTTTATTTTACATTTGGAAGTTAATTCAACTGATTCTGCGTGATAAAATTTCCGAACGTAAATACTCTCTGACATCTCGTTTTACTTACGTAAACATTTTTGAAGACACAGTAGAAGTTTTGATCCGTGAAACCATTGTCATTGACAATATTAATAAAAATTCTGAGGTTGAAGACAATGTGGAAAAATGGAAATGACCATGTGAGAAACGAAGATAACAACTCAAGAGATAATTACATTTTAACTACACGGTGTTCTTATCTGACGCCAATTATTCGTTCAGCGAGTCACGTCTCCGACGTGAAACACGTGTAATGAAATTATTATTGTGTGACCTTCTGTCTCAGTCATTTTGGCAGAAGTCCACTAGCTTTCTCATTGCTGGAAAAATGCACTAGATTTAAACAATAGCTAAAAACGTTTCTCAAGTTCTTAAATTCAGTTGTTTCACGTAATAATAGAGTAGTAGGTTGCAATAAACTCAAAAAAAAAAAATGGAAAGAATTGTAATTATCTATTACAAATTATGGACATAGGATTTTACAGTGCAGTCTCAGTTGACGTACGTGTGATTTATCGAAATGCAATCCTAAAATTGTGAGTTTCAGAATTTCTGCACGTCTGCTCCCTTAACAACATCAGCGCATCCGAAAGCGCACTATAGAAAACAATCCGAGGAACAAGAGGCGAACCGTAGGAACATCAGGTCTCGCTCCCTCTCCCTCCCTCCCTCACACACACACACACACACACACACACACACACACACACACACACACACACACACACAGGCAAGCACACGCGGCGCGCCACAGATAGCTTGGAGTGCTTGCTCGCTGCGTGCTCGTTCCTCCCCGAGACTAAACTCCATTACGGCCCTCGAGAGCGCGGACCCAGCGGCCCTTGACAGCCCTGCTTTGTACGTATACAGCGGCGAATCGCAGCTCTGTTTGCGGAACGAGCACCTGCTCCCACTTGAAGAGCTGTGGTGAGTGTACGAAGCGCTCTGTGCGACACAGTGGTGGGAGGGGCGAGATGGGGAGGTAGCGCACGTCTTCTGCAGAAGGGCCGATCAGCATAGGAGCCGGATGCAAGAAGACAGTAGGGTCCTGAAACGCCCTGAGTTCTGATGAGATAGCCTTGTCCTCCAGTCCGCAGTAACATCACACCTTTGCTGTGACAATGTACACTACTGCCCATTAAAATTGCTACACCACGAAGATGACGTGCTACAGACGCGAACTTTAACCGACAGGAAGAAGATGCTGTGACCTGCAAATGATTAGCTTTTCAGAGCATTCACACAAGGTTGGCGCCGGTGGCGACACCTACAACGTGCTGACATGAGGGAACTTTCCAACCGATTTCTCATACACAAGCAGCAGTTGATCGGCATTGCCTGGTGAAACGTTGTTGTGATGCCTCGTGGAAGGAGGAGAAATGCGTACCATCACGTTTCCGACTTTGATAAAGCCGGATTGTAGCCTATCGCGTTTGAGGTTTATGGTATCACGACATTGCTGCTCGCGTTGGTCGAGCTCCAATGACTGTTAGCAGAATATGGAATCGTGGGGTTCAGGAGGGTAATACGGAACGCCGTGCTGGATCCCAACGGCATCGTATCACTAGCAGTCGAGATGACAGGCATCTTATCCGCATGGCTGTAACGGATCGTGCAGCCACGTCTCGATCCATGAGTCGACAGATGGGGACGTTTGTAAGACAACAACCATCTGCACCAACAGTTCGACGACGTTTGCAGCAGCATGGACTATCAGCTCGGAGGCCATGGCTGCGGTTACCCTTGACGCTGCATCACAGACAGGAGCGCCTGCGATGGTGTACTCAACGACGACACAGAGGTTCACACAACTGCACAGATTACCCTGGCGTGCCTCCCTCCTCAATCCAGGTTTTCACTGCCACCTCAGTTTACTTTAAATTCCGTCTTATACATGAACAGAACTGCCGTGGCTCCTCGCGTTTTTGAATAGCACCTCAGCATCTAACGTAAATGAGGGCTCTACCCTGAAATCCAGATGCAGGTACTTGTAAAAATGAAATGACACAATTTCAGAGAGTTTACTAGTCTCATAGAAATATGATTTTATGTTTACAGACTGAGGCGGAGTGTGAAAATTTTGTACCAGACCAGTAAAGTATCTGATACTGTGTCATTTCGTTGGTGTCAGTGCCTGCACGTGGGTTTCAGACTAGTTAGATGCTGAGGTGCTATTCCAAAACATGAGGAGCCACGGAAGTTGTGTTTGTGTGTAAGGGAGAATTTAAAGTAAACTCGAGTGGCAGTGAAAATTTGGATTAAGGAGGGAGGCGTTCCAGGGTAATATGTGCATTAATGTGAACCGCTGTGTCTACATGGCTTTAGTGGCTAACGCACGTGTCTCGTAAGGATGAGACCCGGGTTCGATTCCTGGATTTGGTACCAATTTTCACTCGCCGCTACACAGAATCGTGTCTGTATGACACCAGTAAAATCTCTGAAATTGTGTCATTTCATATGGCGTCTTGGTTAAGACGGATGTACTCTCCAATTTACATTTATTTATTAAATCAGCCTCCTTGTAGACTACTAGCCATTAAAATTGCTACACCAAGAAGAAATGCAGATAATAAACGGGTATTCATTGGACAAATATATTATACTAGAACTGACATGTGATTACATTTTCACGCAATTTGGGTGCATAGATCCTGAGAAACCAGTACCCACAACAACCACCTCTGGCCGTAATAACGGCATTGATACGCATGGGCATTGAGTCAAACAGAGCTTGGATGGCGTGTACAGGTACAGCTGCCCATGCTGCTTCAACACGATACCACAGTTCATCGAGAGTAGTGACTGGCGTATTGTGACGAGCCATCTGCTCGGCCACTATTGACCAGACGTTTTCAGTTGGTGAGAGATCTGGAGAATGTGCTGGCCAGGGCAGCAGTCGAACATTTTCTGTATCCAGAAAGGCCCGTACAGGACCTCCAACATGTGGTCGTGCGTTATCCTGCTGAAATGTAGGGTTTCGTGGGAATCGAATGAAGGGTAGAGGGCGGCCGGTGTGGCCGAGCGGTTCTAGGCGGTTCAGTCTGGAATCGCGCGACCGCTACGGTGTGATGTCCTTAGGTTAGTTAGGTTTAAGTAGTTGTAAGTTCTAGGGGACTGATGACCTCAGATGTTAAGTCTCACAGTGCTCAGAGCCAATTGATTTTTTTTTGTTCACCAGCACCGTCCCTCTGCCCGTCCCCGGCCGCGCTTCCCGCGCGCCGAACATCCTCGCTCAACTGACCAGGGCAGTTTCCTTTCTTGAAGCCGACCATCTGATTGGCTACAGCTTATTCTACATTACTTTACATTCTAACATATTTGAATAATCAACGCTTGACGACTTTCACGTTCTGAATAAAGTAACAATAATATCCATTACATAATAAATGTTAAATTTTTTTACATAAAACCAATACAATTTCCTTCTTAACTTCTAATGTCACGGCCAGTAGCCTTGCACCAACGTGCTTTCTGATCAATAAATAAAGAACAAAAGTAAGTATTATGCACTAAACATTACAACAAATATTCTATTACTTAATGATTTAATAAGGCGTCATGCTGTCATCGTTCAATGTGTTTTGTGTGGGGGAAACGATGATCTGATGGTTAACTGAAAATACAGATAATTTAAATTTACTAATCTTTTAAACGAATGAAGTTACAGAGTTGATGTTTACAACGTTTGTCATTTTAAATGCCGACCGCGGTGGCCGAGCGGTTCTAGGCGCTTCAGTCCGGAACCACGCTGCTACTACGGTCGCAGATTCGAATCCTGCCTCGGGCACGGATGTGTGTGATGTCCTTACGTTGAAGTAGTTCTAGGTCTAGGGGGCTGATGACCTCAGATCTCAAGTCCCACAGTGCTTAGCGCCATTTGAACCCATTTTTGTCGTTTTAATTATGCGCTTCTATATTAAATGTCGATAATTACGATCACAAATGCGTTCAGATTTTAGCTTTCACGTCTTTTTTACAAAACTTGTTATTTCACTTTAACAGTATATCCTACACTAATATAGATACGATAAATATTCAAGTTTTATTGGGATCACCATGAAATTTTATGGAGGATGGCAGATTAAAACTATTGTGACTTGATTCCCTGCATTACTACAGAATTAAATAGTTTTCATAAATGTTCCCCATTATGGCCGATGTTAGGTCCGCCATATTTACCACCGCTACGTCTCCTTGGCCACAAAAGCCTTCTACTGGGTTTCCCTATGACCTAGGTTCTCGTCTGTCTCACTCGCCCACTAGAGCGCTTAGGTCTCAATAGGCAATCGACGCCTGTGAGTTTCCCCATCTCGTGGTCAATCTGCACTCTTTGTGGCATCCAGTCCTGGACGACAGGATTCGTTTCATAATTCCTGAAGGCTGACTCTTTCGGCTATATACACTCCTGGAAATGGAAAAAAGAACACACTGACACCGGTGTGTCAGACCCACCATACTTGTTCCGGACACTACGAGAGGGCTGTACAAGCAATGATCACACGCACGGCACAGCGGACACACCAGGAACCGCGGTGTTGGCCGTCGAATGGCGCTAGCTGCGCAGCATTTGTGCACCGCCGCCGTCAGTGTCAGCCAGTTTGCCGTGGCATACGGAGCTCCATCGCAGTCTTTAACACTGGTAGCATGCCGCGACAGCGTGGACGTGAACCGTATGTGCAGTTGACGGACTTTGAGCGAGGGCGTATAGTGGGCATGCGGGAGGCCGGGTGGACGTACCGCCGAATTGCTCAACACGTGGGGCGTGAGGTCTCCACAGTACATCGATGTTGTCGCCAGTGGTCGGCGGAAGGTGCACGTGCCCGTCGACCTGGGACCGGACCGCAGCGACGCACGGATGCACGCCAAGACCGTAGGATCCTACGCAGTGCCGTAGGGGACCGCACCGCCACTTCCCAGAAAATTAGGGACACTTTTGCTCCTGGGGTATCGGCGAGGACCATTCGCAACCGTCTCCATGAAGCTGGGCTACGGTCCCGCACACCGTTAGGCCGTCTTCCGCTCACGCCCCAACATCGTGCAGCCCGCCTCCAGTGGTGTCGCGACAGGCGTGAATGGAGGGACGAATGGAGACGTGTCGTCTTCAGCGATGAGAGTCGCTTCTGCCTTGGTGCCAATGATGGTCGTATGCGTGTTTGGCGCCGTGCAGGTGAGCGCCACAATCAGGACTGCATACGACCGAGGCACACAGGGCCAACACCCGGCATCATGGTGTGGGGAGCGATCTCCTACACTGGCCGTACACCACTGGTGATCGTCGAGGGGACACTGAATAGTGCACGGTACATCCAAACCGTCATCGAACCCATCATTCTACCATTCCTAGACCGGCAAGGGAACTTGCTGTTCCAACAGGACAATGCACGTCCGCATGTATCCCGTGCCACCCAACGTGCTCTAGAAGGTGTAAGTCAACTACCCTGGCCAGCAAGATCTCCGGATCTGTCCCCCATTGAGCATGTTTGGGACTGGATGAAGCGTCGTCTCACGCGGTCTGCACGTCCAGCACGAACGCTGGTCCAACTGAGGCGCCAGGTGGAAATGGCATGGCAAGCCGTTCCACAGGACTACATCCAGCATCTCTACGATCGTCTCCATGGGAGAATAGCAGCCTGCATTGCTGCGAAAGGTGGATATACACTGTACTAGTGCCGACATTGTGCATGCTCTGTTGCCTGTGTCTATGTGCCTGTGGTTCTGTCAGTGTGATCATGTGATGTATCTGACCCCAGGAATGTGTCAATAAAGTTTCCCCTTCCTGGGACAATGAATTCACGGTGTTGTTATTTCAATTTCCAGGAGTGTATTTAAATGAGAGCGCAATGCTCGTTAACTCACGAGTAGAATCATTTCTTCGTACAAAAGTGGATGTAAATTTTCTATCCTTCCCTTTGAAATAGTACAGTAATTGACCAAAAGTAACCGTACAATCTTATATGATGCAGAATTGACCACTAGGTATAACGAGAGGTGGTCCAAAAGGAGGCGGGGATTATTCCGTTCTCAGCAGAGAAGAATGGGTTTATGAGGACGGCTCAGTGATTCCGAACGTGAACTAGTCCTTGGATGTCACCTGGGAAACAGATTCACCAGCGACATTTCACCGCTTCTAAGACAGCCCATATCGATTGTCAGTGATAAGAATGTGAAGTAGAAACGCGAAGGACAACCACAGGTAAACAGATCTCATGTAGTGACGGACAGGGAACTTAGAGAATTGCTGAGGTTAGTAGTAAAAAATTGGGTGAAATCAGCAGACGGAGGCCCTAATGGCTACCAACTGTTCAGCTAGCAAAATGACTGTGCGTAGGATGTTAAAACCAAGGGGGTACAACAGCCGAGGAGCTCCGTATAACACATATTTGTAGTCGGTGGTGTACGACACACGATTTTTATAAAAAGCGGATAGCAGTGACTCGGAAAGAGTGATGACTCACGCTGTACTCTGTGGCAGATCGTTGGAAAGGCTTCTGTTTGGCAAATTCCTGTAGAACATGACATGCCATCATGCGTAGTCCCAGCAGTGAAGTACGGAAGAGATTGCGTTGCGGGATGGAGATGTTTCTCGCTGTTAGGGTATGGTACCGTTATTGCACTTAATAAAACAAAGTGCAGAAGGAGGTGAATACGTTTTGCAGCACTAAGCAGTGCACACAATAACGGAACACTCTTAACGATGATGCTTCTTTCTATCAACATGACAATGCACCATGTCATAAAGGAACATTTATGAGGCAATAATTTATGTACAATAACATCCTAAAATGGACTGGTCTGTCTGGAGTCTCGACCCGAACACAACAGAACATCTTCGGAATGTTTTACAACGTCGTCTTCAGTAGAGATCCCAGCGTTCAACATGATTACTTTCTCGGGTTTCGACTCTTGAGGAAGAATGGGCTGTCATTTCTCCACAGACATTGAGACTCCTCACTGAAAGTGCACAAGCAGAGTTCAAACCGTCATAAAGACGAAGTGTGGACACACCACATATTAATGTTCACTAATTAGTGTCACGATAATTTTCATCACACGTTCTCAAATGATTCAAATGGCTCTAAGCACTGTGGGACTTGACATCTGAGGTCATCAGTCCCCTAGAACTTAGAACTACTTAAATGTAACTGACCTAAGGACATCACACACATCCATGCCCGAGGCAGGATTCGAACCTGCGACCTTAGCGGTCGCGCGGTTCCAGACTGAAGCGCCTATAACCGCTCGGCCACGCCGGCCGGCTCAATTTAACGTTCATTATTTAATTACCAGCTATAAAAGGTAGTTCTAATGTTCTACTGAAGACCTCAGAAGTTTTTGGCTCTGAGCTCTATGGGACTAAACATCTATGGTCATCATTCACCTCAGAAGTTAATTCCCATAGTGCTCAGAGCCAGTTTTTGAATGTTTTACTGATTAGTGAACTCCACTGATTTAGCATTGTTTGGTCGTTGCGCGTTTTCTTAAACAAGCCTATGTTAGATTTCGGTCGGTTGTCGAAGATTATGTGAGCAGTGTGACTACATCAGATCGAAGACCGTTGCTTCTAGCAGGAAGCTCACTCTGGTTGCTTGTGAGAACTTTTGAATACTTATCACAGGAAACTCACAAACTGGATGTTTTCCATAGCAGCTTTATGTCGGGGTATTCGACTCTTAACACTATTGTTTCGTGATTTAGCTTTGGCATACTCCAGCATTTTCTCAGTTTATTATTATTATCGTAATTAATTATTCTGTATTTAAGATTTTGTTGTGTGGTATGAGTATGTGCTGTTGTCATGGTAAACAGTGGAATACAGAACGGTGACAGGAGAGTTTCACAATCATTAAATGTTGTTACTAGCAGAGGAGCCCAGCATTGCCCAAGTATTTATTTATAGATGTATCAGAGACTTCATCTTCGTGGAATTTATTTTTTACTTGTAAAGCTTCTTTGCACACAAGGTTTGAAGCAATATTATTGGGGACATAAAAGGAGAGCTCGTTTGCTTCAGCAACATGGGAGAGAGCCAGGTAAGCTAGTCATGGAAACGCAACTCACATTATACACGCCCGCAACAAGCAGAATCTGGACTCGTGCTTTGTTTATTGTCATTGCGTAACTTTAGTTCGCTGGGAATTGTGCTCGTTTAAAGCGAAACAGTAAATTGTTAAGTATAACCAAGATTCTGGGTATAGAAACTCTCTCTTCTGCACCACTTCCTGGTCAAAATTTCCGCTTGTATGCTGGTACGTTGGAGAGAAGTAACTCTATGAAGAGGAGTTCTGAGGAGCGAGATAATGCATGATGCTCTCGATCAGAGATACATCGCGCCTCGCTTTCGGAAGGAGTGTCCAAAGAGCGAATTAAACCCTCGTGTTCTCGAGCCGCAGCAAATCTTGCCTCACGGTCTCCACTCGATTCTTGAGATCGCATAGTCCGCAGTATTTTAGCTGTTCTAGAGTACTGAGAAAGACCCTACCGCCGCCGGCTTGGCTGCTCATGCATTTCAATATGATAGAATGCACGTGCACCGCCGTATCTGTTATCAAAGTTTATAGTCACAACTACAGAGGTGTACTGTCTTACAATGTTGACTGGAATACAGTCTTCAAATTTCTGAAAGTGGCAGGGGTAAAATGTTGGGAGCGAAAAGTTAATTACGACTTGTACAGGAAACAGATGGCAGATATATGAGACGAGGGACATGAAAGGGAAGAGGTGGTTATTATTCACTGTTACTCAATCTGAGCCGGCCGCTGTGGCCGAGCGGTTCTAGGCGCTTTAGTCTGGAACCGCACTGTTGCTACGGTCGCAGGTTTGAACCCTGCCTCGGACATGGATGTGTGCGAGTGTTATTAGTTTAGTTAGGTTTAAGTAGTTCTAAGTCTAGTGGACTGATGACCTCAGATGTTAAGTCCCATAGTTAACCATTTTTTGAACTCAGTCTCGACCTTGAGCGTGCTGCAGTTGAGAGCAGGGGGAAGTTTGCAAAGAGAAGTGAAGTTCAGGGAGAAGAGATAAAAACCATGTAATTTGCCGATGACGCTGTGATTCTGTCAGAGACAGCAAAGGACTTGGAAGTGCAGTTGAACAGAATGGAAAGTGTCCTGTGTGAGCGTACAAGCTGTGGCAATTTCCCGCAGCAGAGCACGTGGCTGGCGGTTGCTAGGGGGCTGTGGCGAACAGCTAGTGTGTATGCGGCGTTGGAAAAACCTGAATGGACGCTTGGCAGGGGGACGTATGGCCGTGTTTGTGTTCTTGGAGAAATTTATACGCCACAGAAAAATTGATAAAAACGAAACGAAGAGTGACACGAAGATGCGAGTTGACACTCATGGACAGAAAAGTATGCAAAGCTAAATTATCTAGACGCGCCACAAAAATATAGAATAGTTTAAAAGTTATTGTTGTCTTAAAAATTGTAAATTTATGAAAGTTTAAAAGCTAATATCTCGGCAATGCTTTGGCCGGTTAACATGAACAAAGTGTTCTCGGAGGCGGGTAGTAGAGCTGCATCAAGCAATCATAGCCGATTTAGCAAAACATGTACCAATTTTGAATGAGAGGTCGGAATATGGGATTAGACTGAGAGGAACTGTGTTTTTGGTAATAGGTAAATTTAAAGAGACGAAACTAGCTGCAGCATTCTAAAGTTTACAGAGGTAGATCAGTAATTAAGTATATATTTTTGTTTGCTAACTTACGTTCGGTATCAAAAATCTGCGGAAAGCAATATCAAGCCACAAGAACATTATTTGTGAAAAAAAGGTGGCAGATACTAAAAACTGGACTTTAAATTGTTATTGCCCGGAAAATTTCCATGTTTTCAATATTTAATATGTGTTTTTGTGTTAAGTTTTTGAATATTCGTAACTTTTGTCAAACATTGCTTCGAGTTAGGCAGTAGTTTCGAGGGTTGGACAGGGCGGCTACCTTTGATGATGGGGAGTGGGTTCTGAGCGACGCTAAGAGCCGGAGGTGTCGCGCATCTGGGGGTAGTTGTGGGTTGGTAGCCACCTTCGAAAGCCACGAAGTGGAGCGCAATATACTGATTTAGGACAGCAGACAAGAGTGTATTTTGTGAATTGTGAACAGACTGTCGAGTACTGCGATCGCGACATATGAGTTTTATAGTGAAGTGTTGTAGCATCAGTTATTAAAGTCCCTCAGACTGCATTTTAAGAGTGTAGTGAATTTATTGAAAAATAGAAATAAACTACTTGTTCAAATTATAAATCACCGTGAGTGACTCAATATTTTAAATTTCACCGCAATACCTGCCTGCATTGTTTTGTTATATTTTATTTCAGCTTAAAAATTAAGTTTACGATAGCTGTGAGCTGGCGCCCTATGACGTCAAACGTAACCAGCCATTGAGACCAGCCACATCTCTGGGCCACTCAATTAAGTTAAGTGTAAGCCCGTGGGAGCTCGAACCAGACTATTCAAATTTCAATGTATACTGCCCAGTACCGTCGAACCTGAAAGAAGGATGCAACACTAACGAAAGATAAAATTATGGAATGTAGTAGAATTAAATCAGGCAATGCCGAGGGGATTAGATTAGGAAATGAGACACTAAAAGTAAGTGACATGTTTTGCTATCTGTGCAGTAAACTATCTGATAATAGACGAAGTAGAGTGGATATAAAATGTAGAATAGCCATAGCAAGAAAAGCGTGTCTAAAGAAATGTTTATTAACGTCTAATGTAAAAATGTGTAAGAAAATCTTTTCTGGAGTCGTTTGTCTGGAATGTGGGCTTGTACAGAAGAGAAGCGTGGACGATGAACGGTTCAGACAAGAAAAGATAAAAGGTTTTGAAATGTGGTGCTACAGAGGAATGGCGAAGATTTGATGGGTAGATGGAATACGTTATGAGAAGATACTGATAGAATATCTGAGATATTAGTGGCATAACTTGACTAACAGAAGGGATCAGTTGATATGACACATTGTGGGACATCATGGAGTAGTCAGTTTAGTTCTGAAGGGAAGTGCTGGGGTAGAAATTGCAGAGGGAGGTAAAAAGACGAGTACAGTTCGCAAGTTCAAGTGGATGTGGGTTTCCAGTATTTACTCAGAGGTGAAGAAGGTTACACAGGAAACAGTAGTGTGAGGCCGGCCGAAGTGGCCGTGCGGTTAAAGGCGCTGCGGTCTGGAACCGCAAGACCGCTACGGTCGCAGGTTCGAATCCTGCCTCGGGCATGGATGTTTGTGATGTCCTTAGGTTGGTTAGGTTTAACTAGTTCTAAGTTCTAGGGGACTAATGACCTCAGCAGTTGAGTCCCATAGTGTTCAGAGCCATTTGAATCAGTGGTGTGATGAGCTGCATCCGACCAGTCTTCAGACTGAAGACCATCACAACAAAGCTTGTTCTTTCAGTGCCTGCTTTCCTTGAATGTAAACCCACACATCTTTGCAGATATGCGGGTGGTAGAGATCTTTTCTTGGATAGCACAAAGCTTTATTATGGTAAACTGTTTACGATGATTACTTCTACATCAGCTGTCGTGAAACTGGGGCCCGTGGGCTGCATGCTACCCGCATCAAGTACTCCTCGTGCTGCCCGCGGTTATCAACTGCATTTTATAATGATATGCATCTAGCAGCTAACAGCCGAATGCTAAAAAGTCATCTAACCGTAAGAACTACATAAGAGTGTAGGTTTCGTGCTTAGTAACAAAAAAAAAAATACTTACAAAAACAGTAATTTTCAAGCTGTGGTTAATTTTAGTTGACTTCGGTGAATTCAGCCGTGAGATAAGTAATGCTTGCCGCTTACCTCAGGGGCAGCGGGGTTAGCAACGAGTTCACTTCTGGGTTAGGGGATGTGAGAGGGGGAAGGTTTTACATTTGTCTTTCAGTACTGACAATTCAAGGGGGTGCGCTGCTCGTAACGACAGCTGCTAAGGTAGAAATTTCTACACAGAAGTAACATGTGTTCAAGCATGCGCATTATTCAGACAGTGATCTTCAAAGGCGATCCGTATTTGTAGCAAGAAATATGACATTAAATCAAGGCTGCTGTGGTCGAGCGGTTCTAGGTGCTTCAGTCTGGAACCGCGCGACCACTACGCTCGCAGGTTCCAATTTTGCCTCGGGCGTGGATGTGTGTGATGTCCTTAGGTTGGTTAGGTTTAAGTAGTTCTAAGTCCTAGGGGACTGATGACCTCAGATGTTAAGTCCCACAGTGCTCAGAGCCATTTGAACCATTTTAAACCAAGGCTGCTGTAATACAACGCAATCAGTAGAACAGAAATGTCATTCAAACATTTTGTAAACAATAAAGATAGTGTCTCAGATTGCATAGTGCATTTAAATAGAAGTACAGTTCTAGTATTCATCAATTAATCACCCTTTCACACGGACAACACAACAAAATTCGTAAGGTATTTGCATTGTCACTTCACTGGGATTGTTGATGGCGGCAGCAACTGAATCAGGGAGCAGTTGGCACGGATTGGTCCGAACTGTGGCTACTTTTAGCGACTATTACTTTACTGGGGATTCATATCATACTAATTTACGTAAGTAATGATAAATCTGTAAGACTGTCATGTCTCCCTGTTTGTCTGTTTGAACGTACGTCTCTGATAATTCTAGGCGAATTTTCATGGAGTGTTTATAGGTAAGTTGAGCGTAGCTTTGGGCGCTGTATAGGCTTTATCTCATCAAATTCTCATCACGAAAAAAAAATCGTATTTGCAAGTATTGCCCATATTGATATTATAAATGCGAAAGTAACTCTGTCTGTTAGGTTTTCATGACGAACTCGCTGAACCCATTTTGATGAAATTTGGTGGAGATATCTTGAATCATGCGGAACAACATAGGCTACTTTAGCAAGTGTGTAGTACAAGATATTTACTGATCTGAAGAACATTACACAAATTGGAGCAAAATAGTTATGCTTTAAAAAATTATTTACTCTTTGAGTTTTGACTTTATCTTATATATATAAATGTATTTATTAGTTGATATGTTTTCTGTGGTATTATTCAAAGTAACGAATACAATGCTTATGCAATCTTATATGTGTTTAACCCATACTTCCACACTGTTTGTTGTATAGTGTGGTCTTTGTATAATGTATAGCTGTTTCAGTAGCACAGTGCATAGATGCGCATTCCTTCTCGTGCCCTTCTGTATGCACTGTTCAGCAGCGATGCTGTGGTAACAAATGCATTGTGCATTTATTCGGCTTGGGAGGGGGGAGAGGAGGGTGCATATCACAAGCTTGCTACCCAAACGGGCAGACACCTAAGGATGTTATTGCACATAGAATGGCTTACTTACTCACCACTACCCATTGTAAAAAAAACGACCGGTATGTGAATGCAGTGATTAGCAAGAGCTAGTTAGTAACATAATCCGTGCATATGTGGCCCAAGGTGCTTCCCTAGAATGTCAGCAGTGACTTTAGATCAAAAAGCTTTGACAGCCACTGTTCTAGAATATCGACAGTCTCTAAGTCCTGACGATGGGATGGGAATCCGCCTGGAGCATCCTGGCGGGGTCGCCAGTCGCCCGCGCTAGCTGGGGTCGCCCTGCCGCCGCCGCCGCGGCTGCCCAAGGCGTGCCGGGCCCCGCCGCAGCGCCCGGCGGCGCGTGAAGGCCGCTGCAGCCGCTCGTTAGCTATTCTAATGCCGCCACTACGGTACGCCCACGCACGCGCGGGCGCGCGATGCGTCCCGTCCAGTCCCATCCCCGGGGTTCAACAAACCCCACGCACGTGCGAAGCGCCGCTTCCGCGACCACCTGCGGGCAGCCGGCGCCGTACGTGCCCGCCAGAAGACGCCGCTCGCGTGGGAACCGCCATTGTCGGCACAAGTGCCTCCGTCAGTGTCAACGTTTACTCACGACTTCGTGATTCTTGTTCTAGTGCTGTATTTTTATGTACAGATGGTACTCTCGAAAAACTCACAGCAGTCTTTTCTCAATGAGGTTCATAGAGTACTTGGAAAAGCGTATCAACGAGCACCTCAGAGATGGTCCGGCTGAGTATTTATAAATAGCACCACTAGCAGAGCAATCCCCACCCCGGCCCCGCCATTAACCGTGGCCCTTTTCGTTGGTGGGGAGGCTTGAGTGCCTCAGCGATCCAGGTAGTAATACCACAGGTACAACCACAACAGATGGCTGTCTGTGGAGAGACCAGAAAAACGTGAACATGCGATCCTGAAGAGGGCCAGCAGCATTTTCGGTAGTTTCAGCAGCAACAGCCTGGACGACTGACTGATATGGCCTTGTAACAACAGCCAAAACGGTCTTGCTGTGCTGCTGCTGCGAACGGCTGAAAGCAAAAGGAAACTACAGCTGTAATTTTTCCTGTGGGCATGCAACTCTACTTCATGGTTAAATGATGATGGCGTCCTCTTGGGTAAATATTCCGAAGGTAAAACAGTCCTCCATTACGATCTCTGGAAGAGGACTGCTCACGAGGATGTTGTCAGCAAGATAAACAAAGAAGAGAACAGAAGCTTTTGAAATGCGGTGCAACACAACAATGCTGAAGATCAGTTGGGTATATCACCTAACTAATGAGGAGATGCTGAATAGAACTGGGGAGGCAAGAAACTTGTGCCACTACATGACTAAAAGAAGGGATAAGTTGATAAGACATAGTCTGAGACGTCAATGTATCACCATTATAGTACAAGAGGGAAGTGCGGGGTGTGAAAATCATAGCGGTAGACCAAGAGAAGAACACAGTAAGCAGATCCAGAAGGATGTAGGTTACTGTAGTTATTCAGAGATGAATAGGCCTGCACAGGGCAGTGTAGGATGGAGATCTGCATCAAGCAAGTCTTCGGGTTGATGACTACAACAGCCATGCAAGAGAACGTGGTCCAAGTCCGTGGCGTATTATGCCGTGGTCCTCACAAGCAATAGTAGAAGAGCATTAGTGATTTTTAAAATTTGTTTACTAACATCTACGGTTATTGTCAAACCTATGACTGTGTGAGGTGTCGAGCGATATTTCTGACTGGACTGAAGATTTTTTGGTAGGGAGGGTGCAGGAAGTTATCTTCGATGTGGAGTCATCGACAGATGTAGAAGTAACTTCGGTTGTGCGACAGGGAAGTGTGGGGAGCCATTGCTACTTGCTTTCTGTATTAATGACCTTTCAAACAATATTAATAGCAAGCTCAGACTTTTCGCATATCATGCATTTATCTGTAATGAAGTACTGTCTGAAAGAAGCTGCACAAGTCAGATCTTGATGAGATTTCACATTGGTGCAATCTGTATAATATCACTGCGCCACGATTGAAATCGGCCAACTCAGACAAATGTCTCGCTGTCACAGTTTGTAAGAACATAAAATGCAACGATCACATAGTCCTAAGTAAAACAGGTGGCAGACTGCGCTTCCTTGATAGAATACTAGGGAATGCTGTCAGTCTACCAAGGAGACTGCATACAAACCATTCGTGCAAAATATCCTAGAATATTGCTCACGTGTGTGGGATCCACTCCAGATAGAACTAACAGGGGATATTATACGGAGAAGAGCAGCACGAATGGTCTCAGGTTGGTTCTATCCATACGAAAGTGTTACGAAGATGCTGACATAACTGAACTGGCAGGTACTTCAAGACAAGTTTAAACTATCCCTTGAAAAGTTTCTAGAACTAATTTAAGTAATAAATCTAGGAATATGTTGAAAACACCTACGTATCGCTCTCCAAAAATACCGCGAAACAAGGTTAGAATAATTACAGCGCGTAGAGAGGTGATTAAGCAATCACTCGTCCCGCACTTCGTACGTGAGTGGAACGGGAAAAAGCCCTATAACAGGTACGATGGGACGTCCCTTTACCATGCACTTCACAGGGCTTTGCAGAGTATTAATATGCATATAGATGAACATCATCGTTTAGAATAAATTTCCATTTATCAGAGCACATTCATTACAATCCATACTGGACATTCCTGGGGGTCTACACAACCGCCAACCTTCCGAATGCGAGTCCACTGCCTTACCCGATCGACATCTCACCTGATACTATAAAAAGTACCGCGGACAGATATATCACGAGTTAAGTGACCGGCGGATGTACTGAATGCTGACTGCAAAGCAACTCACTACATTATACATTTGCTTTAATAGTAATGAAAGAAGCTTGGTTCACACGCTTTATGTAAATATTAATTAGAACACATTCAGTTAGAACACATTAATTGATTAACTGTGTCTCTTCGGCTTTCTGTTTTCTGATTGACGACAGGGCTGTTTGCAACTTGAGTGTGTGTGGTCGAAGATGACAATCACGTCCTAATTCGAAAGCTCTTACAGAAAATTAGATAAAATTAAAATTGATATAAAATGTGTTAAAATATTATATTAAAAAAGAGGACACGGTGCGGACTGATTCAGCGGCAAGAAAGATTTTATTGCACTGACACGCAGCAAGAACATTCATATAATCTTTTGATTGCTTTTAAAATAAAGATGTGAAATTAAGGGCAATTATACTAATTATATTATAGTTTGATAGTAAGAGAAAATAGTTCTTCGAAACTGCAAACAGTACCGGGAAATCAGGAACATGAATTTACATCGTGATTAGCACAAAGAAGTTCATTATTCTTACCTCGAATGCATTTGTGGCAGTAACTTCAAAAAAGGGCTTCCCGCACGACCGTTTCCCCAGTGTTGCTGTTGTTAGCCTCTTAGTTGCTGCAGAAGTCGAAACGACACTGAGGTAGGCCCTTCCAAACAGAGTAGCGACTACACGTGCTTAAAATTCCCCATACCTACATTAATTTTATTATATTTTCAATATATCCCTCTGCGACTCAAAGCTACAGGAGTTGAGGAGAGATGTTTCTGGTATGTCAAGGTTAGCAGCAATGCAAAAGGCGCCCCCATTTTCTTGGTTGCATTCAAAGCGAGCGACTTCTAATCGTATACTGTCTTTGAAGAACCTGTTGTTTACATTTCACCTTTGACACCAACGACAATACATTTTCTGGTAGCGCAACAACGACATTTTAAATCTATTTCACAGCTCTCGGTAATAAATTTTGGTCTAAACAGGTTTGGTAGTATAAGTAAATGTGTCTGCCCACTGTGCGTAAACATCCTGTCGAATTTCGTAATAAGTTCAGAATTGAAGCTGATGGTCGATCTCGATTTTGTTCTGGTTGTCAGGCAAAGAGACGACCCCCATTAGTCACCGAGAAATTGTGGAGCGCGAGACTGCGTGCCTTGCAGTCGTGTTAAAGTGGTGGCATTTCACCTGTCGTTTAAAGTGGGTCCTTTCTTGCCTGTTGAATAATATAACTGTCATCTTCTGCTGTAGTTGACCGTTATCGACCGCCTCCTCTCCTTCGGCCAGCAGTGCATCTTGCTCCGAACGCTCCGTGAGCCCATGAAACAATGCTGTAAGAAACACCAATTTGCTGGACTATACTAGTCATACTTTGTCCTTTTCCAGGCTCCTGATGATCCTTTCCCTCGTGAAGTCATCCACATGTTGTCTGGGGGCCGCGTTGTGATGAACAATACCACAGTGTGCTGACTAGCACACACTCTGTCATTCCCGTTCCTTCATCTGTCTCGTGTGGGCGTTCTAGCCACGCTGACGTAATGCCACGTGACGTCCGTCTTTCTGTGTAACACTGGCAACGTGCTCACTCACTTCCAATGATTTCCACCAAGTAGCTCATATATTACGTTACCGTATCTAGCCCGTCTTTAAAGTTTTGGAGTGCAGTGTACACTCATCAGCCGGAACATTATGACAACCTACCTAACAGCCGGGGTGTCCACCTTTGGGACGGATAACCAACAGCGACGCGTCGTGGCATGGAAGCAATGCGGCCTTTGTAGGGATTTGGCACCAGATCCCGACAAAAAAGTCACCAATTCTCGTATATTCCGTGGAGGGGGGAGGGGGGGGGGGCATGAGCTCTGACCCCACGTTCAATCACATCAACGTGTTCGATCGACTTCAGATCTGGTTAGCTTGGGGGCCAGCATATTAATTGGAACTCGCCACTGTGTTCATCGAACCACTCCAGCACACTCCTGCCTTTGTGACACGGCGCAGTATCTTGTTGAAAAGAGTCAGACCCATCAGGAAATATGATCGTCTCGAAGGGTTGTACGTGGTCTGCAACCAGTGTACGATACTCCTTGGCCATCATGGTGCCTTGTACGAGCTAGCTCTATTGGACCCATGGATGCCCATGTGAAAGTCCTCCAGAGCACTATGGAGCCGCTGCCAGCTTCTCTCCGTCCCACAGTCTGGGCGTCAAGTATCTGTTCCTCTGGAAGACGAGGGATCCGCGCCCTCTCATCGGGATGATGTTAAAGGTTTCAGGATTCATCAGACCGTGCAACTCTCTGCCACTGCGCCAACGTCCAGTGCCGATGGTCAAGTGCCCATTTCAGTCGTAGTTGCCGATGCCGTGGTGTTAACATTGACACATGCACGGATCATCGGTTAGGAGTGTTCGGTGCAGTGTGTGTTCAGACACTTGTACTCTTGGCTCAAATTGCTCTGAGCACTACGGGACTTAATATCTGAGGTTATCAGTCCCCTAGAACTTAGTACTGAAACCTAGCTAACCTAAGGACATCACACACATCCATGCCCGAGGCAGGATTCGAACCAGCGGCCGTAGCGGTCGCGTGGTTCGAGACTGAAGCGCCTAGAACCGCTCGGCCACATCGGCCGGCGCTTGTACTCTGCCCAGCATTAAAGTCTGATGTTAGCTTCGCCACAGTTCGGTGCCTGTCCTTTTGTACCAGTCCGACCATCCCATTACGTCCGATGTCTTTAATGAAGGGTGCCCGCCCAATCCCGCGACGTCAGGATTTGGTTTGATCTCTGTTCTGCCGTGTGCTGAAGACACTCATCGCAGCAGTCCTCGAACACCCAGCAAGTCGCGCAGCTTCCGAAATTCTCTTGCGAGCCTCCCGAGCCATCAGAATCTTCCCACGGTCAAACTCAGACAGACAGTGCGCCTTCCACATTCTACACACGGACAGCACGCTCACTGATACTTGACTACATGCACCATGCGTACTCTGCCCAGCATTAAAGTAGGATTTCATCTCCGCCACAGTTCGCTGCCTGTCCTTTTGTTCCAGTCTGCCCAGCATACGACTTCCGACGTCTTTAATGAGGGGTGTCCGTCCAACCCCGCGGCGCTGCTATCGCCTGGATGGATTTATATCGATATAAGGTCGGTGATAATAATGTTGTGGCTGACCAGAGTATATCGATATCGTCTATGTATCGGTAGTCTAGTATCGATGTATAGATATCGATTTTATTTCCTCGAAATATGAATATACATGACACATCGTTGCTAACGTAAATGATTCAAACGTCAGATAACAGATTAGATTAGATTAGATTAATACTAGTTCCATGGATTATGACTACGATATTTGGCAATGATGTGGAACGAGTCAAATTTTCCAATACATGACATAATTAAGTTAATATAACAACTTTTTTTTTGTTAATTTATATCTAAAAATTCCTCTATGCAGTAGAAGGAGTTGGCATTCAGAAATTCTTTTAATTTATTCGTAAATACTTGTTGGTTATCTGTCAGACTTTTGATACTATTTGGTAGGTGACCAAAGACTTTAGTGGCAGTATAATTCACCCCTTTCTGTGCCAAAGTTAGATTTAATCTTGAATAGTGAAGATCATCCTTTCTCCTAGTATTGTAGTTATGGACACTGCTATTACTTTTGAATTGGGTTTGGTTGTTAATAACAAATTTCATAAGAGAGTATATATACTGAGAAGCTACTGTGAATATCCCTAGATCCTTAAATAAATGTCTGCAGGATGATCTTGGGTGGACTCCAGCTATTATTCTGATTACACGCTTTTGTGCAATAAATACTTTATTCCTCAGTGATGAATTACCCCAAAATATGATGCCATATGAAAGCAATGAGTGAAAATAGGCGTAGTAAGCTAATTTACTAAGATGTTTATCACCAAAATTTGCAATGACCCTTATTGCATAAGAAGCTGAACTCAAACGTTTCAGCAGATCATCAATGTGTTTCTTCCAATTTAATCTCTCATCAATGGACACCTAAAAATTTTGAATATTCTACCTTAGCTACATGCTTCTGATTAAGGTCTTTATTTATTAATGAGGTCATACCATTTACTATACGGAACTGTATGTACTGTGTCTTACCAAAATTCAGTGAGAGTCCGTTTACAAGGAACCACTTAGTAATTTTCTGAAAGACATTATTTACAATTTCATCAGTTAATTCTTGTTTGTCAGGTGTGATTACTATACTTGTACCATCAGCAAAGAGAACTAACTTTGCCTCTTCATGAATATACACTCCTGGAAATGGAAAAAAGAACACATTGACACCGGTGTGTCAGACCCACCATACTTGCTCCGGACACTGCGAGAGGGCTGTACAAGCAATTATCACACGCACGGCACAGCGGACACACCAGGACCCGCGGTGTTGGCCGTCGAATGGCGCTAGCTGCGCAGCATTTGTGCACCGCCGCCGTCAGTGTCAGCCAGTTTGCCGTGGCACACGGAGCTCCATCGCAGTCTTTAACACTGGTAGCATGCCGCGACAGCGTGGACGTGAAGCGTATGTGCAGTTGACGGACTTTGAGCGAGGGCGTATAGTGGGCATGCGGGAGGCCGGGTGGACGTACCGCCGAATTGCTCAACACGTGGGGCGTGAAGTCTCCACAGTACATCGATGTTGTCGCCAGTGGTCGGCGGAAGGTGCACGTGCCCGTCGAGCTGGGACCGGACCGCAGCGACGCACGGATGCACGCCAAGACCGTAGGATCCTACGCAGTGCCGTAGGGGACCGCACCGCCACTTCCCAGCAAATTAGGGACACTGTTGCTCCTGGGGTATCGGCGAGGACCATTCGCAAGCGTCTCCATGAAGCTGGGCTACGGTCCCGCACACCGTTAGGCCGTCTTCCGCTCACGCCCCAACATCGTGCAGCCCGCCTCCAGTGGTGTCGCGACAGGCGTGAATGGAGGGACGAATGGAGACGTGTCGTCTTCAGCGATGAGAGTCGCTTCTGCCTTGGTGCCAATGATGGTCGTATGCGTGTTTGGCGCCGTGCAGGTGAGCGCCACAATCAGGACTGCATACGACCGAGGCACACAGGGCCAACACCCGGCATCATGGTGTGGGGAGCGATCTCCTACACTGGCCGTACACCACTGGTGATCGTCGAGGGGACACTGAATAGTGCACGGTACATCCAAACCGTCATCGAACCCATCGTTCTACCATTCCTAGACCGGCAAGGGAACTTGCTGTTCCAACAGGACAATGCACGTCCGCATGTATCCCGTGCCACCCAACGTGCTCTAGAAGGTGTAAGTCAACTACCCTGGCCAGCAAGATCTTCGGATCTGTCCCCCATTGAGCATGTTTGGGACTGGATGGAGCGTCGTCTCACGCGGTCTGCACGTCCAGCACGAACGCTGGTCCAACTGAGGCGCCAGGTGGAAATGGCACGGCAAGCCGTTCCACAGGACTACATCCAGCATCTCTACGATCGTCTCCATGGGAGAATAGCAGCCTGCATTGCTGCGAAAGGTGGATATACACTGTACTAGTGCCGACATTGTGCATGCTCTGTTGCCTGTGTCTATGTGCCTGTGGTTCTGTCAGTGTGATCATGTGATGTATCTGACCCCAGGAATGTGTCAATAAAGTTTCCCCTTCCTGGGACAATGAATTCACGGTGTTCTTATTTCAATTTCCTAGGAGTGTAGAATGGCAAGTCATTAATATATATTAAGAACAACAAAGGACCCAAGACCGTCCCTTGTGGAACCCCATTCTTGATAGTTCCCCAGTTTGAGGAATGTGCTGATCTTTGCATATTATGAGAACTGCTGATTTTACTTTCCGCACTCTTCCAGTTAGGTACGAATTAAACCATTTGTGCACTGTCCCATTCATGCCACAATATTTGAGCTTGTCTAGCAGAATTTCATGATTTACACAATCAAAAGCCTTTGAGAAACCACAAAAAATCCCAGTGGGTGGTGTTCGGTTATACAGATCATTCAAAATTTGATTGGTGAAAGCGTACATGGCACCTGCCGAGCGTTTCAGACAGCGCGGTCCATCCTCAGCGCAAACTGCCTCATCGACGTCGCACCGTGTGGGGCCGCAACGGGCAAGTGGTGCGGTGCGGGCCAGTCCTGCCGGCCGCTCCCAGTCGCATACCAGGCGAGGCGCAGCCGGGCCACCACGCGCTGGCCTGGACGCAGCCACCTGCCGCACCCGTGCACGCTGCCACGGCCCCGTGTCACCCAGCCAGCCGGCGAGCCTGCTGGACGTGTTCCGCGTCCAGAGGACACCTCTTCGCCTGCACGTTCAATGCTGACTAATCCAGTAACTCGGTTTCTTTCCTAACAGCCTAATCATTTATCTGCACAAGTCGGGTGTTCCTCAGGCTTCCGTACTACGACCACATCTTTTACCGATAAAAGTTAAACATTTGCCTTCAGATATAGCGGAGAATTCGGAAGCAGTTTAGGGTGTACCTCACAGAAACGAAATAGTTACACGATCTGGTCGTATAGCCTAACGTGCAGCAGTACTCGCTACCCTTTTTCATATTGCGACATTTCTGTGTCACCCAATTAGTCGGGGACCACCTTCACTCACTTGCAGTGAAGCATTCAGCTCTACATCTACATCTACGTGATTACTCTGCTATTCACAATAAAGTGCCTGGCAGAGGGGTCAATGAACCACCTTCATGCTGTCTCTCTACCGTTCCACTCTCGGGCGGCACGCGGGAAAAACGAGCGCTTAAATTTTTCCGTGCGAACCCTGATTTCTCTTAATTTATCGTGATGATCATTTCTCCCCATGTAAGTGGGTGCCAACAGAATGTTTTCGCAATCGGAGGAGAAAACTGGTGATTGAAATTTCATGAGAAGATCCCGTCGCAACGAGAAGCGCCTTTGTTTTAATCATTGCCACTCCAATTCACGTATCATGTCTGTGACACTATCTCCCCTATTTCGCGATAATACAAAACGAGCTGCCCTTCTTTGTACTCTTTCTATCTCATCCGTCAGTCTCACCTGATGCGGATCCCACACCGCACAGCAGTACTCCAGAATAGGGCGGACAAGCGTAGTGTAAGCAATCTCTTCGGTAGACCTCTTGCACCTTCTACGTGTTCTGCCAATTAATCGCAGTCTTTGGTTTGCTCTACCCACAGTATTATCTATGTGATCGTTCCAATTTAGGTTATTTGTAATTGTCATCCCTAAGTATTTAGTTGAATTTACAGCCCTCATATTTGTGTGACTTATAGCGTAATCGAAATTTAGCTGATTTCTTTTAGTACTCATGTGAATAACTTCGCACTTTTCTTTATTCAGGGTCAATTGCCACTTATCGCACCATACGGATATCTTATCTAAATCATTTTTCAATTCGTTTTGATCATCTGATGACTTTACAAGACGGTAAATGACAGCATCATCTGCAAACAATCTAAGACGGCTACTCAAATTGTCTGCTATGTCATTAATATAGATCAGGAACAATAGAGGGCCTCTGACACTTCCTTGGGGAACGCCGGATATTAATTCTGTTTAACTCGATGACTTTCCGTCTATTACTACGAATTGTGACCTTTCTGACAGGAAATCACGAATCCAGTCGCACAACTGAGGCGATACTCCGTAGGCACGCAGTTTGATTAGAAGATGCTTGTGAAGAACGGTGTTGAAAGCCTTCTGGAAACCTAAAAATACGGAATCAATTTGACATCCCCTGTCGATAGCACTTATTACTTCGTGAGTATAAAGAGCTAGTTGTGTTTCACAAGAACGATATTTTCTGAATCCGTGCTCCGAGAGCAGATCTGTTTGTCAGCTCGTTAAGACTTATTTAATCAAATAATTTGGCATATTTCCATCCATTTTAATCCAGTTACCTGGGAAAAGTGTTGAACATACATTGTTCCTCAAGGTTCTATTCCAGGACAGCTTCTTTTACTGATAAACGTCGAACGTTCGCCTTCAAATAAAGCTTATAGTTCGGAAGCTGTTTTGTTTGCGGCTGATAGAAGCGTAATGCTTACATAACCTGCTCGTATGGTTCAACGTGAAGCTTAACGTGCCACCATTCTCCTCACACCGATAATTCTGTGACAGCCTAGCACTCACGAAACATGTTCACTCACCCTGAGGACACGTCTAGTTCGAGAGAAAATCTGTTTGCCCGCACCTAAAGAGCTAATTAATCAAATACGTCGACATACTTTCCTGCAAGGTAATCCAGTTATCTGGTCAGTGCGTTTCTGGGTACTTTAATGTGAAGTGTCCCTCAAGTTTCTACTTTTACTGTTTAACGTCAGAGCTTTGCCTTCAAATGCAATGGATAATTCTAAAGATGTTTGCATGCAGATTATAGAAACACAGTAGTTGAGCTCTTATAGCTTACAGCGCAGTGCCCTAGCTTGCGAGACACGGAAGTAGGTCACATCCAGAACGAATCCGAACAGCAGATTAACGATCACTGTTTTGGTATACTGGCAAAGGTCTGAGTGGGATGGTTCTCAATCTTCGACTCGGAAAATACGATACACAGATTGTTACAATACGGTACCACATAGAAACATATTTACATGACACACAAACAGATGGCACACGCTACTTCCCCCCTTAGTTTATCTAAGGATAGTGGTAACAGGATAGGGCGCTCCGTCACACGGTTAGAAAAAAAATTAAAAAAAGAAAACTGGCAAATCACGAATATAATGGACCCTCTGCGATGGTGTAAAAGCTTGGAAAGGGACACCAACATAATAGATACAATGTCATGAAAGAGTGATATAACAGATGAGGTACTACAGCGTTCAAACCACTGGGTCACCACGAATAGACTGGCCTTTAATTGGCATGACATATTTCTGTTCGGAGAGACATTCAAATTCTGTACAGTAATGGCACGGATTGTGAACTAGAGAACACGAGGCACCTATGACAAATATTAAATGGAAGGCTAAACTATCGTGGTAGGCATCACCTCCTTCACGAAATGAATGCAACTACATGTGCCATTAAATACCAATGTAATGTTTTATTCCGTTATTAGCATAATCACAAGAGTATTAACATATGTGATAATTTCTGCAGGCGAGGCTGTGACTATCCGTTCATAGAAGAAAAGGACAGTTCAATGACGGCAATAAAATTTCATTTGGTAAACCGTTGATAATAATGAGAATATTACTGTATTTGGTGATGGTATAATGTATTTTAAACAAGTTTATATACGAAAAACAATAAAGAGGTTCATTTTCAAAAGGAAAAGAAACATATAGCCCTTGCCGAAGGATCGGAAGAGATGCTTCTTGATTTTACTGTTATTCATTCTTTATGAGTTGAATGTCGGATTGTAATATATTATACACTATTATTGTTAGGATTATTATTAGCATTAAATCGCACAGCCATGTTCTTTAAGTGCATGAGAAGGTGAAGATGGAATCAAGCAGCCATAATTCGCGCTGTTATAGGATATGAGGGATATATATAGCTGTATGGACGAAAGCTCATTACAATAACATAAAATGTACTATCAAGATATTTTCGTAGCCTGGGCCAATAGTACAATCAAAATCAAATAAACGGCATTTGATGTTGCTGAACAACAGTCATACAATATTTTTCAAAGGAACACACCACCACTGGACTTACTGAAGTACAACCTAGGTTTCAGCCTTTTATGTGGTTTTCAAGTATTTGATTTTATGTCTTTAACATATATTGCAGGATACTTCACATGTTGTCAAGCTTAATTTATTGCCAACTTTGAGCTTCAAAACATGTTAAGTGTCCTGCAATACATGTTAAAGACACAAAATTATACACTTCGCGTACTCAGGTTTCTTGATATCACACAGAACAATATTTTGTAAAATCTCAGTCCAGTCTGAAAAAACTGCTGTAGCACGAATGTATGTTTGTTTGTATGTATGTATGTAAAGTCGTGCTCAAAAGTATCCGAACGACCTGAATTGCATATCGCCTGATTCGCATGCAACCCACATAACACAGCTGTCTAGCAGGTCCTCTAATCGCTCCTTGGTACAGTCGTTTGACTATTGAAAATGGTTCCAACAAGTCACCACTAGAAAACACTGCTCTGTATCGCAATAACTCAAGATGTAAAGTAATATCACGATACTATAAATATCAGGGAACACCTTATCACAGATAAGACTGTCCTTATGTAGGGAAGCAGCCTACTCACGCCTTATAAAATTTACATCAGTCTTTCCATTGTGTGCCAGCCAGTCCGCTGTAACTAGCTCCGACGTCATAAATGTTGCGCAATACTTTAAAATGAAGTAAATAGCCTGAAACGTTTCTAGCATGTCAGGAGCAATACAAAATCAATATGTGTTGAATATCAGTTCGATAACTTTAACCATTTTCGAAATTTGGTTGTTTTTCTGTAAAAATCATTGGCGCAACAGAAAAGAGCTAGAAACTTAAAAATTTGTATTTAGATTCCTTTTGGATAATAATTTAGTAGGAACAGTATTCTGGATCTCACAAATTAAAATTTTAGTTGAAATCCATGATTTTCTGGTTTTTGTCTTAGAAATTAAGGAAGCAAGATAGATTAAGTTGGCGAATAAATAAAGCTAGGATGTTTAAATTTAAGTAGAAGGGAGATCCGCTATAGTCATAAAGATGTGAGAAGTTTCAACTGAATCACTATAAAACTATAGCGATAGCGTATCTCCAAAGGGCAAGTTCAGAGTTCGTCTACTGTGTGTAGTGTAATTAAATTAATTCTCTCGCCCAAAATATTTGACTTAGCCACGTCAAACTTTTATTATGATTACTTACCTGTGTGCTGATTGCACAATTAAATTGAAAGCTTCATCAGCCATCAGTAAAGGAAGCAATGATTTATTCGATAACTTAAAGTGGTGCATTACTAGCCCAGCGGCTAGTCGGGAGAGCAGATTTGATCAGGCGTTCCCTTAGCCGTCCGCACCGCGGCTTTCTATGTAAGAACGCTGCGCGAGAGCAGGCCCCAGTTCTCTCCAGACGCTGATTAGCGCACCACCTGTGCCGGGAGTCGCATCGCGCCGGTATCGTTGATATAAAAAGCCTCGGATGCAGTAATAAGTTACTCGGGATACGCGTAACCATGAATACGTTTTCGAGTGAAGTGTTAATTTTGGGATGACGTTAATGATCTATCTTTAGTTTGCGTATGTCGTATTTTCACGTGCCGCCGCAAGACAGACATTCTACCATTATTTAGCGTGGAGCTTGATGAACATTATCATCAAACTATGGCGAGCATTCACTTAAACATTTAATTTGAACATTTATAGTGGCACCAGCGCATTAGACTCTGAACTGCTCTGGTAGTTTGATTGTGCGGATTCTTTTTGGTCTGTGACTTTCAGAATATAGTGAACATTTTAGAGAGACTGGTTTTTGATTATGAATCCCAGACAATCTCCTAATTCCTCAGAGCTATAAGCTATAGCTATAAATGTATTTCTCAGATGAAGTGGGCACTAGGAATTCTAATTACAGGCTTCACGTTTTGCTAATCACTTTCTGGTTGCCAATATTGTAGTTAGAGAGCCAGTGTTGAGAACGGCAAACAGCATAAATACAAAACATTTATTCTATTATTCCACCCACCGCCCCACATTAGGGCTTGTAAGTTCACATTTATTGCAATAAATGACATACCTGTAATGTTACCACTCTCATTATTACGTCAGATAGGTAATGGACGTAGTAAGTTCGTCGTATTCATGATTTCCTCTTCAAAGTAACATACCGTATTTGTTATTTAACACAAAATGACATTAAAAATTTAAGTTATTCACGAGCAGTTAGTTGAGAATATGTATGAACTTCAAATGACACGACGAACCGCCTCATTCTGCATATGGACTCAAACCCAAGTCATGCAGATTAGGATTTCGTGACTGACAGAAACTAACAGTCATTCCTGACTAGGCATACAGAGAGTGATATACCTCGATTTTAGACAGTATCAGTTAGCAAACATCAACTTTAAATTACTTAACGCAAACATTTTTGACGGACGCGTATTCCTAATCAGCACCTATTGTCCCTGTTAACGAACTACGAGAGATGTTAAATATTGCTTCTTAACAAGAAACTTACTTGAAATGCTTTGAGGTAAAGCTTTGTGTTAGACAGGGATTCGAACCCAGAACCTAATCGGATAGATATCGAAGCACAATCAACTGTGACATACCGCATATTCTCGGCAGTAGCTAGATGTTTTAACTGTAATGACGAGACGAAACATTAATTTTTTCCTTCCCAGGACTCCAACCTGGCACGTATCGCTGTTATATTCTAGACAAAACGAACGTTAAATATGGGTTTGTTACACCAGCAGCTACATGTGAGCATTTTTGAACTAGAAATAACATACAAAGAGTTCAGTGCTGACTGGGAATCGAACCCCACACATATCGTTGTTGACTACACACAAAGAGACGTCAGCTACCGAATTTTTCTCCACCAGCATCTCGGAATAACATTCTTGAACTTACAGTGATCTCGCAAATAGTTCTATGTCTCACTGGGAGTCAAAAACGTCAGATATCATTAGTGTTGACAACGAATGAAAATGCATTAAAAATCAGAATTATTATCCACCAGCAGATAGGTGTTCTCGTTCTAGAGCTTGATAATACATAATGAAAATCCTAGTGCCGGGCCAGGATTCGAACCCATTAACGCGCAATATGTGAAGATTTTGAGGAATCTGCAGTTTTGAACAAACAACAAATTGTAGTCGAGCTGTATTGTCACAAAGGGACCAAATTCCGCGGTAAGGGCGGTCTGAGTTGCATTCCCAGTTCAGAACCAATTTAATCGACATACTGAAGCTCAAATAAAAGATGGAATAAGTGTCCTGTGACCCTACATAGCGTTTGTTTCGTCACTAGAAATAAATAACTAGTATAAGAAAGGTTACTGGTGATAGAATTCCCACATTTCGCCACTTCTGACTTATTGTGGTTCAACCTAACGACTACTTGGTAGAGAAGGAATATCATGTTTAATGTGAATTTCAGACCACAATGCCATTGTACCTCCTTCACTTTGCGTAGCCAGAAGAGAATAGAATATGTCTCTCCCTATTAAAAAACATCAGCAGAAATTGGAATCGAACCCAGACCATCATCATATGAACCTATCATCAATCAAACAGACCACAAAAACCTGATCTCTGAGGTACATTTTTCTATCACAATACCGTTGCGGCACACTCGATGAGAATTCTGACACACAGGGTCCCTGTAGTGGTTTGCAGCATGGTCAGTACATTCATTTACTTGGTTGACCGAATCGCCATGAACTAGCTGCCTCGGCTACCCAGTGCATACATTCTACTCTATTTTGTAATGAAATGGAATGCCGTGTGACTAGGGCCTCCCGTCGGGTAGACCGCTCGCCTGGTGCAAGTCTCTCGATTTGACGCCACTTCGGCGACTTGCGCGTCGATGGGGATGAAATGATGATGACTAGGACAACACAAATTCCAGCCCCTGAGCGGAGAAAATCTCCGACCCAGCCGGGAATCGAACCCGGGCCCTTAGGCTTGACAGTCTGTCACGCTGACCATTCAGCTACCGGGGGCGTGCTCTATCTTGTAATCACCGAAATAAAATCACGTAACTGCCACCAACACAGAACGTCCAACAGTGTAGGATGCAGAAATTTAAATAGGAAGTGTTCCTTTCCATTTGAGCTACTCTATTGCACTATCTGCTTGTTGAAAACGACGTGCAGTGCAAAAGAAAAGCTGTAACTGTCTGTCTCTCAGAAGTCTAGATCCTTCTATCCGCCCGCGCGTAATTTGTGTGTGTGTATGTGTCTATGTGTGTGTGTGTGTGTGTGTGTGTGTGTGTGTGTGTATCATGGAGGGGGGGGGGGAGGGGGTGCGTGTCGGTGCGCGTATGAGAGAAAACTTGGAATGTGCGACTGCATATATTTTAAATCTTCAGACTTTTAAAACAGTTGTTGTCTTCCCCTTGTAATTTAAGAGCTTGCAGTTCCCGAAAAGAAAGTTATCGTTCTTCTCAGGTCGTTTTAAACAGCATCACATCCCCCATCAATCGACAGAAAAACTTGCGGTTGACAGAGAACTAGAACGAATGGAAGTTCGCTTGAATGCCGCGAGATACGTTCTCCGAATATCACGCTGCGCAAGCAAACAATTGCAAAGCCGCAATCGCCGAAAGACAATTCCAAGCTTTTATTTTTATTTTTTTTTTCACTCCACTATTCAGTCTCATCTCGTAAACAAAGAGAATGAAAAGCCTCGAGGGAAAGCATTGCACGACTGTTTCTCCCTCGTCCTCACTTCATTTCGCTCCCGCGATTCGTCCTCGTTTTCGTTTTCAATCTCTCCGTCACTCTGCTTGTTTTCTGTTTTCTTTTGTCCTAAAGTGAGACATGTTGACCGCTAGGCAAGTAACTTTCATTCCGAAATCAGACTACGAAGACTTCACTATTTCATCCACTTTGTAGCATTCTCACGTAATCAGTTCGCAAGTTTTATAAATTATATTTGCTTTTTTGCATGGACCTACGTAACACGCTACTTTGTCTTTTCGATCTAACGAAACTAGTTGTAGGAAAATTGCTGACAAAGTGTGATTCACGGGAAGAACCCTTGGACACGTAATTCACCTTCCATAAAAGTAACTTCGAAAACGCTCGTTCTAGCGGTTCTTGGGTAATTCTTCCCTTTACGGCACCCTTAACAAGTAAAATTAACGGAGAAGACACAGAAAATCTAAGGAAGAACAGTATACTTCATCCTGCTGTATGGGCTAAAGCAATAACGTAAATTGAAGGGGATCACAGCTGTCAGCTACAGCAAGACATTACGCACGACGAGTGAAAATGTTCACTGGAGCGGATTCGGACCCGCGACCTCCTGCTTACTGGGCAGGTGCGGTAACCAATGTGCCATCCTGGACACAGCGTCAGCGCAACTGCGTGCAGTGTCTCTGCACACCTCACGGCCAATCCACATTCCCACTGAGCACCACCTGTCTGCAGTCCCTGTCTATTTTACTCACTGTTCGCTTCTCTGAGGTTCCCACAGAAGGTCTGACGTGATGAGTAGATTTTTATAAATTTACTGTCAAATTCTGTATACTTACAGGGACATGGTTCTAAGTGTTAACTTGTTTGGGCATTGATCAGGAGTTATCTGCTAGCATGCCACTGTGCGTGTGGCAGGTGACATCGGAGTTATTCGGTATGCAGGCATCTTTTGCTGAATAGGGACAAAATGCAGGAAACGATCCCAAAGGGAATAAGGAGCAAGAAAAGACACATTTACATATGGCCGGAAGTGTCCTGCAAAGTAGTTGCACCCTCTTAAAGGTGGATATTAAAGAATATTAATAGAGAAGATCTCAGTGATTAAAAGCACACACGACAGAACATCAGGTAAGCGGAAATGTTATACTGTGCTGGTGTTTTAGCTCCGTACTCAAGAGAGCAGTAGCCGGCCGGAGGGGCCGAGCGGTTCTAGGCGCTACAGTCTGGAACAGCGCGACCGCTTCGGTCGCAGGTTCGAATCCTGCCTCGGGCATGGATGTGTTTGATGTCCTTAGGTTAGTTAGGTTTAAGTAGTTCTAAGTTCTAGGGGACTGATGACCTCAGAAGTTAAGTCCCATAGTGCTCAGAGCCATTTGAACCAGCCATTTCAAGAGAGCAGTAATGTCGACCATTACGACGGGCGCACACACATCGTTGCTAGGAGGGGTGTCTGCTTCACTGCTGCTGCCGACTCACCCTGCTGTGGACTTCAGTGGTGTAGTGCATCGCTGAGAGATGATGGCTTTGTATACGAACCGCGCACAGCCCGATATAGAGGGGCTACGCAAAATAATGTGAACACCTGTACTTGCTTGTGAATGGTTTATTAATAAGTAGTTGCACCCCCATTTGCCCTTAATACAGCCGCAATTCTTCCTGTAGTATAATTACTGTATAGTTTCCAGTGGAATGTTGTGCCACTCTTCGATCAGAACCTCCTCTAACTTCAGTAGTGACGAGGCAGACGGAAATGTGCTCCGGAGTCTGCGCTCCAATATAGCCCACAAGGTTTAGATAATAATCAAGTCCAGGGTCTGTACTGCACAGGGAAAACGCTGCAGTTCAGTTGCAAGATTCTCATACCACGATTGTACTGCCCTGGCTGTGTGAATGTGTGCATTATCGTCCTGAAATATGGAATCATTGCTGGAAAACAACATTTGAACCATAGGGTGCACCTGATCACCTAAAATGTTCACATAATCGTTGACTGTAACACGGCCTTTGAGAGTAATGATGGGACCAGCAGAATACCATGACATGGCTGCCTACACCATCACACTTCCACCTCCATGCCTAACCGTTGGAATCAAGCAATCAGGATTGTAGGCTTGTTTTGGCGTTCTCCAGACATAAACCCGGTCCGATGTTGGCAATAACGAAAACGTTGACCCGTCGGACCATATGCCGTGTTTCCACTGATCAGCCAACCAGTATTTATGCTCCTGACACCATGTTTTACGCTTCTTTGCGTTGGTTGCCGTCACTAATGGTTTCGATATAGCAACTCGTCCATGAATATTTGCTTTATGAGTTTTCGGCCGACAGTATCGATAGATACGGGGTCTCGAAGATGGCTATTGAGCTCTGTAGTCACTTTAGCCGCCGTAGATTTGACACAATTCGTGTTAGTGTACGAAGATCTCTGTCGTTTAGCTTTGATTTGCGCCCGCTAATACGTTAACACGATGATGTCGTTTCATGTTTTGTGTTGGCTGTCATAACTGTTGAAACAGTTGCCCTTGAAACATTCAGTACGTTGGCTGTCTCGGTTACTGACACTCCAGCCAATCGGGCCCCCACAATCTGCCCTCTTTGGAACACTGTTAGGTCTTTCATTGCACGTCGACCTCGTCCTCTGAATGCAAATACGAAGTTGTACACTACTCGAACACAATCTGCATTGATGCCTAGCCCGTACTGAACAAGCAGAGTCCAGTGCGACACTCGCCTTACCTGCGTTGTTGACCGTGAAGCGTAACCATCCCATTACTATCACTGATTACATTATTTTTCCTATCCCCTGTACTCTTTACACACACACAGGCAAAACGACATTAGCCAAGCTGCAGCACGACCGAACCGGTAAAACTATCCCCGCCGACAGCAAGCGCAGCATAAACTTCTTGGAACAGTGCTTCTTCGTTTCTGTGAGACAATCTCGTTTTCGCAAATGGTTATCCGTGAGAGGTGGTACGTCCGGTACGTACCCAGACCTCGGAGGAACAAGTGGTATGGTAGCAGCGAACCAGCAGCCCCGTTTCAACGTCAACGTGTGGGCGGGTGTTATTGACGAGCGCCTCACGGTATCTATCATCCGTGCACAATGCCTTAAAAGTAAGGCATATTTGCACTTTCTGTGGGTGACATTGTGTGCCCTGCTGGAAGACGTGCCTTTGGTGGTATGGAGGGTAATGCGGCTACCACGTGACGTTTCTCCAGTTTACATCCACATCTGCGTGCGAAAGCGTCTCGGCACCATCTACGCCGGCCGACGGATCGCACGCGGTGGTCCAGTCGCATAGTGCACTCGGTCCCACATCTGAACCTTTTATATTTCTGATCCATAAAATTTTTGGCGTGCAGCCGCATAACTTTTAGATTTCTGATTGTGGGTCCAATTGAAGGAATCTGTGTGTGCAGAGTCCTTTCTGGACGTACAGACTCCGCAACAACGCGTTCGTGCTCTACCTTTGACACCGTACTGGGCCTCTTCTCCCAACTTAGTCATGACTATTTCCCTCTGTTAGCTCATAGTAGAATGCAGGCTTCGGGGCACTATGGTAGGAGATACCTAACCAGGGATGATGTAGCTAAACAGTGACGTCTACATTTCTACCATCCTTCTCCTTTAGAACGATTTTTGTGTGTTCTCCCAAGTAATTTGCAATATACTTCCGGGATATTTTTGACAGCGTTTTTTTACCAATTCAATGTGGCTCCTGCGACAAGTACATATTGCACGTCCACATATGATAACAAGTTCTCCGGAGAAGACATTTACTTAACGGAAATCTGGTACAGCTACTTGTGTTATTGATATCAGACACTCCTATCCTACTCCGTTAAATATGAGATCGAGTGGGCTTTGTAGAGAGGTGTCTTCCACGTGCGACATAAAATTCTATTTGTCGTACTGAAATGTAAATATGTAAGCGAAACTGTGACAACATAGGTTATTTGTGAATCTAAGTATATCTCAGTTTTTATTTGTATGCGAACCTGACCTAAAATAATAGGCGTTGTGGAGTTTGAATTCATGGGTTAAGCACCCTAACTGTAACTTACAGGAAGCCAAATTCAAGGAAAATTGATCTTAGTAACACACGTGTGTTGATTCGTGACGTAATGATTACTAAAGTGGAATGTGGATAGTTCCCTTATTCAGCTACAAAATAGCAGGTCAGCAACTGGAAGCAGTTAATTCCATAAATTATCTGGGAGTACGCATTAGGAGTGATTTAAAATGGAATGATCATATGGAGTTGATCGTCGGTAAAGCAGATGCCCGACTGAGATTCATTGGAAGAATCCTAAAGAAATACAGTCCGAAAACAAAGGAAGTAGGTTACAGTACGCTTGTTCGCCCACTGCTTGAATACTGCTCAGCAGTGTGGGATCCGTACCAGATAGGGTTGATAGAAGAGATAGAGAAGATCCAACGGAGAGCAGCGCGCTTCGTTACAGAATCATTTAGTAATCGCGAAAGCTTTACGGAGATGACAGATAAACTCCAGTGGAAGACTCTACAGGAGAGACGCTCTGTAGCTCGGTACGGGCTTTTGTTGAAGTTTCGAGAACATATCTTCACCGAGGAGTCAAGCAGTATTTTGCTCCCTCCTACGTATATCTCGCGAAGAGACCATGAGGATAAAATCAGAGAGATTAGAGCCCACACAGAGGCATACCGACAATCCTTCTTTCCACGAACAATACGAGACTGGAATAGAAGGGAGAACCGGTAGAGGTACTCAAGGTACCCCCACCGCACACCGTCGGGTGGCTTGCGCAGTATGGATGTAGATGTAGATGTGGATGGAGGGGGGGGGGGGGGGCGGCGAGTGTGGAGGAGTGACGTCCCCACTCCACTCAACAGAATTCTAGAAACACTACCAGCAGTGATGAATATCATCATCAGAAGAAAAAGAGACAGGCTATACAGCGTCTGCATCATCTGACTACCCGAAATGTGTTGCTCCTCCGTACTAGAATAAGGAGGGGATGGTACTGATGAACTAGAGCACTGTAAAGGCAGGAAAGCAGACGACGCCTCCGTTAAATCATCGGACCCACTGTAGTAGACGATTCAGCGGGTGGAGGGGAAAACGTAGTTGCGACATTCATGCTAACGTCAACAGAACCAGCCTCGTCATCCCTGGTGGAACAGGAACCCTAACTGACGTCAATATTCGAAGCATCACCACAGGAAGGAACACCCGCCACAGCCTTCTCGGAGGGGCGAGACTGGGAGGTGGATGACTTCAAAATCTTCGCCAGCCTGAGTCCGCCAGCGTTTTAATCGTGCTACCAGTGCCGGCGTCTTGACTGCAGCAGGGGGCGTTTCCGAGGGGGATAGTGGGGGGCGAAAGTCGCGCGCATCTCCCATTCAGGAAGACCTCTTTACGTAAGGGTCGCTGCCAGGCATCGACCGATACCAGTTGATTCGATTGTAGTGGTGGGCAGGAAATCGCGTATCTGTTAGAAATCACAGTGACTGAGAAGTCACAGATATCACAGTAGCAACTTTACATAATCTAACTGCGATTTCAATCACAGTTAGCAGTCGCAAGTAGTATTTCACATTCAAAGACGTGAGCCATCTATTGGTCGAATTTAGCACTGCTTTCTGCGATTTCAGTGACAAGTCCCAACTAAGTCGCAAGTAGCAACTAAAAAGCGCGGTTAACAGTGGCATCTGTTGGCCAAAGTTCGTACTACGGCCATCTCTGCGATACACTATTGAGTCCAACTGCGATTTCCGTGACAAGTCGCAACTAAGAGTCGCAAGTAGCAACTAAAAAGCGCAGTTAGCACTGCCATCTGTTGAGCAAAGTTCATACTACGCTATTCGCTACCGAGAAACTGCGATTTCTGTGACAAATCGCAACTAAGAGTCGCAAGTAGCAACTAAAAAGCGCAGTTAACATTCTTTTCCTAGTGCCATCTGTTGACCGACGTACGTACTTCGTTATGAGACCCTTGTGCCTCACGAGATCGGTGTGCTGTGTGTGCATATGAAGGACTTATTTCATTAGTGGTACAAGTCCATTTTTGTTCATTTTGAGACACAGAGCCGTAAAGTAAAATGAGCGCTGAAAAATCTGCAATTGAGATACCAGAAATATTCAAGCATATGGCTTCTTGCTAGAGATGAACCTTTACTTATGTTTGTTTGGATCATTAATTTCAGAAGCATTATAGACAGAAAAGTGGAGGTAATGGACTAGTACCACTATTGAAATAAGCCCTTCACATTATATGACGACATGCACATTCAGCATCAGTTATGGTTGGTCAAACACAGCTGTGACTCTGAAAGTATTATATTAATAAGAAGCAACATTGCATTTTTCTCCTGAAAATATCAAGTAACGTAACAAATGTGTTTGATTCTGCTTCCAATATGACAGTTTTGCTTAATACTCCACATGCCTACAGGACTTTGCGATGTTAACACAGAGGAACTCAATCATCTGTATAAGTGTAGTGAAATGAAAACAGTATTATTGGGTCATATGAATGCCTCACTTTTGTTCCGACACAGTTCAAGACTCGGGATAAAAGCTTTACACCTGGTGTTCTACATGGCAACTTCACACACAAGAACTTTTTGCCGACACTACTACCACTTACATAAGTAAGCTTTTCCTGTGTTACTTTCAAGTAATGCACTTAAGCTATTCCTGATTTAAATGGAAGATCTGTACTTCCCACTTTCATATCAACAGCCTCAAAATGCATATTGTGGAGTTTGGGATATGTTACAGGTCAGTGTCACACCAAGATTGTGGAGAAAGGGGGTGGGGCATGTCACTCTCCAACTAGTGTTTACCAGTAAATAAGTGGCGGAAAATTACGGGTATAGGACGGCTTAAACATGTGGAAAATGAGATTTTCATTATTCACTCACTGTATTTAACATTTATTATTCCTTTAAAATCGCACAACTTCAATAAAACACAGTTTAATCACTCATCTGCACACTTATTTCACAATTATGTCACTTTTAAACTGCAAAATCTTCCAAGAGCTGTCTTGAATCTTCACGAGTCTCTCTCAACAGCCTTGATGTGGATAGATACGTACAGCAACCAGTAATCAGAGTCAGAACTGTGTCTGCAAAACCACAAGGATTATTAAACAATTTTTGCTGTCACTAATTACAAGCAATATAATTGACAGAGTAGATTGCTAATATTTGCTGTAATGAAAGCCACTCAGTGGGGTATATTTCACATTTGCAAGAGCGATCTCACTGAAGTAATTAAGTCCATCGAAACACTTAGAAACTAACCTCTCGTCGGACGAAAACGGTCTAAAGACGCAGTGGCAATTTCTCCAGATCTGTTGACAATGATATTTTGAGTTATCACTTTACTGAGTGACTGAAATGTAGTTCGCGTACCTGTGAACATAACAATACGTTAGAATTCTTTTTCTAAACACGAACTATTACGCTACTGTATGGCTACTTACATATTAATTACACTATTAATATTTTCACAGTTGTTTCTTTAATACAAAATTAAAGCCAACGGAAGAACAAACGTAAAACATACTTACCAATGACGGGTTTGTTGAGATGCAATTTTCTGTGTGGACAGATGTAACTTTTTCATACGGTGGTGAGTCGCAGAAATCGCAGGAGTCACAGAAATCTCAGAAGTAGCAGAAGTCGCAGAAGTAGCAGATATCGCAGTGGTAGAGTGCGGAGGGATACAAGAGCTGGACTCCTTAACTGCGATAAATCACAGTTAAGAATAACAGATACTGAAAAGTAGCATTCACAGAAATCACTGATATCAGAAAATCGTAGTTTAGCCCATCACTATTCGATTGTCATAGCGTAAGTACCGCATGCCTACTCAGGACTAACTTATGGCTGCAAACGGGTATAATTTGTTGTAGGTCACAAATGAGGGCAAGATGCAATCATATAGTTTTCCAACCGCGCAGCAAAGTTTCTTAACTTTACTTAAATGGGAATACGACATATTCAGCTGCAAGTGGAAGTCTGATTTAGACTGCAACTGTACTCTTCGCTACTGATCAATGGTTACTACCGCAAAAATGTTTTGCAGTAACTGATTGCGAAGTAGTCTTTGTACAACTGTAGTGTCGTACTGAGATGGACGAGCTCTAACTTTTTGTTTCTGTGAGACTCAAAGAAGCTTCATACCTTACGCTGTCGATGATCCGTTGTCTCTACTCGCCGCTAGGACAGTCTCTAATCACCGGCTCTGTCGATGGAGAGCGCTGGAGATGATCGATTTTGTAATTAAGTGAAGTACCTGAAGATGTTTCATAATTCATCTACTGCTCCGTCAACCGTTCGACACCTGAAGTTTCTTTACAACACTTTTAGGAAGGATATTTAAGTGGGATCGGGTGAGCAGATTCACAAACACACCGTTTTACATAACAGCAGCGAACGCCCACGCGATAATAAATTTGACGCGTGTGGCGTCAGTTTATCTAACAAAACTTACAATTTTAGATCAACATGAGCTAATATAGACCTCACAGTAAATGGTTTTAACAGACGTTGCACTGTTCCAAGATCGTCTGGTAACCTCGGTGACGAGCGCCCGTAAGCTCCAAACACACAAGACTGTCTTCAGTAATACAGAGGTGGAATAACAGTCTCAATCTATCCTATAGTCTGCGTCTCTCTGTACCTCACTCTCTCTCCAAGTGTCTTAGTCAAAATAAGCGCTTCTACGAGGAAAACCAGCCACAATTCTCGTTGTATTCCGGTATCTTGAAATCTTCGCCCTTCGTACGACTTCTGCAAGGATCTTCTTAATCAATCCTCGATATTCTGATCTCCAGTCTTTTGTTCTTCTGACGCCTGTCTCCTCAATCGAAAATATCCAGACTCAATGTTTCTTCTAAAAAATAATGACTCATTGCACCGACGATGCCACCACAAGTCTCTGGAAGATTCTTCATTAAATCATCAAAGAAATGTTTCCTATTACCTGCTTCTTAAAGTCATCCCTCCCTCTGGTTTTCCTCTGCTGGTTGCTCGCCATGTTTTGGTCTGAAATAAACAAATTTGCCCTGAATTTCCGAACATAAACTTCCGCGAATGGGACACCGGCAGACACGCACCTCCCTCTCGCCCCCCCCCCCCCCTATCTGTCATGCATACATATTATGTAACAAACATACGTTTCCCCATAGCATTTTTGATCCAAAACAAAGAAGAAATTAAAAGATAAGATGGCATGCTGAAAATTGAAGCTCCGACTTTGTTGTGTGAAAGCTCTTAAACCTTTTTAAGTAAAACAAAAGTTTTTAGCATTCTACATCTTTATAGTTCATACCCACGTATTTGATTTGCAACCCTAGGCCACTGGAGTGCTCCGAATTTTAGCGTATAACATAACATGGCGGTGTGTCACGTAACTGCGTCGGTATGTGAGAAACAGCCTAACTCCATCACGAGTTCCGAATTCGAAGAGTTCGTCCCACACATGGGGCTCCCTCTCCTTCACTATGACAATGCCAGGCCACACACCAGCACTGCGACATCTGCAACAATCCAACGCCTTGACTTCACTGTCATCGATCGTCCTCCACACAATACCGATTTGGCCACATTCAATTTTCATCTGTTTCCCGAACTTAAAGAACAACTTCGACGACCTCACTATTAACAGTGATAAAGTGATGCAAGCAGATGTGACGCTGTCGCTTGTAATGATTCTTTATTTACGTGACCATTACGGCACTCCAACGCCAGTTCTCGATACCAGTAATATCGTACTACTTTTCTGCGAAGTAACAGACATATTTCTGTGACAATATTCGCATATGGTTTTGTTGGTTGATTTGGGGAAGGAGACCAAAGTGCGAGGTCATCGGTCTCATCGGATTAGGGAAGGAAGTCGGCCGTGCCCTTTCAAAGGAACCATCCCGGCATCTGCCTGTAGCGATTTAGGGAAATCACGAAAAACCTGAATCAGGATGGCCGGACGCGGGATTGAACCGTCGTCCTCCCGAATGCGAGTCCAGTGTGCTAACCACTGCGCCAGCTCGCTCGGTACATTTGGTTTTATTAATGTATAGGTACTTCGATGTATCGATATATTATAGTGATATGGCTCTTGTGTGTATTCATTTCTGTGAGACTCTCATAATCTTTGACTAACTTGCAACCGTTTTGGCGCGAATGCGCACAGAGCAGTCTTTGTTTCACTTTTCAGAAGTTGTTATTTCGCTTTGTAAAAGAACAGTCAAGTCTTGTGTTTGGTTAAAGTGGAAATGAAATATATGACGATTGATACAAAACTGTTTTCTTGATGATGTGACAATTAAGAAGAAGTATATGTGAATTTACAAGAAGTTTAATAAAAATATGGATCGTGAACACCGAGTCAAAAATTATTTCTACCATCCCATTGTTCTGATCTGGAATTCTTTGATTATTAAGAATTTCCTGAAAAACGCATATGTTAGGTCTTCAAATATTGCTAAAATACAGATCTGGACCTTCTAGCAGTCAAAGTGGAATCACCCGAGAATCAACAAGATGAGCCATAACAACTTCGACGACATCTACATGGGAATCCATTCAAGATAAGTACCAAAATTAATGACTTTTTTACAGTGACTTCATTATTTCCATTCTGACGATACCATCCACAGTCAATAACTTTGTTGTGCCCGATAAAGCGAACATATGCTGCGTGAGCATTATTAATCTGATTTCTAACCTACTTTGCAAGTGGTGGTGTTGTTAGACGCTCCATCAAAAAAGTCAAACATTCTCCAGTGACGGTATCAAGAAACTGGTCTTTCTTTGGGAAAAATGTGTTCTTCGCCAGGGCGAGTATCATGATACATAAATCTGTAGACATGAAGAATCAACGTGTAGATTCTTAATAATGTTTGTTTTGTTTAAAGACTTTAAGAGTTTTGAGATAAAAAAATTCAGGGGCATTATCTTCTGCCACATCCTCGTGTAGTACACTTGGGCTTGTATTACCATCTTGAACTGCGAATACGAGATATTAGGCTGTTTACGAGGGAGAAATTCTCCACCACGAATTGCTGCGGAAAGCTGTCCTAGATAGTGTTTCCCCGTCACAACTGTGACAGTACCATGACGTATATCGCTTTGCAGTGATAGTAAAATTGGCAGCTTAATTTTTCTTTACTGTGTTGGAGCGAAATACGTCATTAGTGGCTTCTGGTGTAAGATTCGTGAATTTCCCTTCGCTAAGGTAGGTCTGAGAGGGTTGGACCTGGATGGACGCAGAGGTACGAATACGGGACGGCTCAAGTCCTCCCATGCTGGGCTTCTGGTTCGCCGAAGTTTTATGGCCACACACTGGCCGGTGTCCGTTGTCCGCGAGGCGCACGGTCTTGGGAGTGACGGCAGTGCGATCACAGCCCCCCTGAGCATTTCTGGTGTGACGAATCTGCATGTCCTCTCCGCGGTTGCAAATACGCGAAAGGACATCGTGCCATGACCAATGTAAGTAAATTCCAGAATCTAATCGTCCAGATGCTGCCAGCCAATCAGGTCTTCAGCAAATGTGCAGTAGTGTGAACGTCCACGAATAAGCACGGTTTTAGAAGGCATCGCTCGTGCGAAACTCAGTTTGCCCTTTTCTCGCATGATAGACTGCGAACTATTGATGAAGGGCAACAGACGGAATCCATATTTCTCGATTTCCGGAGAGAACCTGACACGTTAGTCCATTGCAGGCTGTCAACGAAGGTACGAGCATATGGAATAAGTCCACAGAAATGTGAGTGGCACGAAGACTTCTGGAGTAATAGAACCCAGTATGTTGTCCTTGACGGTGAGAGTTCATCTGAGACAAGGGTATCGTCAGAAGTGCCCCAGGAGAGGGTGATAGGACCGTTGTTGTTCCCTATATGCATAAATTATTTCGCGGACAGGGTGGGCACCAATCTGCAGTTGTTTGCTGATGATGCCGTGGTGTACGGTAAGCTGTCGAAGTTGAGTGACTGTAGGACGACTTGGACAAAATTTCCAGTTAGGGTGATGTATGGCAGCTAACCCTAAATGTGGATAAATGTAAGTTAATGCGGATGAGTAGGAAGGACAAACTTGTAATGTCTGAGTACAGTATTACTAGTGTGCTGCTTGACACAGTCAAATCGTTTAAATATCCGGGCGTAACGGTGCAAAGTGATGTGAGGTGGAGCGAGAGTGTGAAGACTGTGGTCGAGGAGGCGAATGGTCGACTTCTGTGTATTAGGAGAATTTTAATAAAGAGAGCTTCACCTGTAAGGGAGACAGCACGCAGTACGCTGGTGAGACCTATTCTTGAGTACTGCTCCAGTGTTTGGGATCCGTGCCAGGTCGGATTAAAGGAAGACATCGAAGCTGTTCAGAGGCGGGCTGCTAGATTTGTCACCGGTAGGTTCGAACAACAGGTAAGTGTTACGGAGATACTTCGGGAACGCAAATGGAAATCCCTGGAGGTAAGAATACGTTCTTTTCGAGAAACACTATGAAAGGTGGCTACACTGAGCCACAGCGCCAGAGATTGCACCAAAGAGTATTATTCAGCCGCCTCCACTGGCAGTTCTTGTCGAGAGGTCGTCGTGGAGAGTGCTTGTTGAGAAGTAGCAGTGGTGAGTCGTTGTTGAGAAGTTCCCATGGAGAGTGCTTGTTCAGATGTTGTCATATTGTTTTGATGGGCTAGACACCAGATGTTGTTGGATTGGGGATGCTGTATTGATCAGAGTGTGCTTTTCGTCAATATATATGAAGGTAAAAAAATTCCTTTTTTTTATTATTTCAATGTCTTAAACAATAATGCCTCTTGGTCACATGTTCAGTCAACAAAGCATCTGGCTCGTGTTCTTGTATTAGACTGTATTTCTGGTTTCTAAGTGCAATTGTAGTATTTCTGGTTTTTTTAAATTACTTCAGTATAAATGGTGTTTAAAATACCTTGTCTTATTGAGGAAGAACCGTGCCAGATCTGTACGTTGAATCACACTTCCACACACAGAACAGCAACACTTGTGCCTTGTTGCTTCATAGCTTTCATAGTTGCTGGGGACTTAATTAATTAAATGTGTTAACGGAAATTTCCTTCCATTCTTTGTTGTTATGCTATGCAGTCAGACTGCGTACAAATACCAGTCAGGGCCAACCGGTTACGAGACTGCGTAACCGGACAGTCAGCTACTAAAAATTAAAAAGTATTTGCATTCATTGTATTTAATTAAGCCCCCATGCAACTATTGAGAAAATTTAGAGAACCGGCATTGAACCTCACTGCCGAATGATTCACTGCCGCCTGCATACTTCGCGCAAGGACCACGAAGATAAGATACGCGAAATCAGGGCTCATACGGAAGCATACAGACATTTGGTTTTTCCTCAGTCTATTTGCGAGTGAAACAGGAAAGGAAATGTCTAGTGGTGGTACGAGGTACCCTCCGCCACGCACCCTACAGTGGCTTGCGGAGTATACGGGGTGTTACAAAAAGGTACGGCCAAACTTTCAGGAAACATTCCTCACACACAAATAAAGAAAAGATGTTATGTGGACATGTGTCCGGAAACGCTTAATTTCCATGTTAGAGCTCATTTTAGTTTCGTCCACCTACGCTCAGTGGAGCAAGGTTCATGCGCGATGGAGCTCCTGCACATTTCAGTCGAAGTGTTCGTACACTTCTCAACAACAGATTCGGTGACCGATGGATTGGTAGTGGCGGACCAATTCCATGGCCTCCACGCTCTCCTGACCTCAACCCTCTTGACTTTCATTTATGGGGGCATTTGAAAGCTCTTGTCTACGCAACCCCGGTACCAAATGTAGAGACTCTTCGTGCTCGATTGTGGACGGCTGTGATACAATACGCCATTCTCCAGGGCTGCATCAGCGCATCAGGGATTCCGTGCGACGGAGGGTGGAAGCATGTATCCTCGCTAACGGAGGACATTTTGAACATTTCCTGCAACAAAGTGTTCGAAGTCACGCTGGTACATTCTGTTGCTGTGTGTTTCCATTCCACGATTAATGTGATTTGAAGAGAAGTAATAAAATGAGCTCTAACATGGAAAGTAAGCGTTTCCGGACACATGTCCACATAACATATTTTCTTTCTTTGTGTGTGAGGAATGTTTCCTGAAAGTTTGGCCGTACCTTTTTGTAACACCCTGTATATGTAGATGCAGAACTATATACACTGTACCAACGTCTGACCAGTTAATGGGGATACTGTAGGCGATGATGAAGGAGTTTTAGCAGGCTTCCCCTGCGTTTCAACATGTTAAGAGGAATTCTTGGTCGTCACTGTGGCGAAAGTTGTGAATCATCTCCTGCAAGCGACGTTTTTCTGAGAGTGGAGAGGAACAGGAGGGAGCCGAGGAGTTGTTGCGGTGATACGTGGCCGAGAGACCAGATGAAGAGAAAAACAGAAAGAGAGAGAGAGAGTTTTCGCTGAACTGATCCAGTATGTACCTGTTACTTTTAGCGCTAGCGCTGCTTTCACTTAGAGCAGCTCACAATCTGCGAGAGCAATTCCTCAACTTGTGTCGCTTTGCAGTGTGTTTGCACATTTGGTTCTAGGAGACAGTTTGAACATGTATTTTGTGAACTGCAAGAATTTTTCAAAGTTAGCAGCAGTTCTACTGCGATCTTCTGTTCAATTAGAGGTTTCCACTACATTTTAAGGGAACAATCTTCACTCAAGCAGTTACTCGAATTTTTGAAAACATCAATTTGCATTCCATTGTGAAATACATAATTTGTTAGATTTCGCCGGCCGCTGTAGGCGAGCGGTTCTAGGCGCTTCAGTCCGGAACCGCGCTGCTGCTACGTCGCAGGTTCGAATCCTGCCTCGGGCATGGAAGTGTGTGATGTCCTTAGGTTAGTTAGGTTTCTTTCACTCTTTCGCTTACGTCATAGTCCCGCAGCGATCGTAGGGTCGGCGTGGTTAGAACGGATTTGGCAATGTTAGGGATGGCCGGATGGCCGGATGCCCTTCTGCCGCCACCCCGTACCCACCTAGGAGGGAATCAGTGTACCCCAACTGTCTGCGTCTAGTGTGAATCGTGAAATAGTGCAGACGTGATTCAAGTGTATACGACGCGTGGAAGTGAGGCGTAACGTGGGGACCAGCCCAGTATTTGAAAGGTGGCTGCACTGAGTCACAGCGCCAGAGATTGCGCCAAAGAGTTTTATTCCGCCGCCTCCACTGGCAGTGCTTGTTCAGAAGTTGTGGTGGTTAGTGCTTTGCTGAGAGGATGTCGATAGCTGTATTATTTGAGGCCATGTCGTGTGCAGTTGTTTTGATGGGCTAGACAGCAGATGTTGTTCGAATGGAGATGTTGTAATGATCAGAGTGTATTTTTAGTCAATATATATGAAGGTAAAAAACATTCTTTTATTTTTTTTTTTTTTTAATTTCCCAACTAACAATGCCTCTTGGTCACAGGTTCAGTCAACAAAGCATCTGGCTTGTGTTCATGTATTAGACTGTAATTCGGGTTTCTATGTGGAATTATAGTATTTCAGTTTTATTTAATTAATTCAGTGTAAATGGTATTTAAAATATCTTGTCTTATTGAGGAAGAACCGTGCCAGATGTGTACGTTGAATCACACTTCCACACACAGAACAGTTACACTTGTGCTTTGTTGTTCGTAGTTTTTGTTTCGTAGCTTTTATAGTTGCTGGGGACTTAATTAATTGTGGTAACGGAAATTTCCTTTCATTCTTTGTTGTTATTCTATACAGTCAGATTGCGTACTAATACTAGTCAGGGCCAACCGGTTACGAGAGAGCGTAACCGAACAGACAGCTACTTAATCAAAAAATTAAAATTATTTGCATTATATTTAATTAAGCCCCCATGCATATTCACTTAGCGGGATGTGGAAAACCGCCTACAAACCACATCCAGGCTGGCCAGCACGCCGGCCCTCGTCGTTAATCCGCCGGGCGGATTCGATCCGTGGTCGGCGCGCCTACCCGAGTCCAGGAAGCAGCGCGTTAGCGCGCTCGCCTACCCTGGCGGGTCCTTAGGTTAGTTAGGTTTAAGTAGTTCTAAATTTAGGGGACTGATGACCTCAGATGTTAAGTCCCATAGTGCTCAGAGCCATTTGAACCATTTTTGTTAGATTTCTCAGACGCAACTGCTCTTGCACCAAGCTTCAAGTAAGCAATCAGTTTTGTTTCAAGTACGAGAAAACATTCATTTCAATTGTGAAGCAATACAGAGCAAAAAACTGAGTTTAACTAACTGATTTATTTCCTCTTTTTTGTTTTGCTGTCCAAAAAATTTTCTGTAATTTCACGTGTTCTTCCCACATTGTACTCGGGGGCTTCTTCCTGTTTCCTCGAATGAAGGTACCATTGCGCGGTACGCATTGCATGGGGGCTTAATTATCTAAATGAAAATATTTTTAGTAGCTGTATGTCCAGTTACGAAGTCTCGTAACCGGTTAGCCCTGAGTAATATTAGTACGCAATCTGACTGCATAGAATAACAACAAGAATGAAAGGAAATTTCCATTAATACAATTAATTAAATAAGTCCCCAGCAACTATAAAAGCTACGAAACAACAAAGCACAAGTGTAACTGGTCAGTGTGTGATTCAACGTACACATCTGGCACGGTTCTTCCTCGATACGACAAAATATTTTAAAGACCATTTACTATGAAGTAATTAAAAAAAACCAGAAATACTATAATTGCATATAGAAACCAGAATTACAGTGTAATACATGAACACAAGCCAGATGCTTTGTGGACTGAACCTGTAACCAAGAGGCATTGTTATTTAGGAAATTTGAAATAAAAAAAATTTTGTTACCTTCATATATATTGACGAAAAGTACACTGTGATAATTGCAACATCCGCAATCGAACAGCGTCTGCTGTCTCACCCAACAGAACAACTGCACACGACATGCCCTCAACTAGTACTGCTATCGACATCCTCTCAACAAGCACTGCCCATGGCAACCTCTGAACTACTACTGCCCAGAGGAGGCGGCGGAATCATACTCTCTGGCGCAATCTCTGGCGCTGTGACTCAGTGTAGCCACCTTTCAGCATATCAAAATTTTCGAGGGGGAACGTTTCCCGGACAGTAAAAAAACCAAACTTCTACAAGCAATGTCTTCACCAAACCATCCATCGTTGGGAAGCGGGGACTGTTACCACATTTCTTCACCGCAGCTTAATTTGTTCGATGTTGTAATTAAAACTTATCGACTAACCCCAATAGAAAACACACATGACTGTCGAGCAAACAGTACATCTCTAGACGCCTTCTGTGGTGAACCACGCACACACGGGCTCACACAAACTCCAGTTTTCCTCTCACCTCTGCAGCCCTTCGCGCCTGCCAAGTGGGGAAGCTTGGCTGCGCTGCTAGGTAGCGGTGAGGCCCGGTACGACTAGACACTGGACTACCTGCGAGATCAGCCGCTCTCGTTTCGCGCCGCTGTACCGCGCTGCGCTCTGCTCTGCTCTGCTCTGCTCCTCCGAGATGCGCTGAACCACTCGCGGGGCTCGCCGGCTGGCGCGGCATTCTGGAAATTCCATTAGGCAGCCGCGCCGAGCCGAGCCGCCGGCGGCCTGGGAAACACTCTCTCTAACTGGGGAGGGAAGCGGTCCACCCGACCACCAAGTTTAATTCGCCGCGCGCTGCGAGAAGAGTAGCAAACAGCATTAGCCGCGTTAGGCCCGCGGCGGAGGCCTGTAATTGAATGTCCGGTCGAGACTGCGCCCGCCACTGCGTGCTCGCTTTTACCGCGTACGATTTTCGGCTATCGTTACGTTATATTCCATGTGTACTGTAACACCCCACCCGTCACTTAGCTGGTTTTGGCGTGTGTTCACCCCAGCTAATTGACTAACAGATCAACAGAGAGTGCAAAAATGCCGCAATATCGGATAACGCAAAGAAAGTAATAAGGCCCTGTGACTCCTGATTGAACTGCGGTGGCAGTGTTGACATTAATTTATTCAGAATTGATCACTTTTAATTAAAAAGGGGTGCACATTGATGTTATATTCAGCTATTGAACACCAGATGCAAATGTTGAACATAAAATTAATTCAGAAAGTGACTTGGGATTTCAACTACTTGATTGAAAACAGATGCAGTCGATTAGCACAAATTTATTTTTTTAACTCCCGACCTTCGATCATCACATTACAAGACTCTCCTGTCAGGCAGCAGTAATAAATTTCGTTTGCGTGCAGTAAAGCGCGACAACTCTAAAGTAATTCGTATCTACTGACCCAGGCGTAATGCGAAGTGCGAGAAGAATTCTACAATATACGGCCGATGGAATCCTCGCGGAAACTTGGACGACGTGATCCAACAAATTAATCAGAGGCCGGAGCGGGCGCAATATCACCGAACACAGCGTGGCGGAGCGGCGTCGTTGTGTGGACGTCGGCCGACCTCGTGGTGCTGCAAGGCTGCGCTCGTCTATTCACTCCTAGCTATCTTGCTCAGTACATAGCTGAACCAATCTTTCCCTTTGCTAAGTCCTAAACTGCAGAGATGCTCACTCTTTCTCAGGCAAGCTGGGTAAAGAACACCACGTCCGCACTCTAGGCATGCTGGGAACGGAAGACTTCTACGGGGACTTCTCCCAGTCTGCTCTTCGCCTCGGTTTCCCCTCCAGCAAAATCACTGACGCCAATTGCAGCGCAAGTCGCGTTAATTATGCGTCGCTTCCCAGCGCCGACCAATGCCTGCTCCGGGAAGTGAACAAATTCCCACAAAATTTCCCTTCCTCTCAACTTCTGTTATTTAGCTCCTCCCAGGCCACCCATCAAGGTTAGCGTCTGCACAAACACCAATTTTTCCAGAATTCTGACTCCCACGAGAGTACTTCAAATTCCTAGGTCCTTCGTTCCCATCAGATGCCGGCGTATTTCATTCTGTCGCTCTTCACCTGATTTCCTTTAGACTCTGCGGACCGTCAATTCAGCGTGAAGTTGCTATAGTCACGAACACGCACATTTAGGCCTGTGTTGACCGCTCCACCGTAGCTTTGCGCGGCTTTCTCGCATGTTTCACTGAAAACGGGACGACGGACATTTATCAACAAGCGTACAAGTTCTTCGTCTGCTTCCCAGTACACCAGCATGGGGTCAACCACCCACTCAGTCACTCATCTTAAGGCGGCTGGAGGCCGCGCCCCGTTACCGCTTTCTCAGAGCTTGAGCCGCCCTAAGCTGCCCATTGTCGCTTCCCTTAGCCGCTTCCCCGGCGACCACGGTCAATTCTGAGTACTTCCCTGGGATAAACTAGCCTCCAGTAAATCGACGCGATTCCACAAAGTTTTCATGTCGTGTGAATTACTTTAGAACCATTACCCAACATTAAGTATTTTAATACATCCATACTATACCCTCTACAAGATGCATTGTGCCTTGTCAGTCATTTTTTTGTTCAGCCCTACTGTTTGCTCAACATGAGTTAGGTGATCTTTAATGACTTCATGTAAGGGGCATAGTTCTTGCCATTTTACAGTACTCTGACAGACACGGACTGCTACAAGAAAAGAATCAATGTATATTTTTTTAATGACATGTTTTATAATATACTGTCGGAAAAAAATCGCAACACCGAGAAGGAGTATTGCGAGGCAAACGAAAGTTGGTAGGCGTGTTTCTACATCGTCTTTCAGATGTCTGCTCAGATTTCGTGCCAGTTGCCTAATAGTCTCACTAGTGGCGTCTCTATGAGGATACAAATCAGCTTTGCTTTAAGGGGGCCACACCCTGCCTATCTGTTGTTGTTGTTGTGGTCTTCATCCTGAGACTGGTTTCATGCAGCTCTCCATGCTCTTCTATCCTGTGGAAGCTTCTTCATCTCCTAGTACTTACTGCAACCTACATCCTTCTAAATCTGTTTAGTATCTGCATATCTAACCCATGTTAATTTTGGCAAGTATTTGACCCATTTCTGAAAAAAATCTATTCGATGCAGGACCTTAATATTTTTACTGTATGTTACATGATGCTAATAGAGTCAACAGTACTAAAATCTACTTTATCCATTTTTAGTTTTTAAGAAATACTTTTTTAAACTTATTAAAAAAGGTATTAAGTTTTTTCTGCAGAAAATATTTTTTTGTGAACTTCCTAAAGGGGGAATATTAATGAATGTAGTACCAAAGTTTGCTTTTTATGTTATGCAGAGTCTCTGAAAATTTCATTCATTTATCTATGATAGTTTCTGATATAATGGTGCATATGTATCGAAAATTTTAGTTTGATGGAAACTGACTTTAAAGAAAAAACCTCTAAAATTTGTTACTTACAGTTAATTAAAACTGTCCTGCTGCATATGATGGCCCTTCTTTGGCCTCTAGCAGGTCTTCCAGCTTCTTTTTCACCTTCCTGGATGTTTGTCTTGCTTTCAAATGGCTCTGAGCACTATGCGACTTAATTCCTGAGGTCATCAGTCGCCTAGAACCTAGAACTAATTAAACCTAACTAACCTAAGGACATCACACACATCCATGCCCGAGGCAGGATTCGAACCTGCGACAGTAGCGGTCGCTCGGTTCCAGACTGTAGCGCCTACAACCGCACAGCCACTCCGGCCGGCTGTCTTGCTTTTTTGGTCATATTAGATGCAGGTCTGTCTGCATCGGCTATCCTCATTTTATCGCAATGTTGCAGCCCAGTGATCATATTTTCGCCAGGATTAATTCCCAGCTTTTTCAGTACCCAACACTTTCCAATATTACCACAATTTAATGTAATAAAAGCATCATGTACTCCTAGTTTCATTGTATGCATGCTTACAAATACAGTTTTAGGAAGGCGGTTCCAAATTATGCTGTTGAAACATTCATTTGGGTTCTCTGTCTGCCCATGTAGACATTTCCTTAGGTCAGTATGAGCCAAGTCTCTGAAAATAGGTTTAATTCCTGTAATAACAGCAGCAGCAAGAGAGTGCTGGTGAGAATAATATTCTCCAGTTGCCTGAGCCCTATTATATTTGCACCACGAATTTTCTTCTGATGGACACAATCCATGACATGGCTTATCATCAGTAGAGAACTTATGGAAGAATATGGCCCAAACATCTCTCTTCATTGCCTCCAGATTTTCTTTACTTCTCCTAATTGCCTGCCCATAGTATACCTGCAAGTTTTCTATTTCACAATTCACCTGAACAAAGCTAACCGCATGTTTGAAAGCGTGTTTTTTACAAACAGCAGGTACAAAAGAATATCGACCGTTGAATTCCAAAGATAGCCAACACACCCGGGAGTAAAAAAAATCCCTAACGTGCAATGTAGGGGATATAAAGATCTAAAACATATGCAGAAAAGTGGGTGACGGGGAAGTGGGCGTGGCACATAAACACACGTGGTAGGAAAATACTCTTTAAATGCTCGAAACAAATTTTTTCAGCAAAATCCTTTTCAGAGAACTTAAATAAAACCTTAATCTATCGAAATATGATGAAAATCGAAAATCGATTTTTTTCGACCTGAACCACAGTGTGGTGCCCCCTTTTTTTTATACACGCTGTAACGGTCGCGAGCGCTAGTTACCTTTGAGATTGGACATGGTGACTTGTCAGTGAAGAATGCATTTAAGGCTACAAAGACGCCATTATCCACACCTTACTGATTTTGAACATGGCTCTGTAATAATGTCACCTGAAACAGGTTCATAATCCTCTGATCAAACGTAATCGTTCCACATACAACATGACAGCATTATGAATTATCTTTACTTTGGTATTTTTCTAGTGATACTAGTTTTGTGTGTTTTTAAGCCTTCCAACCACTTTTTACAAGGTTCAATCAATATATTATTATAAAGATGATTTTCACGTGTGAAGAACCGGAAATTTGTAAGGAATTCATGTCATTTGAATACATTGAAAAGCCGTACAACTGGCCATCGACATATAATCACACGAAACCTAATTGGATTCATAACGCTCGTCTAAGTCTGACGTAGGGCTTGTTTGACGCCATGGAAATGACGTCACAAGCCACTCCAGCAATGTCGTCTGGAGAGGGACGCTTGGACTTCCATGGCGACACACTTGACATGACATAGACGACCGTAGCTAACAGACGCTTTGACAGCTGCATATGTGCGTTTGTTTTCAAGATGGCTCTGCACTGCTTTTGCCTAGGGTGGGCCGCGCGGGATTAGCCGAGCGGTCTCAGGCGCTGCAGTCATGGACTGTGCGGCTGGTCCCGGTGGAGGTTCGAGTCCTCCCTCGGGCATGGGTGTATGTGTTTGTCCTTAGGATAATTTAGGTTAAGTAGTGTGTAAGCTTAGGGACTGATGACCTTAGCAGTTAAGTCCCATAAGATTTCACACACATTTGAACATTTTTTTTTTTTTTTGAGCCTAGGGTGGTGTTGGTAGCAGTGAGACAGCGAAGTGTTTCAGTGCATCGTACTCGGATTGTTGCTTTTGTACTTAACAATGATTAACAAACATTACTCGAAGTTCCTGTTTGTCATTTATAAAGTGAAGAACACGACAAACATATAATAGAACCGTGAAACTGCAACTCTGGACAATCAACGACTGCAACGTAAGTGTACCCACAGCAACTGCGTATTTGAGAATCTGCTGGTAGGAACTCTGATTTAAATTAAACTAAACAATAAATATGGATGGATTCCTGTGTCACGGGAGTACACCTTGCTAAACACCAGAGCGTCTACAGCACTTGACTGACCTGTCGGCTACACTTCAGGATGGGTCTACGCACCTTGATTGTTGTTGTTGTTGTGGTCCTCAGTCCTGAGACTGGTTTGATGCAGCTCTCCATGCTACTCTATCCTGTGCAAGCTTCTTCATCTCCCAGTACCTACTGCAACCTACATTCTTCTGAATCTGCTTAGTGTATTCATCTCTTGGTCTCCTCCTACGATTTTTACCCTTCACGCTGCCCTCCAATACTAAATTGGTGATCCCTTGATGCCTCAGAACATGTCCTACCAACCGATCCCTTCTTCTGGTCAAGTTGTGCCACAAACTCCTCTTCTCCCCAATCCTATTCAGTACCTTCTCATTAGTTATGTGATATACCCATCTAATCTTCAGCATTCTTCTGTAGCACCACATTTCGAAAGCTTCTATTCTCTTCTTGTCCAAACTACTTACCGTCCATGTTTCACTTCCATACATGGCTACACTCCATAGAAATACTTTCAGAAATGACTTCCTGACACTTAAATCTATACTCGATGTTAACAAATTTCTCTTCTTCAGAAACGCTTTCCTTGCCATTGCCAGTCTACATTTGATATCCTCTCTACTTCGACCATCATCAGTTATTTTGCTCCCCAAATAGCAAAACTCCTTTACTACTTTAAGTGTCTCATTTCCTAATCTAATACCCTCAACATCACCTGACTTAATTCGACTACATTCCATTATCCTCGTTTTGCTTTTGTTGATGTTCATCTTATATCCTCCCTTCAAGACACCATCCATTCCGTTCAACTGCTCTTCCAAGTCCTTTGCTGTCTCTGACAGAATTACAATGTCATCGGCGAACCTCAAAGTTTTTATTTCTTCTCCATGGATTTTAATACCTACTCCGAATTTTTCTTTTGTTTCCTTTACTGCTTGCTCAATATACAGATTGAATAACATCGGGGAGAGGCTACAACCCTGTCTTACTCCCTTCCCAACCACTGCTTCCCTTTCATGTCCCTCGACTCTTATAACTGCCATCTGGTTTCTGTACAAATTGTAAATAGCCTTTCGCTCCCTGTATTTTACCCCTGCCACCGACCTCGGGGAGGATCAGTTTGGATTCCGTAGAAATACTGGAACACGTGAGGCAATACTGACCTTACGACTTATCTTAGAAGAAAGATTAAGGAAAGGCAAACCTACGTTTCTAGCATTTGGAGACTTAGAGAAAGCTTTTGACAATGTTGACGCACCTTGTTAGTAACGAAGAAATGTTCATATGGCTCTTTTGGAATCTGAAATCATTAGCGTGACTGAGAATCTGTTAAATTCTACTGGTAGTGAATCTACATACTACTTCAATCTGTTAATGTCTCTCTCTCTCTCTCTCGTGCTATATATTTTTGTCTGCCTACCTCTGTCTCTCCATCTTTATCCCGCAAGACGTCTTGCGACGTGTGTGCTGGAAGGTACTGCTGGTATCAATATTGTTTCCTACCATCCCTGTCCCATTCGTAAGTAGTGTGTGGGAAGAATGACTATCGACAGGGCTCCATACGAGAATTTCTCCTGAATTTCTAGTCGTTATCATTTCGTGGCACATACATGGGAAGAAGTAAGGGTCACTTAACACTTCTTCAGGCGCCCTGGGAGTTTCAATTGTAAGTCTATCCGTGATACACAATGCCTCTCTTGTAGCTTCTGGTACTGGAGTTTGTTGAGCATCTGCTCAACATTGTCTTGCCGACTAAAATATCCAGCGACGAAAAGTGTCGCTCTTCGTTCGATATTCGCTGTCTTTTATATTAATCAGACTTGTTAAGGATCCCTGACCATGACCAACAACCAAGAATCGATCGAACAAGTTTTCTCTGAGGCACTTCTTTCGTGTATGAATTGCCTTTCTTCCCCTGAATCTCATCCTGACATCTAAAATTTCTACAGTTTGTTTTATGTCGTCATTCCATTTCACACTGGTTGCTCCTAGATATTTTCCGGTTGTTACTGATTCCAGAGATTTGTAGCCAATAACGTAATCGAACCGTAACGGTAATCTTCCCCTGTTCTGAGCAGTACGTAGCATTTATTTTCAGTCTCTTACAACCGACAGTCCCTGCAAATCCTCTCAGGTCTTACCGCATTTCGTTTCAGCCCTTTGTCGATGCAGTCTTTCAGTTGAAAACACCACAAGAAGGATAACGTGTGACGAGCGTGGTCCAGGAGTCTGGTACTGTTCACAGCATCGTTCCATGTGCGTGGGGAGCGCTCTGATCCACAAACACTGCTGAAACAGTAGCGGTCATATAACACATGGATACTCTGCGAATGACATTTAAGTGCCTGGCAGAGGGTTCATCGAACCACCTTCACGATTCTCTATTTTTCCAACTCGTATAGCGTGTGGAAAGAACGAACACCTATATCTTTCCGTACGAGCTCTGATTTCTCTTATTTTATCGTGGTGATCGTTTCTCCCTATGTAGGTCAGTGTCAAAAAAATATTTTCGCATTCGGAGGAGTAAGTTGGTGATTGTAATTTCGTGAGAAGATTCTGTTGCAACGAAAAACGCCTTTCTTTTAATGATGTCCAGCCCAAATCCTGTATCATTCAGTGACACTCAATCCCATATTTCGCAACAATACAAAACGGGCTCCCCTTCTTTGAACTTTTTCGATGTACGCCGTCAGTCCTGTCTAGGCACTTCAGTTTGGAACCACGCGACCGCTACGGTCGCAGGTTCGAATCCTGCCTCGGGCATGGATGTGTGTGATGTCCTTACGTTAGTTAGGTTTAAGTAGTTCGAAGTTCTAGCGGACTGATGACCATAGATGTTAAGTCCCATAGTTCTCAGAGCCATTTGAACCATTCAGTCCTGTCTGGTAAGGATCCCACACCTCGCAGCAGTATTCTAAAAGAGGACGGACAAGCGTAGTGTAGGCAGTCTCCTTAGTAGATCTCTTACATTTCCCAGGTGTCTTGCCAATAAAATGCAGTCTTGGGGTACTCGTGAAATTACATTTACACTCCTGGAAATTGAAATAAGAACACCGTGAATTCATTGTCCCAGGAAGGGGAAACTTTATTGACACATTCCTGGGGTCAGATACATCACATGATCACACTGACAGAACCACAGGCACATAGACATAGGCAACAGAGCATGCACAATGTCGGCACTAGTACAGTGTATATCCACCTTTCGCAGCAATGCAGGCTGCTATTCTCCCATGGAGACGATCGTAGAGATGCTGGATGTAGTCCTGTGGAACGGCTTGCCATGCCATTTCCACCTGGCGCCTCAGTTGGACCAGCGTTCGTGCTGGACGTGCAGACCGCGTGAGACGACGCTTCATCCAGTCCCTAACATGCTCAATGGGGGACAGATCCGGAGATCTTGCTGGCCAGGGTAGTTGACTTACACCTTCTAGAGCACGTTGGGTGGCACGGGATACATGCGGACGTGCATTGTCCTGTTGGAACAGCAAGTTCCCTTGCCGGTCTAGGAATGGTAGAACGATGGGTTCGATGACGGTTTGGATGTACCGTGCACTATTCAGTGTCCCCTCGACGATCACCAGCGGTGTACGGCCAGTGTAGGAGATCGCTCCCCACACCATGATGCCGGGTGTTGGCCCTGTGTGCCTCGGTCGTATGCAGTACTGATTGTGGCGCTCACCTGCACGGCGCCAAACACGCATACGACCATCATTGGCACCAAGGCAGAAGCGACTCTCATCGCTGAAGACGACACGTCTCCATTCGTCCCTCCATTCACGCCTGTCGCGACACCACTGGAGGCGGGCTGCACGATGTTGGGGCGTGAGCGGAAGACGGCCTAACGGTGTGCGGGACCGTAGCCCAGCTTCATGGAGACGGTTGCGAATGGTCCTCGCCGATACCCCAGGAGCAACAGTGTCCCTAATTTGCTGGGAAGTGGCGGTGCGGTCCCCTACGGCACTGCGTAGGATCCTACGGTCTCGGCGTGCATCCGTGCGTCGCTGCGGTCCGGTCCCAGGTCGACGGGCACGTGCACCTTCCGCCGACCACTGGCGACAACATCGATGTACTGTGGAGACGTCACGCCCTACGTGTTGAGCAATTCGGCGGTACGTCCACCCGGCCTCCCGCATGCCCACTATACGCCCTCGCTCAAAGTCCGTCAACTGCACATACGGTTCACGTCCACGCTGTCGCGGCATGCTACCAGTGTTAAAGACTGCGATGGAGCTCCGTATGCCACGGCAAACTGGCTGACACTGACGGCGGCGGTGCACAAATGCTGCGCAGCTAGCGCCATTCGACGGCCAACACCGCGGTTCCCGGTGTGTCCGCTGTGCCGTGCGTGTGATCATTGCTTGTACAGCCCTCTCGCAGTGTCCAGAGCAAGTATGGTGGGTCTGACACACCGGTGTCAATGTGTTCTTTTTTCCATTTCCAGGAGTGTATATCTGTCGGTTTGGGGCCCGGTTTTAGCAATGTGTTGAGTACTACCTACTACGAAGTCCTGAGTCTAGTCACATATCCATTCCGATACTAGTATTCTCGTACACTGCTCTACAAAACTTATGGTTGGTTGGTTGATTTGTGTGAGGGGACCAAACAGCGAGTTTATCTGTTCCATCGGATTATGGAAGGATGGGGAAGAAAGTCGGCCGTGGCCTTTCAAAGCTACCATCCCGGCCTGAAGCGATTTAGGGAAATCACGGAAAACCTAAATCATAATGGCGAGACGTGGGATTGAACCGTAGTACTCCCGAATATGAATCCAGTGTGCTACCCACTGGATCCCTCGCTCGGTGCAAAACTTAAGGACGAAACAGAAAAAGTAACATAAGATGTCAATAACTCGGTGGACATCAACTAAAGTGCGGGAGCGTATTACAAGAGGTCTCACTGTCGTTCACAGGAAAGTGGATGCCTCATGGCGTGAGGTCAGCGTGACTGTAGCGTCGAGTAAGACTCGCTTCACAACACGACGTAGTTGAGGAACGGAAAAATACACTACTGGCCATTAAAATTGCTACACCACGAAGATGACGAGCTACAGGCGCGAAATTTAACCGACAGGAAGAAGATACTGTGATATGCAAATGATTAGCTTTTCAGAGCATTCACACAAGGTTGGCGCTGGCGGCGACACCTACAACGTGCTGACATGAGGAAAGTTTCCAACCGATTTCTCATACACTAACAGCAGTTGACCGGCGTTGCCTGGTGAAACGTCGTTGTGATGCCTCGTGTAAGGAGGAGAAATGCATACCGTCACGTTTCCGACTTTGATAAAGGTCGGATTGTAGCCTATCGCGATTACGGTTTATCGTATCGCGACATTTGCTGCTCGCGATTGTCGAGATCCAATGACTGTTAGCAGAATATGGAATCGGTGGGTTCAGGAGGGTAATACGGAACGCCATGCTGGATCCCAACGGCCTCGTATCACTAGCAGTCGAGATGACAGGCATCTTATCCGCATGGCTGTAACGCATCGTGCAGCCACGTCTCGATCCCTGAGTCAACACATGGGGATGTTTGCAAGACAACAACCATGTGCATGAACAGTTAAAAAAAAAAAGGGTTCAAATGGCTCTGAGCACTATGGGACTTAACTTCTGATGTCTTCAGTCCCTTAGAACTTAGAACTACTTAAACCTAACTAGCCTAAGGACATCACACACATCCATGCCCGAGGGAGGATTCGAACTTGCGACCGTAGCGGTCGCTCGGTTCCAGACTGAAGCGCCTAGAACCGCTCGGCCACTCCGGCCGGCACGAACAGTTCGACGACATTTGCAGCAGCATGGACTATCAGCTCGGAGACCATGGCTGCGGTTACACTTGACGCTGCATCACAGACAGTAGCGCCTGTGATGGTGTACTCAACGACGAACCTGGGTGCACGAATGGCAAAACGTCATTTTTTCGGATGAATCCAGGTTCTGTTTACAGCATCATGATGGTCGCGTCTGTGTTTGGCGACATCGCAGTGAATGCACATTGGAAGCGTGTATTCGGCATCGCCATACTGGCGTATGACCCGGCGCGATGGTATGGGGTGCCATTGGTTACACGTCTCGGACATCTCCTGTTCGCATTGACGGCACTTTGAACAGTGAACGTTACATTTCAAATGTGTTACGACCCGTGGCTGTACCCTTCATTCAATCCCTGTGAAACCTACATTTCAGCAGGATAATGCACGACTGCTGCCCTGGCCAGCACATCCTCCAGATCTCTCAATTGAAAACGTCTGGTCAATGGTGGCCGAGAAACTCGCTCGTCACAATACGCCAGTCACTACTCTTAACGAAATGTGGTATCGTGTTGAAGCTGCATGGGCAGCTGTACCTGTACACGCCATCCAAGATTTGACTCAATGCCCAGGCGTATCAAGGCCGGTATTACGGCCACAGGTGGTTGTTCTGGGTACTGATTTCTCACGATCTATGCACCCAAATTGCGTGAAAATGTAATCACATGTCAGTTCTAGTATAAGATATTTGTCCAATGAGTACCCGTTTATCACCCGCATTTCTTCTTGGTGTAGCAATTTTAATGGCCAGTAGTGTACACTGTGTGCCAATCAGTGAACAGCAACGGTAGACAGTGGCGGTATTCGTTATTATTAAACGGCCTGGAGACAACATTTGGATGAGTTAGCACAGTAAAGAATCATCGGGAAACTGGAGAAAGGACGTAGCGTGTCGAATGTAGCCCAGGAGTTTGGTGTTGCTCACAGCACTGTTTGACATGCATGGAGAGCGTTCCCAACTAAATGCACTGCTGGCCAAAGGAGTGGAGGTGGGCCACGGCCAACTAGAGCAGCAGACGACCGCTACATTTTACACTTGAAAAGAAGGGACCCACGTGAAACAGCGGATGCAATTGCAGCCACTTTTGACAGAACTACAAAGCATGCAATCTCACGCTCCACAGGGCACGCCGAGTGCTTGGGCGTGGTCTCTGTGCCCGACAACCAGTGCGTTGTATTCCGTTGACATCCGCACACTGGCGCACAGGTTGCGATGGGAACGAGAGCGTAAGGACAAAAGCAACGAGGACTGGGTTCGCGTGCTCTTCTCGGCTGAGAGCAGAATCAGTCCGAGTAGCGATTCTAAACTTACCGTCATATAAAGTTGAAAGAAATGAGCCCTCGGTCACAATTTTCAGTCTTATTAACCAAGTTTCGACACTTTTAAGAGTGCCTTCATCAGAATTTAAATGTTTAAAGTGGCCTATAACATAATTACAAATTTATGGGAAAAGAAATTTTTTATATAAAAGTGTAAGTACTGACTAACAATACAAGACAGAGAGCTTTAGTCACAAGTTTTTTTTTTTTTTTTAAAGAGAGAATGGATATAGGTGAGGCACTATGGGCTGCTCATATCTGTAAAGCCAGAGGTAGCAACTGACTGAGGCGCCCGCGTTAACAAGTGCGGGTAGGTGAACATGACACCAAGGGCGCCATCAGGTAGCCTTAAATATAAGTAGGCTACTTAACGTTTAAAATGTAGACAGCTGAATGTTAAAATGAACAGCATTTAGTACTTGAGTTCAAGTACGTGACATGTAAGTACTGTCTCTATCTTGTATTGTTAGCCGGCCGGGGTGGCCGAGCGGTTCTAGGCGCTACAGTCTGAAACCGCACGATCGTACGAACGCAGGTTCGAATCCTGCCTCGGGCATGGATGTGTGTGATGTCCTTGGGTTAGTTAGATTTAAGTAGTTCTAAGTTCTAGGGGACTGATGACCTCAGAAGTTAAGTCCAATAGTGCTCAGAGCCATGTCAGCCATTTTCTTGTATTGTTAATCACTACTTACACATTTAAATGAAAAATTTGCTTTTCCCATTAATTTGTAATTTGTTACAAGCCAAATTAAACATTTAAATTCTGATGAAGGCACTCTTAGAAGTGTTAAAATCTTGTTAATAAGAATAAAATTTGTGACCGAGGGCTTATTTGTTTCAATTTTAATTTATAAACGGTCACTGAACCAAGCAGCCACGTTTAAAACTTATCGTCATAAGGCGAAAGGTGGGAAACACGCAATGCACCCAGATATATTGTCAAAATGATCGTTTGGTGGCGCAGGTGTTATGGTATGAAGAGACGCAATGTTGTATGGGCGTATTGAGCTCCAAATCTTAGAACACGGAACACTCGCCGGTCAACATTATTGTGACGCTGTGCTCCTTCCCCAAAAATGCGCTGACCTCATCGAACTGCGCAACTGGAGACGCTCCTGGGACGAAAGCATATTGGGCGAATGGATTGTCCTGCTCGTTTCCCCGTCTTAAATCTGACAGAGCAAGTGTGAGATGCACTGGGGACGCGTACTGTAGCACGTCGCCATGCACCGACCACCGTTCAGCCCTAGCCAACCGCGCTGGTGAGGAATGGATCGCCGTCACAAAAGAACTCGTTACCAGTCTTGCGTCCAGCACTGGAGCACGTTGCAGGGCATGCGTTGCCGCCCGTGGTGATCACACACCTTGTAAAGAACCACGACCCGCCTCTCGTAATGTCCAGAGGAGCACCTTGAACCCCGCGGGGACTTGAATGTAATTATCGTCTTTGAAAGAAACTGTCACTTCTGTTCGTCTCATTGCTTATTTCTTTCAGTTACGTTGTAACTACAGAGTCCTCCAGAAAAATGTATACACTCTTTGTCAGCTCTATCGAGATATCAATATTGTAGCTCGATTTAAGTTACGAATGTGTTGCAGTATGGTCTTTGGCTCAACAGATGTAAGTACTTTCATCTCAGTATTGAGAAAACAAGATGGCTGGAGCACGCTTGACATTCGGGCAATGAAAATGTATTGTGAGGTGATTTTTCAAGTTTGATAATGCCCTTGAAGTGCAACGTCAGTGGAGGCGGGAGTTTGAAACAGGACCGCCAACCCACCTAACAATTGAACCCGTCATTGACAAGTTTGAATTTCATCGAACGATTTGTGTTATTCACAAAGTAAGATCAGGAAGACTGCGTGCAGCTACAAGTCCTGCTTCGTCGCCTCTCGTGTTGGAAACGTTTGTTATTTTCCACAGAAGTCTCCCACGCAGTGTGCCTGTGACGTGGGGGTTAGCAGTACAAGTGTACGAAGAATTCTGAAAGCTGCAAAGTGGAAAGTTTACATTCCAGGATTACTGCACACGATTAATCATGACGATCCTGATCGCCGAATGCAATTTTACGACTGGTATCAGCAAGTGGTGACTGATGACGTACAGTTTGTGACCAAGGCAGTGTGGAGTGACGAGGCACACTTTAAACTTAATGGAACTATGAATCGACATAGGAGAGTGTACTGGGCACCGGAAAATCCGCATGTTTATATGGATAAAGCGGCCAATCTACCTGGGGTTCATGTGTGGTGTCGACTATCATCTAGGGGCTTAGTAGGACCCTTTTTCTTTGATGCTACTGTCACTGGAGAAGTGTACCTGGAAATGTTACGCACATCAGTTTTGCCAGGCATACGTGCGCTTTATGGAGCTGACGAAGAGGTCTTCTACCAACAGGACGGGGCGCCACCACACTACCGCCTAGCTGTACGAGCTTTGCTGGATGACAGTTTTCCGGGGCAGTGGATTACACGAAGAGGGCGGGCGCATTGAGTTATCTCCACGGTCGCCAGGTCTAACATCTATAGACTTTTACTTGTGGAGAACTGTGAAAAGCCACGCACACTGGAGGAACTTCGCCAGGAGATTACAGCGACACGTGCAGCGATCTCCACTGTAACATTGACTGATGTAGTTGCGGCGACCACTCGTCGTTCTGTTATGTGTATAGCCGCCAACGGTGAACATTTTGAATATTTAAAGTAACCACTTCCTAAAATGAAGGCTGTACAACATGTGTGATCAATTATAAAATGTAAAATTGAAAGGGTACAGTACCGCCCGACATTGAAAATAGGTACGACATTCTTCGTTATTCTTGTCAGAACAACATATTTTTTGTAATAACAACTCAATTTCACTTAATTCACCCAAGCCGGATACCAGTGTAGGAAAGAATGACAATTTATTTATTTAATTGATCACATGTGCACTCCCACAAAATAAATCCCTACACCAAATTTGATGAGATCTGTGAAATGAATGAATGTATGGTCGTCTGCTAACCGCAGATAGTGAATGTGCAGTATATGATCATCTTTGAGATGGCCCTTTGGTCACCTTTGGTGGAACCAAAGAGATGAAATTTACCGGAGCTTCGAGCGCCTGAAATATGGCTGACCAATACGGTAGCAAGGTGCTCCCCCACTTCGGCAGAGGTGCGAGATGACCTGAAGAACGGCCATGTTTCAGCACTCTGCCGCTGGATCTTGTGCTGTTGACCTGTTTTAGTTGTGCTCCGTAATGACAAAAGAGTGGAGACATGGTATGCATGTGGAATATTTAAGAGTAGTTTGAAATAATAATTTCTGTATTTCAGGAACTTTTGTGGGGAGAATTAAATGTCAGGCAGGTAATATTAATGGGATTGTAGTAATCTTCGGAAGTGACCAACGGTCACAATGAAACCACGTGTAGCAATAAGTTGAAATACTTCTGTGTGCTTAAGTTAAGCTGAATTACAAGAAGTTGAAATATTTAAGAAATGGCGTGTGCAGGACTTGAAATTAGAGACGAGTACTTCCACGTGGTTTGAGTACTGTGTGAGTCTCAAACTGTGTATGAGACAAAAGATAAAGAGAAGTACTCGTCCATGGTATCAGTTGAGGACTCGCGTGTGTGATGAATACGTTCTTAATATTACTTTGCGTGATATGATTCCGTGTGACGCTAGATTCAAACTCTGAGAGAGAAGCAAGGTGAGTCGGCCGTCTATCCAGCAACGCCACTTGGCTTGCATTGCACAGGAAGACGTGCATATATCTCCAGAATTCATAGTAGGAAAGTAGAATTACGAAGTGGGGCAGTGTCGTGTGAAACTGGGATAAATATTAATTGAAGTGGGAAAGCTGAAAGTGATAGTGTTGTGACTATTTAGTGTTTTGTATTTCATATTGTAGTGTGATGTATGTCATGTAATTTGGGTATGTGTGGTTTGCATGGGAGAGTAGCAAGGTAGTTTCAAAAAATCAGTGGGTTATGCTTGTTCCTTCTGTACCGCTCGACCTGGAGGAAAGTTTCGTGATGATGATTGTGAGAGTCGAAGTGTGAGATACAATAAAAGATCCACCATCCTATCCAGAAAGAGCACTGTAGCGTTAAATAATTACGAGACCATAATATAGAGATTCACCAATGTAAAGCCATGCCCAATGGGCGGAATTTCTCATGTGTTATTGTTGTAGGTTATAGAATTTGTGTGTTTAGGTTACAGAATTTATCGGAATAAATAAGATAGTGAAAAGAAAAAGATTGGTGGACTTTTCCTTCGAATTGTATGTTGTCATAATGTCCCGAATTTATAATGTGTGCGCCATTCATATTCAGTGCGGTGGCCACGTGTTGATAAAAGCCGTTAAATAAAAGACAAAAAGAAAATGTGGTATTGCCAGTGCGTAGTGAATAGTCAGAGTTCTGTAAATCACTGATAGTCAGATGTGTGTTTCCGTTGCGTATTAATCATATAGGAGGATAACTTGTAACTTAAGTGTGAGTACTAGAGTTCATGTTGTAAGTAGGCTGTTTAGGTTTTTTTTACTGGTAACGCCACCTCTGTATGAAAATCACTGGCTGTGCTGTGTGCAGTCTGTGGCTGCTTTGCATTGTTGTAATACTCGCCATTGTAGTGTTAGGCAGCTGGCTGTGAGCAGCGCGTAGCGTTGCGCAGTTGGAGGTGAGCCGCCAGCAGTGGTGGATGTGGGGAGAGAGATGGCGGAGTTTTGAAATTTGTCATGAACTGCTATATATATTACGACTATTGAGGTAAATACATTGGTTGTTCTCTATCAAAATCTTTCATTTGCTAACTATGCCTATCAGTAGTTAGTGCCTTCAGTACTTTGAATCTTTTATTTAGCTGGCAGTAGTGGCGCTCGCTGTATTGCAGTAGCTTGAGTAGCGAAGATTTTTGTGAGGTAAGTGATTTGTCAAAGGTATAGTTTAATGTTAGTCAGGGCCATTCTTTTGTATGGATTTTTGAAAGTCAGATTGCGTTGCGCTAAAAAATATTGTGTGTCAGGTTAAGCACAGTCTTGTATAATTGTTCAAAAGGGGACGTTTCAATGTTACTCGATAAATAAGAATGAATCCACTCGCTTGGCAGACCGCTCATCTTGCAGGCCTGACTGCTTGATGCCACTGTATGAGCAAGGCATGTGGGTGCCTCTCAAAATAAACACATAAGTAATACCTTTCGCCGGCCGGAGTGGCCGAGCGGTTCTAGGCGCTACAGTCTGGAACCGCGCCACCGTTGCAGTCGCAGGTTCGAATCCTGCCTCGGGCATGGATGTGTGTGATGTCCTTAGGTTAGTTAGGTTTAAGTAGCTCTAAGTTCTAGGGGACTGATCACCTCAGAAATTAGTCCGCATCTCGTGGTCGTGCGGTAGCGTTCTCGCTTCCCACACCCGGGTGCCCGGGTTCGATTCCCGGAGGGGTCAGGGAACCTTTCGTTCCTTAAGCTGTATATACATTTTTCTGGCGGACTCTGCATACTGCAGCAGTTATTTCTATGCGCGGCCCTAGTTTCATCGAGGTACGTTACTTGTCAGTGAAACCTCATGTGAAAGTTACTTTCGTTCTTACGTTTTGCACTTTAATGTATTTTGTTAACTGAGTTGGACAGAGTCAAAATGCTTACTTCTATAATTAATTTCCACTAACTGAGACAATGTTTGCTCATGGAAACAGTAATAGCTAGCAATCAAAAATTTGCAATCGTCTCTAAGGAAACTCGGTTACGGTCCCATCTTCAAAATAATGTTTTTTCTTCTGCTGTCGCACATTTTCAGTCACGCATGACTGCTGGCTGACGATGCTGTTTCGTAGAGGAAGGTACCGTCGTTGGACGACCGAAGGAAATCGCAAAACGTCTTGGACAGGGCTTTCACTTGGTTTAATGGTTGCCAATTCTGTTTAAATTAGGATTAATGCAAGATTATGCCTGTAACAAACAGAAAGAACAGGCAGTGTCTCATTACAAGGTGGGTGGTGAACATCTTGAGCACATCATAGCGCATAAATATTTAAGGGTAACGCTAAAAACCGACATGAAATCGGACGATCACATAAAATCGGTATTAAGGAAGGACAGTCGATCACTTCAATTAAAATGGCTTTTTAACCGACAGATGTCTGTGGTGAGGAGAGGCGTTGCGGACTCGTATGCAACATGCCACGTGCGCTTACACAGAAGGGTACCACGTACGCCATGCCCCGTCTGGTGACGCTCTGCTTGTTCGTGTTTGCACCTGCAAAACAGCCGACACAACGAGCACTTGTTGGAGCCTGAGAAACAGCTGCGACTGGGTGACGACCGGACCCTGCCGATGGACTCACTCAAATATAAATCATAAAGTTATTTTAATCGAAGTATACGGGGTGGGAGGTAAAATACAGGGAGCGAAAGGCTATTTACAATTTGCACAGAAACCAGACGGCAGTTATAAGAGTCGAGGGGCAGGAAAAGGAAGCAGTGGTTGGGAAGGGAGTAAGACAGGGTTGTAGCCTCTCCCCGATGTTATTCAATCTGTATATTGAGCAAGCAGTAAAGGAAACAAAAGAACAACTCGGAGACGAAATTAAAACTTTGAGGTTCGCCGATGACATTGTAATTCTGTCAGAGACAGAAAATGACTTGGAAGAGCAGCTGAACGGAATGGACAGTGTCTTGGAAGGAGGATATAAGATGAACATCAACAAAAGCAAAACGAGGATAATGCAATGTAGTCGAATTAAATCGGGTGATGTTGAGGGTACTAGATTAGGAAATGAGACACTTAAAGTAGTAAAGGAGTTTTGCTATTTGGGGAGGAAAATAACAGATGATGGTCGAAGTAGAGAGGATATAAAATGTAGACTGGCAATGGCAAGGAAAGCATTTCTGAAGAAGAGAAATTTGTTAACATCGAGCATAGATTTAAATGTCAAAGACCTTCCTGGAAGCATTTGTATGGAGTGTACCCACGTTGTGAAACATGGACGATAAATAGTTTAGACAAAAAGAGAGTAGAAGGTTTCGAAATGTAATGCTACAGAAGAATGCTGAAGATTAGATGGGTAGATCACATAACTAATGAAGAAGTATTGAATAGAACTGGGGAGAAGAGAAATTTGTGGCACAACTTGACTACAAGAAGGGATCGGTTAGTAGGACGTATTCTGAGGCGTTAAGGGATCACCAATTTAGTATTGGCGGGCAGCGTGGAGGGTAAAAATCGTAGAGGGAGGCCAAGAGATGAATACACTAAGCAGATTCAGAAGGATGTAAGTTGCAGTAGGTATTGGGAGATGAAGAAGGTTGCACAGGATAGAGTAGCATGGAGAGCTGCATGAAACCAGTCTCTGGACTGAACACAACAACAACAACAACAACAACAACAACGGGGTATTTCAGAAGCGATGGTCAGTAATTCACGCATGGAAAGTACAGGCCAAAAGTAGCTAAAAGGCTCCAGGAAACATGAGTCAGCAAATCAACCGTTGCTGAGGTATCGCATTCAAAAAATGGTTCAAATGGCTCTGAGCACTGTGGGACTTAACATCTGAGGTCATCAGTCCCGTAGAACTTAGAACTACTTAAACCTAACTAACCTAAGGACATCACACATATCCATCGCATTCTGGTAAATTTTGTGATTTGCTACCGGGTGGCGTGAAAGTCTTTTCCTTGAAGTAAACGAGTGAGTTGCGAGCTACATGAATTCTGTTAGTCTTCCCCATCATCTCAAAATTTGGTGTTTTTCCGATGTCGCGCAGTACGCTGGACAGCAAGTGGCTCGCGCTGCAAAACTTCCAAGAGACAACATCTGTGGTGGTTCATATGCGTGAATAGTTGGTTTCGGCATTAAAACTGTTTAACAGCGGCTAACACGGCGGGACCCAGCTAGTATATGTGTCAATTTTGGCTATTAATTCTGATACACGTCGTATATCGGGGTTATCGGTCTGAAATTGAGACGTGACGGTAGCGACGAAGCTGAACAGGAAAGGAATACGGCGATCTAATGGAGTGTCTGTACCTGAGCATTAGGATGTACGACCGCAGTGGACTGCGCAGCCGTGCGGTTGCGAGTGCTCGCACGCTGCGGCGGCCGGTGCACGGACGCGCACATGCCCGTCCCATTTACATATGAGGGGAGGGGGCGGGCCGCGCTTTGAGAGGCAGCACAAATCACGCACACAATCGCGCCGCCCCCGGCCAAATTACACGGTGCGGCGCGGCGCGGCGCGTTCTCCAGCCGGCGGTGGACTCCGCCCGGCAGCTCGGCCTCCTACCGACACGCAGCCGGGGATCTGCGACGCCGCCGCCTCCCCCCACCCTTTCCGCCTCTTCACCCATCCTCCCCCTTCCGCCTCCTGTTATTACAGGACGCCAGGCGCCGCCACCGGCGCCGTATCTACTCCGCTCCCCCGCCGAGCGAGATTGCGCGCCCAGCGGACCTGCGGGTTCGGTCGTCCGTCCCAATGACGCGCTGGAACCGCCCCCTCGTTGCTTCGCCTATTTTGTCCGCCCAGTGGTTTATCATTTTCCTGTTACGATGTCAAATAAGACGCAATCACTGCAGGGTCCTGCGGCTGCGGGTGGAGAGGGAGGAGTGTGATACAGATTTGTGGGAGAAGCGGTCGGTCCGTCTCCTTTGTTGAGACCTCAGCGAGTCGTTCGATGGCAGTACGTTATCTCTGCGGGGTTATTGAAGGACCCGAATGACATTTCTGACCGAGGGCAGAGCCGATACATTCCTCAACAGCTATCCGGCTGAACCGGAGTGATTGCTCCGATGGCTCTGCAGCCGACGACACCATAAACTGAAGCAAAATAATGCAACAGGCACTGCAGCCGCGTATCTGCAGAAAGAACTATACAGGGTGTTACAAAATGGTACGGCCAAACTTTCAGGAAACATTCCTCACACACAAAGAAAGAAAATATGTTATGTGGACATGTGTCCGGAAAAGCTTACTTTCCATGTTAGAGCTCATTTTATTACTTCTCTTCAAACCACATTAATCATGGAATGGAAACACACAGCAAGAGAACGTACCAGCGTGACTTTGTTACAGGAAATGTTCAAAATGTCCTCCGTTAGCGAGGATACGTGCATCCACCCTCCGTCGCATGGAATCCCTGATGCGCTGATGCAGCCCTGGAGAATGGTGTATTGTATCACAGCCGTCCACAATACGAGCACGAAGAGTTTCTACATTTGGTACCGGGGTTGCGTAGACACGAGCTTTCAAATGCCCCCTTAAATGAAAGTCAAGAGGGTTGAGGTCAGGAGAGCGTGGAGGCCACGGAGTTGGTCCGCCTCTACCAATCCATCGGTCACCGAATCTGTTGTTGAGAAGCGTACGAACACTTCGACAGAAATGTGTAGGAGCTCCATCGTGCACGAACCACATGTTGTGTCGTACTTGTAAAGGCACATGTTCTAGCAGCACAGGTGGAGTATCCCGTATGAAATCATGATAACGTGCTCCATTGAGCGTAGGTGGAAGAACATGGGGCCCAATCAAGACATCACCAGCAATGGCTGCCCAAACGTTCACAGAAAATCTGTGTTGATGACGTAATTGCACAATTGCCTGCGGATTCTCGTCAGCCCACACATGTTGATTGTGAAAATTTACAATATGATCACGTTGGAATGAAGCCTCATCCGTAAAGAGAACATTTGCACTGAAATGAGGATTGACACATTGTTGGACGAACCATTCGCAGAAGTGTACCCGTGGAGGCCAATCAGCTGCTGATAGTGCCTGCACACGCTGTACATGGTACGGAAACAACTGGTTCTCCCGTAGCACTCTCCATACAGTGACGTGGTCAACGTTACCTTGTACAGCAGCAACTTCTCTGACGTTGACATTAGGGTTATCGTCAACTGCACGAAGAATTGCCTCGTCCATTGCAGGTGTCCTCGTCGTTCTAGGTCTTCCCCAGTCGCGAGTCATAGGCTGGAATGTTCTGTGCTCCCTAAGATCAATTTCTTCGAACGTCTTCCTGTCGGGACACCTTCGTTCTGGAAATCTGTCTCGATACAAACGTACCGCGCCACGGCTATTGCCCCGTGCCAATCCATACATCAAACGGGCATCTGCCAACTCCGCATTTGTAAACATTGCACTGACTGCAAAACCACGTTCGTGATGAACACTAACCTGTTGATGCTACGTACTGATGTGCTTGATGCTAGTACTGTAGAGCAATGAGTCACATGTCAACACAGGCACCGAAGTCAACATTACCTTCCTTCAATTGGGCCAACTGACGGTGAGTCGAGGAAGTACAGTACATACTGACGAAACTAAAATGAGCTCTAACATGGAAATTAAGCGTTTCCGGACACATGTCCACATAACATCTTTTCTTTATTTGTGTGTGAGGAGTGTTTCCTGAAAGCTTGGCCGTACCTTTTTGTAACACCCTGTATATTACAACCCAAACATAAATGAATGATTAAGAGAACTAATAACTACTATGTGATAATTGCTTTAATACAGGTTGAGTCGTGCGTGGCTCATGTTCGTGCCATCTTTATTTAAGATCTTGTTTTGACCGTACGGCCGCCTCGTCATTTTAATTCCGATTACTGGTGTCACTGAATAACTGTCTTGCCTGCCTGTGAGCGGCAGCAGCAGCGCGTATCGATAAGTGCACTGTCGTACTATCTCTGGGCGACCGACAGTATTTCTGGGTCGTCGTATGTCTGGAAGTCAGTCGGAGAAGGACGAGCAGGTCAGTCGCGACGCAGCGCCGGTGCAGTCGAGCACGGAGCCCCAGTGAGATTCGCACACCCAGTACCAGTGGGGACGACCGTTGGTTGGTCGTTCAGTCGGTTGTCTCATCGACGACGTGTATTTGGGTAGGTTCCTTCCTGTGCAGAGATGTCGATTATGTTCCCTCTGCACGGTTGGGTCCGAGCCAATGTCTCCGGGACGTTATCCGTCCGAAGCAAGTCAGTGAGTGGGAGACGCACCAGCACGGCAGTCGCGACGGAGCAGCAGTCGCGGACGGACCAGCAGTCCAGTCGGTCGGTTGGCGTGGAACAGCAAGCAAGTCCCCGTCGCGCGGAGTCGGGATGGAGCAACACCGACTCAAAGGAAGGCCTCGGCGCTTGTTGGTGACGTCACGTCAGCTAGGCACGGCGAACGCCAGGTCTGTTGCAGGCATACTCATAATGGTGGTGTCTGCCTCTCTGACACAGGAGAATGTGAAACTAATGGCGGTAGTTGACCAACACACATTGTTCTGAGAGATTTCTGCGATCAATTAATTGTGCAATTCATTTTAAGGATTGACATACAAAAACAACTTCATGGTCCAGCAGCAACAGAATTCGTGCTTCTTTACCTTATTTGTAAATCTGAGAAAGTTACGTTTGTACTGGGTTACTTTTACAAGAAACTGTGAACATATTGGTGCTCTTCTTCAGGTATCTTGGTTGACTATGGAGTGAGGAATACTGAATGTTAATGAAATATCTTGCGATTGTACACGTTGGGGGAGGGGGTGGGGGACAGAAGAAGAGGCAAAAGAGAGATACTTGTTTTATCAAATAAAATTTTTTTATCTTATAAAGTTTCTCTTTTCAGTTGCAAGAGCGGAATATTTATCTTTTCTAATGTGCATGTTTAAAAAAGTTTAAGCTCGGCAGTATTTTCGATGTATGAAGCTATTTTGTTTCCTGTTTAGAATTTCTTTCGTTGAAAACGACTGTAATCTAATGACTGGCAACAGTAGGACATTTACACATGTAAATTAGTTCACATTTCCAGTGACGATGTCAAACGAAAATAAATAAATAAATCAAAGAAAGTAGTTCATTGTAAGAGGGTTGGGGTAAGTTTCGATAACAAAATGTATCAGGTCAACATAGTTACATGAACGTAAAATTTCCGAAGCTTGCAATGGGGCAAAGCATCTTCTCATATTGATCTACGTTTGTTTCGACAGGATTCAGTAATACAGAACTATGATCTTCATATGTAGCTTTACGATAGAAAGAAAATCTTTCATCTAAATAAAACTGCAGAATCCAAAACAATACCAAACATTTTGTCCAAAAATAAGAGATTTATAGTGATAAGCACGCCCAGGCGTTTCTGCATGCAACAGACCTGGCGTTCGCCGCGCCTAGCTGACGTGACGTCACCAACAAGCGCCGAGGCCTTCCTTTGAGTCGGTGTTGGCTGGAGCCGCTGGCAGCGTGCACGCGCGGTTGGAGTGTGAGGTGCTGCTTGTGACTGCTACGAAGTTCGTCAACCACCGATCTTGGACATAAAAGTTGAGTCCTCACTTAACTTACTAACGAGCCTCAACTGTTACAATTTCTTCGTTTGATCCTACTTGTCGCTTTTGGGACATTTTCACAAGCAACAACGTGTTTGTATTTGATTAAGATTCGAGCCGTCCTCCTGTGAAATTTAACTTAACTAAATTCTTCCCTGTTATGGAAGTTCACCAGCAGTATCTTCTGCCTTGTGGCCGTTCACGTTCCGGTTACATTCCCCGGTCGCTGACGTAAATTTAGGCAGTATATTTTCCTCGTTGCGTTGTTGCTGTCCAGCGCGGCATGTAGTTCGGCAGCTGAGGTGTTGTTAATCGTTGTGGGCGCCAATATTCTGTGTGTCGTTGTTTTGAAATCTTGTGGTCATTTAGCTGATTGCGTGGAGCGGAACTGATTTGGTTGATGCCTGTCGGTTGGGTTGCCTTCCGATTAAGAGATTGTTGGCCAGGCTGCGTGTCTCGCCTAAGCGGGCGTTAGTGTTACAATTCCAGGCTGACCCTTGAAACTTCTGAGCGCTGTTCCGTGTCTGTTACATAGTAACTTCCCTGTTTGAGTTTCAGTTATTTGGCTGATGTGTGGCCTTCAGCCGAATTGTTATATATCCTCAATTAATGTTCCTCTCTTGCCCTTTAGGCATAAGATTGTTATTCCCTATATGGAGTTTTCAGCCGAATTTCACATCAAATCCTTAAGGCCTTAAGCCGTCAAATTATTGTGTTGATGTGTGGCCTTCAGCCGAGTTTTAACATCTCTTAAATTAATTTTGGTAAACATTTTTGGAATACAGTGATCAATTAATTGTTATATTTAGATTAAAGTTCAGTCTTGATCACGTTATGTCTGCACAGCAGCAAGGAGAGTTCCACCTACCAACCCAAGGGAGCCAATGGGTCTGATGATGGTTTTATAGAAAAAACCGAAACCGGTTACTCATTAAAACAGACATAACGTGATCAAGACTGAACTTTAATCTAAATATCTTAAATTAATGTTCTTGTGTTCTTGTCTTGCCCTTAAGACATGAGATTGTGATGCTTTTGTATGGGCCTTTAGCCGAATTTTTGCATTCAATGTTTTAAGATAAAGGCCTTCTGCCTTCTGATTGAAACTCTTCTTATTGGTTAATATGCGACCTCGAGCCGAGTCCTATTAATATTAAAGCGCTAAGGCCTTCAGCCTGTTTAGATTGAAGATTTAGAAAATATTTTTGGGTGACACCTCCAGAAGAACCTTCTATGTCAATTTCTCACTAAGGCCTTGCATTTTGGATTTCGAGTGTGGCCTTCAGCCGATCTAAATGAAGTTAATCAAAGGAGATCCATTACAACTTTGAGTGTTTTGTATACTTGTTGTAATACAGGGTGATTCAAAAAGAATACCACAACTTTAAAAATGTGTATTTAATGAAAGAAACATAATATAACATTGTGTTATACATCATTACAAACAGTATTTAAAAAGGTTTTTTTTTCACTCAAAAACAAGTTCAGAGGTGTTCAATATGGCCCCCTCCAGACACTCGAGCAATATCAACCCGATACTCCAACTCGTTCCACACTCTCTGTAGCATATCAGGCGTAACAGTCTGGATAGCTGCTGTTATTTCTCGTTTCAAATCGTCAATGGTGGCTGGGAGAGGTGGCCGAAACACCATATCCTTAACATACCCCCATAAGAAAAAATCGCAGGGGGTAAGATCAGGGCTTCTTGGAGGCGAGTGATGAAGTGCTCTGTCACGGGCTGCCTGGCGGCCGATCCATCGCCTCAGGTAGTTGACGTTCAGGTAGTTACGGACAGATAAGTGCCAATGTGGTGGCGCTCCATCCTGCTGAAATATGAGTTGTTGTGCTTCTTGTTCGAGCTGAGGGAACAGCCAATTCTCTAACATCTCCAGATACTGTAGTCCAGTTACAGTAGCACCTTCGAAGAAAAAGGGACCAAAAACTTTATTGGCTGAAACGGCACAGAAAACGTTCACCTTAGGCGAGTCACGTTCACACTGAGCTGTTTCCCGCGGATTCTCAGTGCCCCATATACAGACATTGTGACGGTTGACTTTCCCGTTAGTGTGGAAAGTTGCTTCATCACTAAACACAATCTTTGAAACGAAAGATTCATCTGTTTCCATTTGAGCAAGGATAAAATCACAGAAATCGATTCTTTTAATCTTATCAGCTGCAGACAGTGCTTGAACCAGTTTCAGACGATAAGGTTTCATAACTAACCTTTTTCGTAGGACTCTCCATACAGTTGATTGTGGAATTTGCAGCTCTCTGCTAGCTCTGCGAGTCGATTTTCCTGGGCTGCGAACAAATGCTTGCTGGATGCGTGCTACATTTTCATCACTCGTTCTCGGCCGGCCAGAACTTTTCCCTTTGCACAAACACCCATCCTCTGTAAACTGTTTATACCAACGTTTAACACACCACCTATCAGGAGGTTTAACACCATACTTCGTTCGAAATGCACGCTGAACAACTGTCGTCGATTCACTTCTGCCGTACTCAATAACACAAAAAGCTTTCTGTTGAGCGGTCGCCATCTTAGCATCAACTGACGCTGACGCCTAGTCAACAGCGCCTCAAGCGAACAAATGTACAACTAAATGAAACTTTATAGCTCCCTTAATTCGCCGACAGATAGTGCTTAGCTCTGCCTTTTGTCGTTGCAGAGTTTTAAATTCCTAAAGTTGTGGTATTCTTTATGAATCACCCTGTATTGTGTGTTGATAAATAAAGTTTTTTATGTTGAGTGCAACTAACAGGAAGTCATTGTGGCCCCTTTCGACAACCTAATCCACTTTGTCCTACCCTCCCAGGCGTTTTACAGTTGCCAACAGTTCTGCAAAAAAAATTAATACACCGGGAAAGACGACGACGATTTTGATCCGATATCGGCATACGCCACCTCGAAGATAGTAGATGTACGGATAATGTTTTCACTGTCGTCCGCCAACGGATAGGGTTGTGGCATTGCTACCAGAGAGCCTTTTGCGTCTACCTTTTGAAACGACATGCTTACAGCCAGAAGGCTCAGTGTGGTGGAAACGTGTGAATCGAGCAGGAAATCATGACAGAGAGACGCACCTGTGCTTCCTACAGCCAACAGAGGGAATCTGAGAGGGGCAAATTGTGGGCTCCCGAGTCGCAATGCGGTCCTTCTCAGAACAACCACACAAGTTGGATTTGCTGCGTCAGTTGTGCAACGATGCTGGTATCAGAGGTCACGTGAACGTTCTCACACCCGTAGACGAGTTTCTGGACGTCCACGCAGCAGAGACGCGCGCCAGGATCGTTATATTGTAACGGAGGCACTGGCAGATTGTTCAGCTACCACCGTACAGGTAAAAGGGCTTGTGAGTCCAGACGTGTCAACACGAACTGTTGCGAACCGGTTATTAGAAGTGGGACTACGGGCACTCACACCTTTAGCCTCTCTTCCAATCGCGCTACAGCATCGACGTGTACAGCTCACCTGGTGCCGTCAGAGGATCACTTGGAGGATAGACTGGCGCTTCGTCATTCTCGGCGATGCAAGCAAGTGGTGCTCGTTTGAGCGCACGACCTAGGCCTGATCAGTGGTGTCGCGTAGAGTGCTTTCGTCCAGGACAGCCTGGCTCCACCACTGGCGTTATGGTCAGCAACTCTCGTTCACCTTTGGCGTTTCTGGAGGGGGCGCTAACCAGCGCTCGCCACCTGCAGAATACTGTCAGAACCATTCTACGAGGGTAAGTCAATTATTATCGGCAAAGCAGTTATAAAATTTCATTGTAATCAAATAGGAAACTTACAAGAACATCACTTTTCTACATAGTTTCCTAGCGTTTCAACGCGCTTGGTCCATCGTTGTACAAGCTTCCTGATGCCCTCATAAAAGAAGGTTCTCGGTTGAGCTGCGAGCCGGGAATGCACCGCTTCTTTCACTGCTTCGTCCGAGGCAAATCGACGGCCCCTTATTGCCAGTTTGAGTGGATCAAACAAGTGATAGTCAATAGGGACAAGATCTGGACTATATGGAGGATGGTCCAGTACTTCAAATTTGAGTTTCTGGAGCGTTTCAGCAGTGTGGGCAGCAGTATGCGGACGGGCGTTCTCGTGCAACAACACAACACCTTTTGACAGCAATCCTCGGCGATTGCTTCGAATTGCAGGCTTTAGCCTGGCAGCAAGCATCTCACTGTAACGTACACTGTTTATTGTTGTGCCCCTTTCCCCATAATGTTCCAGTACTGGATCTTGCGCGTCCCAAAAAACCTTAAGCATCAGTTTTCCTGCGACAGTTGGGTCTTGAACTTTTTCTTGCATGGAAAATGTGGATGTTTCCATTCTATACTCTGCCGTTTTCCCCTCCGGCTCGTAATGATGAATCCGTGTTTCGTCACCAGTATTGATACTGTCTAAGAAGCTGTCCCCTTCGTTTCCATAGTGACCCAAAAGTTTTTGCTGACGTCCAATCGCGATTGTTTATGCAACTTTGTGAGTTGTTTTGGGACCCACCTTGCACAAACTTTCTGAAACCCAAGTCTGTTGTGGATGATTTCGTAGGAAGAACCGTGACTAATTTGCAGACGATGTGCCACTTCGTTAAGAGTTGATCGTCTGTCTAAGAGAATCATTTCAAGTGAACGCTCAATGGTTTCTTCATTTCTGGCGTTAAACGGTCGTCCAGCTCCTTCATCGCAAGTAGCACTTGTGCTACCATTTCGGAATTTTTAAGTCCATTCGTAGACACTCAGTTGTAGCAAAACACTGTACCCGTACAGTACCGAAAGTCTTCGATGAATTTCGGCCCCTGATACGCCCTTCCGACCACAAAAAAAAAACGGGTCACTGAACGTCGCTCTTCTTTGGTGCGAATAGACAGCGGAGCAGCCATGATAAACAGCACGGCAGCGATAACGAAACTAACCTAGCAGCTTGAAAACTGCAAAGATATAACGACAAAAAAACAAAGCATGCGTCATCAACGTAAAAGGACAGTACTACCAAAATAAACAAAAATATAACTAAATTGCGGATAATAATTGACTTACCCTCGTACTACCGCCATTGCAACAGGAAGGTGATGCGTTGTTTCAACAGGACAATGCTCGCCCACACACTGCCTGTGGTTTGTAAGACGCGCAGCTGAGTCCCTGTCCAGAACGATATCCGGACTTGTCTCGGATTGAGCACATGTGGGATATGATGGGACAAGAAGTGACTCGTGCGACTCGTCAACCAACAACTGTTACGTGGCGTAACGTATTCCAGTACAGTATTCTCCATCCGCACCATCGACTCGATGCAGCGCCTTCGCTGTCGCCAGTGGAGACTACACCACATAATTTATGAGTGTTTCAGCATGGCTCGATACCTGGTACCTAAAACTCCGTGTGCTATTGATATGCAAATGTAATCATTTCATGTACACCGTATGGACAATTGCAGCAATAAATCTTCAGTGAATTTGAAGCCTCTAAAAGGGTGTACTAATGTTTTTCCGCGACAATGTATATTTCGTGCGACATGTTAGTTTATACCTTGCTTTATTCCAGTTTACAGCATTCGCGCTTGTGCATTTGCACATTTAGTCTTGAAGATTCAGGCACCGATAGAGGATCTGCTTGTGGAGGATCGCGGTTTCTTCGTATCTCTCCCTCCTCTTCTTCCCAACACATGTTACTTCCTATCAAGTTAGCATATTTCAGATGCCGACGATTTTAATAATAACAACAACAAAATACCGTAAATACTGACAACTTCGTTATAATTCTACCATCTTTTGTAACATAACGTAGAACAAAAATGTACTGCGACATTTATGGTATTTTGTAACAGTCATCCATTAATTTTGACAGAAATAAAGTTTTTATGCGGAGTGAGGTATTCGGAATGTGGAATATTAATTGTCACAAAGTTACCCATCACATCAGAGCAATATTGTAACATGAAGTCCACGACAGGGAAAGTAGATCAAAATTCATCCATCACAACGAAAAAATAATCTTATGTTTCTTTATGACACAAAGCTACAACTTCGTTACAAATTTGCCATATTTTATAAGTTCTGTTTTGTCTATACACAGAAAAACATTATTTCACAATGTTTTCCAGTTTCTGAGATTTTTTTTAATTTTCTTAAAATCCACATTATTGTAGGTGTATCTTCACTGATACAAAATAACAGTGAAAAAAAGAAACTTGCATTATGTAATGAAATAAAACAAAAATTTTACACACTTACTTACGCATGAGTTCAGTGGAACCATACCTGAAAAAAAAAAAAATAGAAATAGATCACAACATTTACATATAACACAAAATCCTCTAAGCAAAATAATTAGTTCAAACAGTTAGACACTTACTTAGAAAGTCAGTGATATGACACGTTTAATACAATATTCCCAGCAAGCATATGTTTCATTTCCAGCCAAAGATATAGTGCGAAACAGATCTTCGCCTTTTTTCCTCAACCATAAAAAAATGTTCCCAATTTTGTTATGAGACTTATTTCTACAATTTATTTTGCCACACGTCACAAAGTTACCCTTATAGTCTGCAGAAATAACATTTTTTCGCTTTCCAGTGCCAGAAGAAATGTTTGGTAAAATTTAACTCTCATACAGAATGATCTTCTAATATAACTTATTGATATCAACTTACCTTTGGTTAATCAACTTTTCAAGGTAGCAAAAAATTTCCAGGAAAGCTAAAAATTACTTTTCTCATCTTTCAACAAAACAGTTTTGCGACCTGCTCCGGTGTAACGCACTTGCTTGTAGCTTCTATCACAAATGGGTATACTGTGGAAAGACGCACTGCAGCAGAGCTATACGTCGAATGTTGATCCAAATTGCAGCATTTTAGAACAAAAAGCTGTAGCGCTTTTGTCACAAAGTGATACCTCAGTCACAAAGTTGCCCACTTTTACGGTATAAAAAAAGTTAACAGAACAATAACTATTATTCTAATGGAATGGCGTAACAAAAAGTATACACAATGATAAATGAAAAGCACCAGTTTGCTTTTGCCCTACAATATTACTTTTATTGTAAACCGGTTTTCGGCTTACAAGGCCATCTTCAAACATTTACTCAGTAAATGAAAAGCACCAGTTTGCTTTTGTTCTACAATATTACTTTTATTGTAAACCGGTTTTCGGCTTACAAGGCCATCTTCAAACATTTACTCAGTAAATGTCCGAAGATGGCCTTGTAAGCCGAAAACCGGTTTGCAATATAAGTAATATTGTAGAACAAAAGCAAACTGGTGCTTTTCATTTATTATAATGTTGTTCTACCAAGAACGGACGGAAGATTCTGTTAGTATACACAATGAATTTCTAGATTAATATTTAGATCTGACAACTAGATTGCAGCTCTAGGTGTCATTTAATACAAGTTTATAAGACCATCTTTAAAAACGTGAAGCGGACAGTTGTCCACAATATACCTTAGTATCTTTTCCTTCACTCCATAGTCCCACACAGCACCTTCATGATAACCTGATCACCGTACTTTTTCAACACGTTGCCACTTCTCCCTTGTTCCGTTCGGATGTAGATGAGTCTCGACTATCCGCGACAGGAATATCAAATCCAGCAACCTTCGACGTTGCGTTTTGAATTGGGTGGGCATTCTGGGGTGGGAATTCACTCCAGCGTCTTTCCCACTTATCGATGAGATCGAGAACGCCTGCGACCCAAAGATCGACCCACAGTCCTTTGCGTGACGTCGGAGGAATAGCTAGTAGATTCTGAAATGAATACATATGCGACTCTATCTTCTGGCTGTGCCCTGCCAACTTTTTGCCTGAGGTCCGGAGGGGCAGTATTGGACACAGCGGGTAAATGCGAAAATATATAAGAGTACCAGTAATGGACCTCATAGCCTCGTTCATAATAATAATAAGAGTGATATCAATCCTCTAAACTGACCAACCAATCACTCCAGTACGCGGTTAGTTATCTATAGACTGCCTAGCATTCGCACACAATGTAGCAAACTTAGCTCGAGACACTTCAACAGCCCAAAACCAGAGTGAACGCTTTGAAGAAACTGCAGGAAAAGATATGTTTTGAAAAGCCAGAATAGGAGACTAGAAACGAGCAAGCATTAAAATCCAAGGAGACGAAATAAACAAGTTAAACGAGTTCCACAATTTAAATATCTGTGTGATACCGTTCAACAAAATGCAATCGAAAGAAAAGGAAATGAAATTAGATGCCGAATGTTGGAAACTGCATATCGAGTTACCCAAAAGCTTCACAGCAACCAATGTATCAACAATAACACAAAAATTAAGACGGTACAACACAATAATCGAACCAGAATGCCTCTGTAGTTAAAAACACTAATTTTGAACAAGTAATCCAACAATGTAAACACTGAGGAAAGGAAACGCAAAACCGGAAGAATAATTTATGGTCCAAGATTCGTAGGAGAAGAATATCGACTCAGAGGCAAACAGGAAATGAAATAATGCACAAATGATCATAATGACATTAGAAAATGCAGTTTAAGATTTTATGGACACGTCAAAAGAATGAAAGCAGTCAGACTCAGAAAACAAGTAGTCGAGCGCTTTGAGAACAGCAGTAAAGACAAAACGGACACGTTGCAATGGATTGACGACATCAGAACTGATCTGGAACTGGTATGATCACACCAGAAGACATACAAAACCGCGAAATCTTCAGGTCCGAAATTAACAAAGGGCTTGTTGATCAAGAGGAAAAACGACCAAAGAGGAAGTCTGGAACAACATGGGATGAAGAAGCATACAAAGCCACAGGAAAAGAATATAAGAAATATGTGCACAAAGGAAAGCAAATGCCCACTTCTAACAAGGGAACCTCCCCATCGCACCCCCCTCAGTTATAAGTTGGCACAGTGGATAGGCCTTGAAAAACTGGATCCAGATCAATCGAGAAAACAGGAAGAAGTTGTGTGGAACTATGAAAAAATAAGCAAAATATACAAACTGAGTAGTCAATGGGCAACATAGGCAACATCAAGGAGAATATGAGCCCAAGAGCGCCGTGGTCCCGTGGTTAGCGTGAGCGGCTGCGGAACGAGAAGTCCTTGGTTCAAGTCGTCCATCGACTGAAAAGTTTAATTTTTTTATTTTCAGACAATTGTTATCTGTCCGTCCGTCCGTTCGATGCAAGGTAACTGCGCCGTAGTATGGGGATGCCACACCTAAACAAACATCGAAACACACGACGTCAGTCGACCACAGCGCACGGAAGAGAGAGTATTCCTGCTAACGAGGCTCCCTGGCTGGCAGTTGACTGTTCGCTACTTTGGACGAAAGTGCATTAAATACGTGAGATGTATTCCGTGGGCAATATGAATCCAGCAAATACAGCTCGGGCCTTCAATAACAATCGCACGGTTTTGCGGTGCGGTCGCAAAACACAGGCGCTAAACTTATTACAGTGAATAGAGACGTCAGTGAACGAACGGACAGATCATAACTTTGCGAAAATAAGGAAAGTAAAATTTTCACTCGAGGGAAGACTTGAAACAAGGACCTCTAGTTCCACAGCGGGTCACGCTGACTACAGGACCACGGCGCTCTCGAGCTCCCACAGTCCTTGATGTTGCCTATCTTGCACATGGACTACTACGTTTGTATATTTTGCTTACTTTTTTCATAGTTCCACACAACTTCTTCCTGTTTTCTCGATTGATCTGTGTTCAGTTTTTCAAGGCCTATCCACTGTGCTAACTTACAACTAAATCTGAGGGGGGTGCGATGGGGAGGTTGCCTTGTAAGTACTTAACGTGGTACTAATGAGCTTATTCGCAATTAATAACCAATAATAATAATAATAATAATAATAACGTAATCACATTGAAGTCTAGATGGACTTTCTTACAGTCGTTCCTGCATGCGTGGTGGATTTTAAACTTTCTGATTTTCTCCTTGTTGGGGGGCCTTCCGCTTTCTGTCTACACTCAGCCAGCTTCTTTCAGTTAGCCAGTTTTCCCTGTATATCCACGGACTGTGTCAGCTTTGTTGTTGACAAGAGGTGCGGTTATTCTACAAATGTGCGCTTTTACGTGGCTGAAACGTTACCGGACATGCCTGTAATTTCTATTTTAGAGACTTAACATTCATGTTATTTTAATTTCCAAAAGTTAGTTGTGAAATTTAGAAATTAATATATATTGAAAGACACACGATTCCTTTTAAAAATATTTTGGAAAGGGGGGCTAGATGTAGGGGTGTCGGGTGGCCATTACCACGACGATCTTGCATTTCGACCCGCGCCTGAGTACTTTTAACTAACGAGTCTCGTGAAAGTGAATGGAGCCTACGAGAAAGAATACGGTAAGTCCTGTTCATTCATTCATCGTGTTCCGTAGACACGTCATGACGCAGAAAATTCAAGGACATGGAGCTAGTCAAGATGAAGTTAACAACATGACATCGGGTCTTTCCTGAACAGCTGTGATCTGGGACATGGAGGCAGTAAGGGTGAAGTTAACATGAGACCAAGTCTTTCCTAAACAGCTATGATAGGTGTCACTACTGTTCAGAAAACATCTGATGTCATGTTGTTAAGTTTGAAGTGCGAGCAAGTGTCTGCATCTTATCTTTAGTGCACGAAAACGCTGCGACAAATATGACTGAAAAGGCCGCGGCAGAATCGCACTTTTGGGAGGATTGGGATGGTTGGGGAGGGGGGTCGGTGCTCTGTTCCTATTTGAGCTAGAAACACGGGGTAAAACCGTTTTGGCTTAGCCGGAACCAGCGAACATTTGTATAGCATAGGCATTAGAACATCTGCCTTCCTGTAGCTATATTACAGCATATTAAGCAAGGTTTGATCGACGAATCGAAGCTATCGTTCAGGCAAATGGTGCGAATCGGTTAAATGCTTTTTGGGCTGAAATTAACGCTCAGCAGATGACACCATTTATATATGCACTGTTCGGATTTTTCGAGAAGTAGCAGTTACCTTAAAATAATTACAGACTGGAGTGGGACTGATGGTTCAAATTTGGCCCACTGGTGTATTGGACCTTGGTTCTAAAAGTTTGAAAAAAATTTGCTTCGTTTGGATTTTACGTGTGTATTTTCTGGGAAGTGTACGAAGGACGCCACTTCTATACTTTAAACTTGCATTAATCAGTCACAGCTTTGCATGAATGTAGATAAATGGATAACGTCAAAACTTTTTTTTCAATCCAACAGTCTCTATCCGCTGTAGAAATACGATGGTTTGAAGTCGAGCTAAATGTAGCGAACTTTTTCTTTCTTTTTTTTCACTTTTGCCTGCTGAGCTCGCTGTTGAGTGCCACAAACCACTACTTATCGTCATCATCATCTAAAAAACTTAATCGTTTGTTATGATTCCAGTGTTCTGCATGTCCGATTTTTCAGTGATTTGGACCATTCCTTCTGGGTGAAGCAATTTCCACAAAGAGTAATGTACACTGAGATGACAAAAGCCACGGGATGCCTCCTAATACAGTGTCGGATCGCCTTTTGCCTACCATAGTGCGGCAGTTTAACGTAGCATGGACTCAACGGGTCGTTGGAAGTCCCCTGCAGAAATATTGGGAATTGACTAGTTTGAACCTGGGACCTGTTGCTGGTAAGGAGACGCCAGACCACACATGACATGCAGAATTCAGAAGAGTTCAGTGAGACTAGCGATGATATAACCAAATATTTAATGATTTCAGTGTCAGCTCCACTGGACTCCCTGTAAAATAATCTTAATACTAACTAAACTTAGTGGAAGGGGTTCAAGGATTACCTATTTCATAGCTATCTGGCAAAATAACGTCGAAAAAGCAGTTAAGTTTACCATTGGAAATTTTATTCTACTCACAAAACATTGTTTATAAATTGCACTATTGATAAAAGGAAATGTTTTAATACAGGATGATAAAAACCAACTGCGTTCAACAAAAATGTGAACGAATATTCCCTGAATGGGTTTCCCAGTTCTACAATGGATCGAAGGATGACCTATGCCATATCACATCTATAATCTAGGTTTAAATTAAGTTTCACAAGAGAGAAAACTATCAAAATGGTCTACAGTGACCCTCAATTATCTTTAATTACTTATCTAACTTGTCGTAAATTACAGTGGCTGATGTGGCTTCTCAATAATTATATAACAGAAAAATCATCGCGTTTCAGATTTTTACTTCAAGTAGCAAATGTGAACATCATGAGCTTTAATTGACGATCGACACTAGTATTACGCAAAAAGGGGGTGTAACAGATGAGACTTCTGCAGTTCTGAGTGAAGCTTTATGCACTGTTATGCGGCATCGAGTGCGTTCTTTACCTTGTCGGTGTTCGTCAGGGGGCGACGGGCAGCACAGCTCCGCTCACCTCGCCGTCTCGGAAGCAACCCCTCCTAACTTCTCCTTACTACAATTTCCCGAAGTTGGTTTAAATAAAACTATCTGGCTGTGTTTTCATCTGACCAATCAGGCCGGCCGCAGTGGTCTAGCGGTTCTGACGCTGCAGTCCGGAACCGCGGGACTGCTACGGTCGCAGGTTCGAATCCTGCCTCGGGCATGGGTGTGTGTGATGTCCTTAGGTTAGTTAGGTTTAAGTAGTTCTAAGTTCTAGGGGACTTATGACCTAAGATGTTGAGTCCCATAGTGCTCAGAGCCATTTGAACCATTTTTGAACCAATCAGGGTCTCAATGTTAACCTTAAGCTCTGCCTACAAAAATTCTGTCTATCCAATGAGAAACGTTATACTTTTCGTGGTGGGGCAATGTTTTTAAAGTTTGCAACGTAACAGAGACGCGAAAAAGTCTCACGCTAAAACTAGCGTCTGGGGCGGTCCTAGCGGTTAACTGGCGACGTGGGTGTCCGTCCCTTATCGTAGGGCCTTCTCACTTAACACGGTTCTGCTCTCGGCTTCTGTTCTCGTTTCTCCCCTCGGAACTGCGTCTGTCTCACGGTGGGAAGGTATGACATGCATTTAGGCATTCTTGTGTTAGTCTGTGGTATTCCATTTGCTCACTCATTACTCGTATTACTTTGGTTAATTTAATGTCACGATTTATTCGGAGCTATGTGACATAGTACTGGATTTGCTTATCATGTCAGGGTTTTCATGGAAGGTGTTGGATTTGCCTGACACCTTACAATGTTTCCGTTGCACGATTTTGTGCGCGAACCGACTTCTCGAGCCTCACCCCGGACAAGGTAGCGAACAACGGCCTTCACTTAATTACCGAGAGCAGGGGCATTTGCGCAGAGTTGTCACTGCTAACAGACGAGCAACGGTTCGTGAAATAACAGCAGGAATCAATACAGGTCGTACTGCGAACGTATCCGTTAGTACAGTACGGCGATCAGGACAATGCATCGAAATTTGGCGTTAATAGGCTGCGGTAGCAGACGACCGAGGCGAGTGCCTTTGGTAAAAGCACGACATCGCCTGTAGCGCCTCTCCCCGGCTCGAAACTGCACTACTGGCCATTAAAATTGCTACACCAAGAAGAAATGCAGATGATAAACGGGTATTCATTGGACAAATATATTATACTAGAACTGACATGTGATTACATTTTCACGCAATTTGGGTGCATAGATCTGAGGAATCAGTACCCAGAACAACCACCTCTCGCCTTAATAACGGCCTTGATACGCCTAGGCATTGAGTCAAACAGAGCTTGGATGGCGTGTACGGCTACATATGCCCATGCAGCTTCAACACGATACAACAGTTCATCAAGAGTACTGACTGGCTTATTGAGACGAGCCAGTTGCTCGTTCACCATTGACCAGACGTTTTCAATTGGTGAGAGATCTGGAGAATATGCTGGCCCGTACAGGACTGACAACATACGGTGGTGCATTATCATGCTGAAATGTAGGGTTTCGTAGGGATCGAATGAAGGGTAGAGCCACGGGTCGTAACACATCTGAAATGCTACGTCCACTGTTCAAAGTGCCTTCAATGCGAACAAGAGGTGGCCGAGACGTGTAACCAATGGCACCCCATACCATCACGCCAGGTGATCCGCCAGTATGGCGATGACGAATACACGCTTCCAATGTGCGTTCACCGCGATGTCGCCAAACACGAATGCGAGCATCATGATGCTGTAAACAGAACCTGGATTCATCCGAAAAAACGACGTTTTGCCAATCGTGCACCCAGGTTCGTCGTTGAGTACACCATCGCAGGCGCTCCTGTCTGTGATGCAGCGTCAAGGGTAACCGCAGCCACGGTCTCCGAGCTGATAGTCCATGCTGCTGCAAACGTCATCGAACTGTTCGTGCAGATGGTTGTTGTCTTGCAAACGTCCCCATCTGTTGACTCAGGGATCGAGACGTGGCTGCACGATCCGTTACAGGCGGAGGCTGCCAAGTATGGGTTGTTGATCAAATAACTTAGTGTTTGACTTCCTGTCAGAGGAAGCAGCATGAATCAAATGTGCGCAATGGAAGACGCAAACACCAGGGCGATAATACAGCAAGAGAGAATGTCAGTCACGTGCGGAAAAGACTCGTGTGGAACCAAATTAAGTTGTGTGCAGCTAGAAACGAAAGTGTCGTGTGGAACCGAAGGCATTATTGCGCAATCCGACCAATTAGAAACGAGAGTGTCGTGTGGAACCATAGGCATTCTATAAGTAGACTGTATAGGCTTTTTTATTGGTAACGCCACTTAGCGCTCTGTATGAAAATCACTGGCTGTGCTGTGTGCAGTCTGTGGCTGGTTTGCATTGTTGTTGGCTATTGTAGTGTTGGGCAGTTGGCTGTTAACAGCGCGTTGCGCTGCGCAGTTGGAGGTGAGTCACCAGCAGTGGTGGATATGGGGAGAGAGATGGCGGAGTTTTGAGAGCGGATGATCTGGACGTGTGTCCATCAGAGACAGCACGTTTGTAAGACTGGATGTCATGAACCGATATACACTCCTGGAAATTGAAATAAGAACACCGTGAATTCATTGTCCCAGGAAGGGGAAACTTTATTGACACATTCCTGGGGTCAGATACATCACATGATCACACTGACAGAACCACAGGCACATAGACACAGGCAACAGAGCATGCACAATGTCGGCACTAGTACAGTGTATATCCACCTTTCGCAGCAATGCAGGCTGCTATTTTCCCATGGAGACGATCGTAGAGATGCTGGATGTAGTCCTGTGGAACGGCTTGCCATGCCATTTCCACCTGGCGCCTCAGTTGGACCAGCGTTCGTGCTGGACGTGCAGACCGCGTGAGACGACGCTTCATCCAGTCCCAAACATGCTCAATGGGGGACAGATCCGGAGATCTTGCTGGCCAGGGTAGTTGACTTACACCTTCTAGAGCACGTTGGGTGGCACGGGATACATGCGGACGAGCATTGTCTTGTTGGAACAGCAAGTTTCCTTGCCGGTCTAGGAATGGTAGAACGATGGGTTCGATGACGGTTTGGTTGTACCGTGCACTATTCAGTGTCCCCTCGACGATCACCAGTGGTGTACGGCCAGTGTAGGAGATCGCTCCCCACACCATGATGCCGGGTGTTGGCCCTGTGTGCCTCGGTCGTATGCAGTCCTGATTGTGGCGCTCACCTGCACGGTGCCAAACACGCATACGACCATCATTGGCACCAAGGCAGAAGCGACTCTCATCGCTGAAGACGACACGTCTCCATTCGTCCCTCCATTCACGCCTGTCGCGACACCACTGGAGGCGGGCTGCACGATGTTGGGGCGTGAGCGGAAGACGGCCTAACGGTGTGCGGGACCGTAGCCCAGCTTCATGGAGACGGTTGCGAATGGTCCTCGCCGATACCCCAGGAGCAACAGTGTCCCTAATTTGCTGGGAAGTGGCGGTGCGGTCCCCTACGGCACTGCGTAGGATCCTACGGTCTTGGCGTGCATCCGTGCGTCGCTGCGGTCCGGTCCCAGGTCGACGGGCACGTGCACCTTCCGCCGACCACTGGCGACAACATCGATGTACTGTGGAGACCTCACGCCCCACGTGTTGAGAAATTCGGCGGTACGTCCACCCGGCCTCCCGCATGCCCACTATACGCCCTCGCTCAAAGTCCATCAACTGCACATACGGTTCACGTCCACGCTGTCGCGGCATGCTACCAGTGTTAAAGACTGCGATGGAGCTCCGTATGCCACGGCAAACTGGCTGACACTGACGGCGGCGGTGCACAAATGCTGCGCAGCTAGCGCCATTCGACGGCCAACACCGCGGTTCCTGGTGTGTCCGCTGTGCCGTGCGTGTGATCATTGCTTGCACAGCCCTCTCGCAGTGTCCGGAGCACGTATGGTGGGTCTGACACACCGGTGTCAATGTGTTCTTTTTTCCATTTCCAGGAGTGTATGTATATTATGACTTTTGAACACTATTAAGGTAAATACATCGTTTGTTCTCTATCAAAATCTTTCATTTGCTAATTATGCCTATCAGTAGTTAGTGCCTTCAGTAGTTTGAATCTTTTATTTAGCTGGCAGTAGTGGCGCTCGCTGTATTGCCGTAGTTTGAGTAACGAAGATTTTTGTGAGGTAAGTGCTTCATGAAAGGTATAGGTTATTGTTAGTCAGGACCATTCTTTTGTAGGGATTATTGAAAGTGAGATTGCGTTGCGCTAAAAATATTGTGTGTCAGTTTAAGCACAGTCATTTATAATTTTTCTAAGGGGACGTTTCAATTGTTGTGCAATCCGATCACTTATAAATGAAAGGGTAGTGTGAAACAAATTAACTCGTGTGCATCCAAGTACATGAGAAACGAAATAGAAGGCCAGGCAGCGGGATAGCTAGAAGCAGATATTCAGGTGCAGATTCAGAGCCAGTGCTGGCAGTTCGGAGATTCCGCAGCGAGACGCCAGCGGGGCTGAGTAGGCCCATAGCAGCTGATACAGCTGATGAAGACTTCAACTATGAGAAGACAGTGATAGACTCTGGTGGACACTCAGGAACTGCAGGTCAAGTAGGATTTTTAGAGCTTCATTGGAATAGTGTTGAACAGAGGCTGTCAGTCTTTGCCTCAATCACTTAGAGAGATTTCAGTGCTAACCAAGAAAAAGTGATTGCTTCGTACTTGTTTCTTATATGTACCGGCAATTAGCTTTGAAGTAGCAAGTCTGAATAAATAGAGTGAACCTTACTAAGGGGGTTATGGTCCAACGCCTCACATAACTAACCACTCATTTCTGCCTAATGCAATTCTGCAACATATTTTCAGGAAACTTATTTGCTTCAAACCAAGGAGATTCTCTCCCTCTCATCTCCGATATAAAGGTTGACAGCAATTTATAAGTAACCCATTGTCATTAACGTCCCGATTGCGCTACGCACTTCACACTTACTTCATTCTGGTATAGTGAGGTTGTGCCGGGACGCGACAGTGTATTAAACGAATGATGGGGCAATATTCACAGGTACTAGCACGAGAGTATATTCCTGGTCTGTGATTTCGAAATGAGCGAACAGGCGGGAAAGTGGGCACTGTAATTACGTCACGCGTTGACGGACCCACGCAGACGCTCGAGCCTACGACGTGAGCTGGAGCGCCCCCCCAGCCATACCGGACCGCGCGGCGGCTTCTGCAGGTCGCGTCGCAGCCCGCGGCCCGGCGGAGCCCCGGATTGCAAATCCCGCGAGACAAAGCGCGGAAGCGGCCCAATTACAGCCGTCCCCGGCACGCCCCGCATTGGCTGAGCCCCTCGCCTGCGCCGCCTCACCGCCGGCCGGCAACAGCTCCGACACCCAGTGGCGCGCTCAAAGGCGGACCTCGCTCGGTGCCGGTAATTACCGCACGAGAACCCCTGCCTGCCTGAGCTGCGACGCCAAGCAGCGGACTCTTCGCACCGTAACTGCCGCACTCATTGCTGTGGTTCGCTTGCAAGTTAATAATTCAATTACCGTTCGGGCGGCAGAGTTCAGTGTGCAGGCGCAGGAGAGCGGGCGTAATTACCTTTGCGATATTACGAACCTGGCCGCAATCAGCACTCAGGAAATTAGGTAACTGAAGACTTCGTTTACATCCCTCGCTCTCTGAGACACTGGCTACAGAAGGAAACTTAAGAACTGGAGTAAAATTACGACGGAAACCTAAAAACCTTCACGCCCGGGTTCCCGGGTTCGATTCCCGGTGGGGTCAGGGTTTTTCTCTGCCTCGTGATGACTGGGTGTTGTGTGATGTCCTTAGGTTAGTTAGGTTTAAGTAGTTGTAAGTTCTAGGGGACTGATGACCATAGATGTTAAGTCCCATAGTGCTCAGACCCATTTGAACCTAAAAGCCTTCAAACTTGAATTAGGCATGTGTGTAGTATCTGAATATTCTACTGCTTGAACTCATAGATCTTCGTCACGGATGTGGAAGTGCCAGTTGCGGTTGAATCATTGGACACCATCTGTAAAATACCACTACTTAAACAATTTTGTCTTGAAAATCTTCCATTGGTCCATGTTTGCATACTGCACTACTGACCATTAAAATTGCTCCACCAAGAAGACATGCAGATGATAAACGGGTATTCATTGGACAACTATATTATACTAGAACTGTCATCTCATTACATTATCACGCAGTGTGGGTGCATAGATCCTGAGAAATCAGAACCCAGAACAACCACCTCTGGCCGTAATAATGGCCTTGATACGCCTGGGCATTGAGTCAGACAGAGCTTGGATGGCGTGTACAGGTACAGCTGCCCATGCAGCTTCAACACGATTCCACCAAGAGTAGTGACTGGCGTATTGTGACGAGCCAGTTGCTCGGCCACCATTGACCAGATGTTTTCAGTTGGTGAGAGATCTGGAGAATGTGCTGACCAGGGCGGCAGTCGAACATTTTCTGTATCCAGAAAGGCCCGTACAGGACTTGCAACATGCGGTCGTGCATTATCCTGCTGAAATATAGGGTTTCGCAGGGATCGAATGAAGGGTAGAGCCACGGGTCGTAACACATCTGAAATGTAACGTCCACTGTTCAAAGTGCCTTCGATGCCAACAACAGGTGACCGAGACGTATAACCAATGCCACCCCATACCATCACGCCGGGTGATACGCCAGTATGGCGATGACTAGTAAACGCCTCCAATGTACGTTCACCGCGATGTCGCCAAACACGGATGTGACCTTCATGATGTTGTAGACAGAACCTGGATTCATCCGAAAAAATAACGTTTTAACATTCGGGGACCCGGGTTAGTCGTTCAGTACACCATCGCAGACGCTCCTGTCTGTGGTGCAGTGTCAAGATCGCCGCAGCCATGGTCTCCGAGCTGATAGTCCATGCTGCTGCAAACATCGTCGAACTGTTCGTGCAGATGGTTGTTGTCTTGCAAACGTCCCCATCTGTTGACTCAGGGACCGAGACGTGGCTGCACGATCCGTTACAGCCATGCGGATAAGATGCCTCTCATCTCGACTGCTAGTGATACGGTGCCGTTGGGATCCAGCACGGCGTTCCGTATTACCCTCCTGAACCCACCGATTCCATATTCTGCTAACAGTCATTGGATCTCGACCAACGCGGGCAGCAATACGCGATACGATAAACCGCAATCGCGATAGGCTACAATCTGACCTTTATCAAAGTCGAAAACGTGGTGGTACGCATTTCTGCTCCTTACACGAGGCATCACAACAACGTTTCACCAGGCAACGCCGGTCATCTGATGTTTGTGTATGAGAAATCGGTTGGACACTTTCCTCATGTCAGCACCGGCGCCAACCTTGTGTGTATGCTCTGAAAACTAATCATTTTCATAGCACACCGTCTTCTTCCTGTCGGTTAAATTTCGTGTCTGTAGCACGTCATCTTCATGGTGTAGCAATTTTAATGGCGCCGGCCGCGGTGGCCGTGCGGTTCTGGCGCTGCAGTCCGGAACCGCGGGACTGCTACGGTCGCAGGTTCGAATCCTGCCTCGGGCATGGGTGTGTGCGATGTCCTTAGGTTAGTTAGGTTTAAGTAGTTCTAAGTTCTAGGGGACTTATGACGTAAGATGTTGAGTCCCATAGTGCTCAGAGCCATTTGAATTTTAATGGCCAGTTGTGTAAACCAAACAATATAGGATGAAATCAGTTGACAGTTGATGATTGGAGAGACAACATCGCGGCTACAGGTGGTGTGCGAAAACCAGTTGTAGATGTCTTCCACTAATGCATTGTCTATACGGATGGTGTTAAGCCCCCTCAGCCTCAACTGAGGCCTGATAATGGTGCACTGAAGCACTGAAACTGGTAGCCATACAATAAATGACATCATAAGGACGGCTTTAGGTGTTTCATTCTATTGTGTAAGCGAACGGCCAACGTCCTCCAAACCTCCAATCGCAAGGATGGACGCAGATGAACTCACGTATGTCAGCGTTACACAATTTCGGATTGCAGTGTGTTGTGGATACAATTTTCGTGGGTACGCACCAAACCTGCATCCACAACGCACTTCAATCCCAACTGTGTAACGATGACATACGTAAATTCACGTTTTTGTATTCGTTTACTAACAGCGACTCATAGAGATGCAGATAACATGATGTATGCGATTGCAGTCTTTCTCGGGGTATTCCACTGATGAATTCTTCTCGGGTTATCAGCCGAGTGGTGGCGTCGTCTTGTCGCAATATTTCAATGAGTTTCGTACTCATTGAAACGTTGCGACAATACGACGCCACCACTCGGATGATAACCCGAGAAGAATTCATCAGATGACATGATGTATGTCGAGAAAATACGGCAACAGAAAACCGCAGAAAATATGCCGGAAACAGCGGCAACAATTGTAAAATCATGCCATGATGTATAGTGAATAAGGTATTACGAAATTATTCACAGAAACAATATTTGGAGCAAAATAATACATATTCAGGGTGATTGTAATTAAACTTTCAAAACGCTGTAGAAATAACACACTGATCAGAATGACGTCAAATTGCAGCGGAATATTATCGGAGAAAAAGGAAACGTATGGCAGAAGAGAAAATATAGTGTGAAAATTGATCAGTAGATGGCGTTGTATGTGTCAGAATACGTAAATGAAAACACCTGTCATGCGCACGACCCATGAAGTTGGTATAGGCACGCCGGGTACGAGGCTTTTCCTCCTTTCGTGTCTCCGACGTTCACCATGGCTGTCTCAACGCAGGATCGCGCTCTGCTTGTAAAGCTGTATTACACGAATGATGACTGTGCACACGTCACTCTGCAGAAGTTCCGGACACGGAAGGGTTTGAAGAAAGGCGTTGGTCCGATGACTGCCGTGGGTGTGGAGAATGTGATTCGGAAATTCGAAAAGACGGGCTCTTTTTCTGTGCTATGGTAGAGGAAGGAAACGAATTGATTCGACGTCAGTGGAAGCAATGGTCACAGCAATGCAGGAGGAGACGAATGGTGGCGTGCAAACGCGTAGCGAACGGAGAATTGCCGGAACATTGGACATACCCTTGAGCACGGTGAGTAAAATCTTACGAAACATCCTTCTTTGCTATCCATTCAAAATTACCCCTATACACAAGTTGCTTCCTGTTGACCATCCAGCATGAGACCTTTGCTTTAGAATTTCTTGGTCGCATGGAAGTGGACATTGATTGGCCGTGGAAAAAGCCCACTTCCATCTGACAGGATATGTCAATAGACAGAGTTGTCGAATATGGGTAACGGAAAATCCATACGCAAATCAACCAGTACCACTTCATCCTGAAAATGTCACTGTGGGGTGCGGGTTTACGGCATCGTTTATCATACGGCTATAGTTTTTCGAAGGGACAGGTGCTTCCGGTCATGTGACCTCTACCGTAACTGGTAAGCGGTATGAGTGTCTTTTGCGCAACCAGGTCACTACAGCTCTCCACCAGCGTTCATGTGTAGATGGAACCATTTCTATGCAAGATGGCGCACTTCCGAACATTGCAAATCCAGTTAAGCAGCTGCTGAAGCGCCATTTCGGAAATGCTAGAATTATCAGCCACCATTTCCCTACAACCTGGCCGTCCCGATCACCTCATCATAATCCGTGTGACTTCTGTCTGTGGGACTATCTGAAAGATGCTGTGTTCAGTGTTCCGATTGCAAACTTAGCTGTATTGAAGGCACACATTGCGCAACACAATCTGAACGTTACCCCTGAAATATTTAGATGATTTCAACTTGTCGCAGAAAACAGTGGACAGCATATTGAACACGTTTTGCGCCAGTCGCAGGGAAATTAATAACCCGATTTGAATTTGATTGATGCTTTTTATGCGGTTTTCGGCCTCAGGACAATTATAAACCAATTTTCCGCATCCGATGTGACATGACCTATCCGTGGTGGATGGGCTTACGTAACTAACAGAATTACACCTGTGCACACATGCACATTCAGTAGTACAGTTTGTTTAACGCCAAACGTACACCTTAGGCACTGTTGTTTGATTCATTTGTCATTTGTAGTCGACCACTATTAAATTATGATGCTTACCGCGCCATCTGTTATTACATTTTGTAACTATTTCTTTTTCTTCTGTCATAATTCAAATACCAAAGGAAGCAGGTGTTGACAGATGTGAAAATTAGCGAACTATCAGCTTAATAAGTCACTGCTGCAAAATACTAACGCGAATTCTTTACAGACGAATGGAAAAACTGGTAGAAGTGGACCTCGGGGAAGATCAGTTTGGATTCCGTAGAAATGTTGGAACACGTGAGGCAATACTAACCTTACGACGTATCTTACAAGTAAGATTAAGAAAAGGAAAACCTACGTTTCTAGCATTTGTAGACTTAGAGAAACCTTTTGACAATGTCGATTGGAATACTCTCTTTCAAATTCTGAACGTTGCAGGGGTAAAATACAGGGAGCGAAAGGCTATTTACAATTTGTACAGAAACAAGTTGGCAGTTATAAGAGTCGAGGGGCATGAAAGGGAAGCAGTGGTTGGGAAAGGAATGAGACAGGGTTGTAGCCTCTCCCCGATGTTAATCAATGTGTATATTGAGCAAGCAGTAAAGGAAACAAAAGAAAAATTCGGAGTAGGTATTAAAATTCATGGAGAAGAAGTAAAAACTTTGAGGTTCGCCGATGACATTGTAATTCTGTCAGAGACAGCAAAGGACTTGGAAGAGCAGTTGAACGGAATGGACAGTGTCCTGAAAGGAGGATATAACATGAACATCAACAAAAGCAAAACGAGGATAATGCAATGTAGTCGAATTAATTCGGGTGATGCTGAGGGAATTAGATTAGGAAATGAGATACTTAAAGTAGTAAAGGAGATTTGCTATTTAGGGAGCAAAATAACTGATGATGGTCGAAGTAGAGAGGATATAAAATGTAGACTGGCAATGGCAAGGAAAGCGTTTCTGAAGAAGATAAATTTGTTAAGATCGCGTATAGATTTAAATGTCAGGAAGTCGTTTCTGAAAGTATTTGTATGGAGTGTAGCCATGTATGGAAGTGAAACGTGGACGATAAATAGTTTTGGCAAGAAGAGAATAGAAGCTTTCGACATGTGGTGCTACAGAAGAATGCTGAAGATTAGATGGGTAGATCACATAACTAATGAGGAGGTATTGAATGCAGCATGGGGAGAAGAGAAATTTGTGGCACAATTTGGCTAAAAGAAGGGATCGGTTGGTAGGACATGTTCTGAGGCATCAAGGGATTACCAATTTAGTATTGGAGGGCAGTGTGGAGGGTAAAAATCGTAGAGGGAGACCAAGAGATGAATACACTAAGCAGATTCAGAAGGATGTAGGTTGCAGCAAGTACTGGGAGATGAAGAAGCTTGCACAGGATAGAGTAGCATGGAGAGCTGCATCAAACCAGTCTCAGGACTGAAGACCACAACAACAACAACAACAAACAACGTTTCCCCCAGTCTCCGATAATATTCCGTTGCAATTTGACGTCATTCTGACCAGTGGTGTTATTTCTACAGCGGTTTGAAAGTTTAATTATAATCACCATGTATGATAATGTTTTACAATATTCTGTAAGTATGCTGTTTCTGCATGTTTTGAAATCAAAGAACCGACGAATGATGGCGATATTTGTCGCTGAAACTAGTTTGGGGAAATAAATAAATAACAAAACTGTTTTGCATTAACATGGACGCACAATCTTATGTTGTTGTGGTCTTCAGTCCTGAGACTGGTTTGATGCAGCTCTCCATGCTACTCTATCCTGTGCAAGCTTCTTCGTCTCCCAGTACCTACTGCAACCTACATCCTTCTGAATCTGCTTAGTGTATTCATCTCTTGGTCTCCCTCTACGATTTTTACCCTCCACGCTGCCCTCCAATGCTAAATTTGTGATCCCTTGATGCCTCAAAACATGTCCTACCAATCGATCCCTTCTTCTAGTCAAGTTGTGCCACAAACTTCTCTTCTCCCCAATCCTATTCAATACCTCCTCATTAGTTACGTGATCTACCCACCTTATCTTCACCATTCTTCTGTAGCACCACATTTCGAAAGCTTCTATTCTCTTCTTGTCCAAACTAGTTATCGTCCACGTCTCACTTCCATACATGGCTACACTCCATACAAATACTTTCAGAAACGACTTCCTGACACCTAAATCTATACTCGATGTTAACAAATTTCTCTTCTTGAGAAACGCGTTCCTTGCCATTGCCAGTCTACATTTTATATCCTCTCTACTTCGACCATCATCGGTTATTTTACTCCCTAAATAGCAAAACTCCTTTACTACTTTGTCTCATTTCTTAATCTAATTCCCTCAGCATCACCCGACTTAATTTGACTACATTCCATTATCCTCGTTTTGCTTTTGTTGATGTTCATCTTATATCCTCCTTTCAAGACACTGTCCATTCCGTTCAACTGCTCTTCCAAGTCCTTTGCTGTCTCTGACAGAATTACAATGTCATCGGCGAACCTCAAAGTTTTTACTTCTTCTCCATGAATTTTAATACCTACTCCGAATTTTTCTTTTGTTTCCTTTACTGCTTGCTCAATATACAGATTGAATAACATCGGGGAGAGGCTACAACCCTGTCTCACTCCTTTCCCAACCACTGCTTCCCTTTCATGTCCCTCGACTCTTATAACTGCCATCTGGTTTCTGTACAAATTGTAAATAGCCTTTCGCTCCCTGTATTTTACCCCTGCCACCTTCAGAATTTGAAAGAGAGTATTCCAGTCAACATTGTCAAAAGCTTTCTCTAAGTCTACAAATGCTAGAAACGTAGGTTTGCCTTTTCTTAATCTTTCTTCCAAGATAAGTCGTAAGGTCAGTATTGCCTCACGTGTTCCAACATTTCTACGGAATCCAAACTGATCTTCCCCGAGGTCGGCTTCTACCAGTTTTTCAATTCGTCTGTAAAGAATTCGCGTTAGTATTTTGCAGCTGTGACTTATTAAACTGATAGTTCGCTAATTTTCACATCTGTCAACACCTGCTTTCTTTGGGATTGGAATTATTATATTCTTCTTGAAGTCTGAGAGTATTTCGCCTGTCTCATACATCTTGCTCACCAGATGGTAGAGTTTTGTCATGACTGGCTCTCCCGAGGCCATCAGTAGTTCTAATGGAATGTTGTCTACTCCCGGGGCCCTGTTTCGACTCAGGTCTTTCAGTGCTCTGTCAAACTCTTCACGCAGTATCTCATCTCCCATTTCGTCTTCATCTACATCCTCTTCCATTTCCATAATATTGTCCTCAAGTACATCGCCCTTGTATAAACCCTCTATATACTCCTTCCACCTTTCTGCCTTCCCTTCCTTGCCTAGAACTGGGTTGCCATCTGAGCTCTTGATATTCATACAAGTGGTTCTCTTATCTCCAAAGGTCTCTTTAATTTTCCTGTAGGCAGTATCTATCTTACCCCTAGTGAGACAAGCCTCTACATCCTTACATTTGTCCTCTAGCCAGCCCTGCTTAGCCATTTTGCACTTCCTGTCAATCTCATTTTTGAGACGTTTGTATTCCTTTTTGCCTGCTTCATTTACTGCATTTTTATATGTTCTCCTTTCATCAATTAAATTCAATATTTCTTCTGTTACCCAAGGATTTCCATTAGCCCTCGTCTTTTTACCTACTTGACCCTCTGCTGCCTTCACCACTTCATCCCTCAGAGCTACCCATTCTTCTTCTACTGTATTTCTTTCCCCCATTCCTGTCAATTGTTCCCTTATGCTCTCCCTGAAACTCTCTACAACCTCTGGTTCTTTCAGTTTATCCAGGTCCCATCTTCTTAATTTCCCACCTTTTTGCAGTTTCTTCAGTTTCAATCTGCAGTTCATAACCAATAGATTGTGGTCAGAATCCACATCTGCCCCAGGAAATGTCTTACAATTTAAAACCTGGTTTCTAAATCTCTGTCTTACCATTATGTAATCTATCTGAAACCTGTCAGTATCTCCAGGCTTCTTCCATGTATACAGCCTCCTTTCATGATTCTTGAACCAAGTGTTAGCTATGATTAAGTTATGCTCTGTGCAAAATTCTACAAGGCGGCTTCCTCTTTCATTCCTTCTCCCCAATCCATATTCACCTACTATGTTTCCTTCTCTCCCTTTTCCTACTGACGAATTCCAGTCACCCAAGACTATTAAATTTTCGTCTCCCTTCACTACCTGAATAATTTCTTTTATCTCGTCATACATTTCATCTATTTCTTCATCATCTGCAGAGCTAGTTGGCATATAAACTTGTACTACTGTAGTAGGCATGGGCTTTGTGTCTATCTTGGCCACAAAAATGCGTTCACTATGCTGTTTGTAGTAGCTAACCCGCACTCCTATTTTTTTATTCATTATTAAACCTACTCCTGCATTACCCCTATTTGATTTTGTATTTATAACCCTGTAATCACCTGACCAAAAGTCTTGTTCCTCCTGCCACCGAACTTCACTAATTCCCACTATATCTAACTTTAACCTATCCATTTCCCTTTTAAATTTTCTAACCTACCTGCCCGATTAAGGGATCTGACATTCCACTCTCCGATCCGTAGAATGCCAGTTTTCTTTCTCCTGATAACGACGTCCTCTTGAGTAGTCCCCGCCCGGAGATCCGAATGGGGGACTATTTTACCTCCGGAATATTTTACCCAAGAGGACGCCATCATCATTTAATCATACAGTAGAGCTGCATGTCCTCGGGAAAAATTACGGCTGTAGTTTCCTCTTGCTTTCAGCCGTTCGCAGTACCAGCACAGCAAGGCCGTTTTGGTTAATGTTACAAGGCCAGATCAGTCACACATCCAGACTGTTGCCCCTGCAACTACTGAAAAGGCTGCTGCCCCTCTTCAGGAACCACATGTTTGTCTGGCCTCTCAACAGATACCCCTCCGTTGTGGTTGCACCTACGGTACGGCCATCTGTATCGCTGAGGCACGCAAGCCTCCCCACCAACGGCAAGGTCCATGGTTCATGGGGGAGCACAATCTTATATCACTTCTTAAGCTGAAAATTTTAGTATCCATACGTATTACGTATCAGAAAAATAGATCTACATATGTGTGTGTGTATGTATGTTCCACATCTCCTGCTGAATACTGGGCCGATTTCCGGCAAACTTGGCACACGTATCACTTACCGTCTGCAAAGAATCATTATGAGGGTAAGAACCACCGGCCTGCTATTGGTGGTAGATGTGACAGCATGGGGAGATTGGCACACAGAGAGATAGAGACACAAGGACTAGATCTACACAGTCAGTGGGGTGGGGTGGGGGTGGGGAGAACGAGATAGAGGCAGGTGCCATTGGGGAAGACAGCTGGGAGATATGTATTACGTATTTTCCTATTTGTCTATAAAGATCAAGATACAGCTGAATTCTTATAGGGGGACGGAGTAACGCTGATTACCGACGTTAACTCCAAAACCATTCACCAGGACGTGCTCAGGGCACATAACTTGTGACAGAAACGATTCGAAGCTGAGGCCAATGAAGATATAACTAATAAAACACGGTCCAGATTGAAAACCAGTGAATTTATTTAAATAGAATGGAGTCAGAAACATTGAGTAGAATGTCGCACTGGTTTCCTTGATGACTTCTGTTTGCGATATTAACAAATTTTTATTTTATGGTGCCGCAAATCTTATTTCAGGAATGAATGCTCGTATACCTTAATGCAGTGTGCGCTAGGTTGCTAGACAGGAAAGTGAGTCATACTAGGATTTTTCTAGCAAAATGGAAGTGGCACGGATCGAATTTGTGTGGTGGATTAATGACCGTTGATCTGGTGCACCGGACAGTCTTGAGGCGTAGCGCCGTATAACGATCCTGCCTTGAAGGCGGTTAAGTGGGAGATGTGTCTCAGAGCTGGATAGTGACAGATGGTGACGCGAGACTGGATGCGCACGTAGTTTGTGTGTCAGCCGATAGAGGACAGTATTGGATAGGGGAATGATTTAGTTTCGATTGTGCCGAGTAGAGTGCACTAAAGTAATAGAATGCTTTTCATAAACTGTTCTAGTAATTTCATAAAGTGTTATTATGTCTTTTTGTGTATGTAAAATGTTATAAACGTGTTTTAGCAATATGAATGATGCGTGAGTTGTGGATTAATGTTAATATGAAGATAATTGTTTAACGAGTTATGTAGTAGGATTTAGTGTGGGACCATTTCGAAGAAGTATGGATATGAAGAAAGGGGATTTTTGTAGAACAGATTTGTAAAGTAAGTTTATGGTAAAGGGAAGGTTAATTCAGGTATAAATAACAATAGTAAATAACTTTATGCATAAACAAAACTTCAGGATATTAGATAATTACGTCGGTAAAAAGTGCAGTCATTAGGTTTACTATTTTGCGATTGGTTATGGATGAAAAGCGTGGACTGACGCGGGAGAATGTTGTTTTGCTACTGGCTGTTGAGTGAACTGACCAACAGTAAATCAATATTCTTCGCGCGCCTTTCTCTGCAGGTAGAGAAGACTTAGGATTATGCTAAAGAAGAGTCGGAGTCTAGCCATAAAGCAGTTCGGACGTGTGTAGTAGTAGTTCCGATGGAAATGATAAGTTGCCGGATCTAGCAGTGTTTCATACATCAAAAGTGTTGGAAAGTGACGGCATAATTATTCCGGTGTGTGTGTGTAGAAATTTAGGAATTTTTAAGTGAATTTTGTGACGGGAAAAGACATATATTCCGCGTGGCGTATTGAGCAGTTCGGTGGCTAAAAACTGTGACTGCATTAGGTACCGACAGACTTAATATTTGGCGAGCATTATCGATCTAAAACAATCAATATTTTTGTAGCTATTACGTTTCCCGGAAATGCAACACCATAAACTTGCTAACGTGAGTGAAAGGGATTGTGAGTGACTGTGTTAAGACTAGCACGGACTTGGCAGTGATACTTGTTCACCTAAGTTTCAGAATATATTAATTGAGGACAAAATTTCCAAACTTTCATTTCATATGAAAACTTTCTCCCGAAACGTAGATTAGTGACTTTAATTGCAGCCTGGTTCACGTCGAAGTACAGTAGGTTTCACTCGGCTTCCCTACTGATGATCTGCTGAGACAATGTTCACAGGTAGGTGCAGGTCCGTCGTAAAGGGACGGAAAGAACCGCGCCGCCCCAGTCTGGCTACCGTTTTCTACGATTTTCCACAGTCGACGCAAATTCTGGTATGGTTACTAATTCGTACATCAGAAAATACGATATACAAACAGCTAAAATATGACAACGGTCAGAACAAAATAAGTTTGTAACATTCTCAGGCAGATGATCCACACAACTTCCATCCCGTATTTAATTCATGGCTGTGGAGACACGAAGAGCTATTGGCGACAAAGTTGAGATAAATTTGTCAAATCATGAGACCAGAGCGCTCGCACGCTACAAACACTAGGAGAAGGTGAGAGATACGTGTCTCGGAGCCTTCCCAACATCATGGATGGATAAAATCTCTGTTTCCAAGCCCCGTCATTTCGAATAAAATACTCGAGCTTTCGACAAGTGTCTGCATAATCATCAGCAGAAGTAAAATACCACTGACTGTTGGGAGTGCCAGGGTATTCCGCTTATACAGGCGTGGTAGCAGCATCTGGAACCTTCCAGAGAGGACCGCAGTGCCTCGCTCGTGGGAAGGCTGTTTCGGCATCTCACAGCAGCTCCAGCCCGCCACGGGACCGATGGAAGTCACGTGGCGCGAGGAGGGGGCGCCACGTGCGGATCTGCAGCTCCCGCCTCCCTTCCGATCGTCAGGCATTCATCTTTTCTTCTCCTCGATGTCCAAAGACCGCGCCCATGCCCTACAAAGTGTGTACCCCTTATCTATGTTAAAAATGTTGCAATTTTGTTTCAGCCGCTTCCTTTATAACACAGTGCCATTACGCATGTGCTAAGACTCTCGTCGTTTCTAATTACGCCTTATGTCCTTCGTACCGGCAATGTTCGTCCACGGCCGACTTCTCAAGGTCCCTTTATCTGATTTAAACACCTTTACAGGTCTCACCATAAAGATGTGTTGCGGTCATTGGTTTTTTACTCCTAAACATACACTATGTGATCAAAAGTTTCCGGACACCTGGCTGAAAATGACTTACCCTCCATATGTAATGCTGGAATTCAATATGGTGTTGGCCCACCCTAAGCCTTGATGACAGCTTCCACTCTCGCAGGCACACGTTCAGTCAGGCGGTGGAAGGTATCTTGGGGAATGGCAGCCCATTCTTCACGGAGTGCTGCATTGTGGAGAGGTATCGATATCGATCGGTTAGGCCTGGCACGAAGACGGCTTTTCAAAACATCCCAAAGGTGGGCAGGCCAGTAAATTACAGGGATGTTATTGTCCTGTAACCACTCCACTACAGGCCTTTTATTATGAACAGGTGTTCGATCGCGTGGAAACATGCAGTCCCATCCCCGAGTTTCTCTTCAACCATGGGAGGCAAGAACGTGCTCAAAACATCGATGGAGGCCTGTGGTGTGATAGTCCCAAGCAGAACAACAAGGGGTGCAAGCCCCCTCCATGAAAAACACGACCACCACATAACACTACTGCCTCCGAATTTTACTGTTGGCACAACACACGCTGGCAGATGACATACCCACAACATACCGTCGGTTCGCCACATTGTGTACCGTGATTCGTCACTACACACAACGTTTTTCCAGTGTTCAATCGTCCAATGTTTAAGCTTCTTACACCAAGTGAGGCGTCGTTTTGAATTTACCGGCGTGATGTGTGGCTTATGAGCAGTCGCTCGACCATGAAATCCACGTTTTCTCACCTCCCGCCCAACTGTCACAGTACTAGCAGTGGATCCCGATACAGTTTGGAATTCCTGTGTGATGGTCTGGATAGATGTCTACCATTTACACATTACGACCATCTTCAACTATCAGCGGCCTCTGTCAGTCAACAGACGAAGTCGGGCTGTACGCTTTTGTGCTGTACGTGTCCCTTCACTTTTCCACTTCACTGTCCCATCGTAAATAGTGGACCTAGCGATGTTTAGGAGTGTGGAAATCTCGCGTACGGACGTATGAGGCAAGTGACACCCAGTCACCTGACCACGTTCGAAGTACGTGAGTTCCGTGGAGGGCCCCATTTCTGCTCTCTCACGATGCCTAATGACTACTGAGGTCGCTGATATGGAGTACCTGGCATTAGGTGGCAGCACAATGCACCTAATAAAAAATGTATCTTTTGTGGGCGTCCGGATACTTTTGACCACATAGCGTAGCTCTGAAGACAGCTGTCGAAAGCTCGATTGATTTATTCGGAATGACGCTGGGTCAAAAAAGAGGAGATTTTATTCGAGAGAGAGAGAGAGAGAGGGAGAGGGAGAGAGCACATTCTATTTATACGTCCTATTGAATGGGAAGCATCGCCTGCCACTGTGCTAAACAGGACATCACCGTCTTCTATGGAGATCTTTTAGACCACGATAAGCCTGGCTTTCCGAAAGGCAAGGGCACCACAGAGGCAATTGTGACGCTGCGAGTGGTAATGGAAGGAAGCAATGGTTATGAAAATGAAGATACGTTCATAGGATATGTCGACCGGCAAAAAGCGTTCGCCAATGTAAAATGGTGCAATATACGCATTCGAAATTGTGATAAAAATAGTAGTAATATGTATGGAAAGATGGATGATACACATTACGCAAAAGGACCGAGAGGGATCAATAAGAATGGAAGACCAAGAACGAAGTGCCTACATGAAAAAGGGTGTAAAACAGGCACGTAGATATTTACCCTATTGTTCAATCTACACATCGAAGAAGCAATGACGGATATAAAAGAAAGGTTCAAGAGTGGGCTTAAAATTCGGGATGAGAGGATAAGATTCAATTACTATTCTCAATGAAAATGAAGGAGAATTACGTTACATGTTAAATGGAATGAACGGTCTAATAAGTACAGAATATGGATTGTGGAAAAAGCGGAAAAGCCGAATTTAATAAGGAGCAGAAATGAAATCTCCTATAAAACTGACGTCAAACTTGGGCACCAAGAAGTAGAGGAAATCAAGGAGTTCTGCTAGTTTTGGTAAAACAACAGACGAAGGAAGGGGGGCGTAAAAAGCAGACTAGGAGAGGCAAAGACGGCATTTCCGGCCAGGAGAAGTCTACTGGTATCAAACATCGGGGTCTGTATCTGAGGCAGAAATTTCTGATAACAGACTATTGCAGCACAACATTGTGTGGTGAAGAATCACCGACTGTGGAATAACCAGAAAAAAAGAGAGACTCAAAGGGTTTGAGATGTGATACTACGACGAATGTTGGAAATTAGGCCTAGTATTTCGCTAATGGATTTCTTCGGAGAATCGGCGAAAAAAAGGAACGTATGGGAAACACTGATAAGAAGAAGCTACAGGATGATAGGACCTGTGTTAAGAAATCAGGGAATAGCTTTCAAGGTACTAGAGGGATCTGTGGAGGGTAAAAACATTAGGGGAAGACGCGATTGGAATAAATCCAACGAATAATTGAGGTGGAGAGACGAAAGTGCTACTCTGGGATGAAGAGGTGGGCACAAGAGAAGATATCGAGGAGTGCTTATAATGCTTCTGGCTTTAGTGTCACCATATTCGCTACTAGAAGCTCTTCTTAGAGCAGTTGAAAAGGCAGCAGTGGCAAGATGACGTAATGTGGTGTGAAGTAGGTGATTAGTTCGGTACGGGTATCGTGAGAAAGACAGCCTAAAATTGGTCCTTCTCCGCGATTGGCTGCTGCGTTCGGAAGTTGCGCGCCAAAATGATGACCTTCTGGTATTAATATTAGAAAAAGCTAAACAGTGTATTTACTTGTATTTCATGTAAAAGTACCTCTCAATAGCAGGCTATCATTCAGTTATTTCAAAAGTGTTAATTACGAGCAGAACAGCAAACAGTTGCTAAAGGAAAAGGCAGACGAAGCACTTCGGAGTTCTTCGGATCGCGCATAATTTGGATGGCGGGCGAAGTGGTTCGGCTGTAAGATCCTCGGCCGGGAGTCTAGGAATACAGACATGTTGTCTGCCTTAGTCGGTATCGACTAAGTACTCTATTAGCAATCACTGGTTATTTGTATGTGTAATTATGAAAGTGTGAAGAGTGGAAATTATTTGTGATTCATAAAGTTGAATATAATTATGCAGTTTCTCGTATTCTGCTAATAAAAAGCGAGTGCCATTCCGTGTAAACAGATTAACTGAAAATTTATTTATTCATACAATATCAGTTCCTCGCTAAGAGATCATTACAGCCATAAGATAACGGATTCACGACGTTTCCTGCAAAGAGGACAACAACTACGGAACACTGCAGGTTGCTGAACATTAATTAGAACTTATGAATTCGACTTAGGGCGGTGGGAACAAATAGGCACCTCGCGCGTACTGCATTCTTAGTACGAATGAGATCAGTGACACCTCATCTGTGGTAACACACAATAGGTATGAAGGAGAAAAATGAAGGATGGGGTTTATCAAACGGACGTATATAGGGTGGTCCATTGATATTGACCGGGCCAAATATCTCACGAAATAAGCATCAAACGAAGAAACTACAAAGAACGAAACTCGTCTAACTTGAAGGGGGAAACCAGATGGCGCTATGGTTGGCCCGCTAGATGACGCTGCCATAGGTCAAACAGATATCGACTGCGTTGTTTTAAATAGGAACCCCCATTTTTTATTACATATTCATGTAATACGTAAAAAATATGAATGATTTAGATGGACCAATTTTTTCGCTTTGTGATAGATGGAGCTGTAATAGTGACAAACGTATAAGTATGTGGTATCACGATTCACGTAACAGTCCGCCAGTGCGGACGGTATTTGCTTCGTGATACATAACCCGTGATAAAATGGACCGTTTACCAATAGCGGAAAAGGTCGATAACGTGTTGACGTATGGCTATTGTGATCAAAATGCCCAACGGGCGTGTGCTATGTATGCTGTTCGGTATCCTGGACATCATCCAAGTGTCCGGACCGTTCGCCGGATAGATACCTTATTTAAGGAAAGAGGAAGTGTTAAGCCACATGTGAAACGTCAACCACGACCTCCAACAAATGATGATGCCCAAATAGGTGTTCTAGCTACTGTCGCGGCTAATCCGCAAATCAGTAGCAGACAAATTGCGCGACAATCGGAATTCTCAAAACCATCGGTGTTGAGAATGCTACATCAACATCGATAGCACCCGTGCCATATTTCTATGCACCAGGAATTGCATGGCGACGACTTTGAACGTCGTGTACAGTTCTGCCACTGGGCACAAGAGAAATTACGGGATGATGACAGATCTTTTTCACGCGTTCTATTTAGCGACGTAGCGTCATTCACCAACAGCGGTAACGTAAACAGGCATAATATGCAGTACTGGGCAACGGAAAATCCACGATGGCTGCGACAAGTGGAATATCAGCGACCTTGGCGGGTTAATGTACGGTGCGGCATTATGGGAGGAAAGATAATTGGCACCATTTTATCGATGGCAATCTAAAAGGTGGAATGTATGTTGACTTCCTACGTAATGTTGTACCGATGTTACTACAAGATGTTTCACTGCATGACAGAATGGCGATGTACTTCCAACATGATGGGGATGTCTGGTACATAGCGAGCGTGCGGTTGAAGCGGTACTGAATAGCACATTTCATGACAGGTGGAGTGGTCGTCGAAGCCCATACCATGGCCCGCACGTTCACCGGATCTGACGACCCCGAATTTCTTTCTGCTGGGAAAGTTGAAGCATTTTGCTATCGTGATCCACCGACAACGCCTGACAACATGCGTCAGCGCATTGTCAATGCATGGGCGAACATTACGGAAGGCGAACTACTCGCTGTTGAGAGGAATGTCGTTACACGTATCGCCAAATGCATTGAGGTTGACGGACATCATTTTGAGCATTTATTACATTATTGTGGTATTTACAAGTAATCACGCTGTAACAGCTTGCGTTCTTAGAAATGATTAGTTCACAAAGGTACATGTATCACATTGGATCAACCGAAATAAAATGTTCAAACGTACCTACGTTCCGTATTTTAATTTAAAAAACCTACCTGTTACGAACCGTTCGTCTAAAATTGTGAGCCATATGTTTGTGACTATTACAGCGGCATCTATCACAAAGCGAAAAAAGTGGTCCAACTAAAACATTCATATTTCTTTACGTACTACACGAATGTGTAATAAAAAATGGGGGTTCCTATTTAAAAAAAACGCAGTTGATATCCGTTTGACCTATGGCAGCGCCATCTAGCGGGCCAACCATAGCACCATCTGATTTCCCCCTTCAAGCTAGACAAGTTTCGCCCTTTGTAGTTTTTTCGTTCGACGCTTATTTCGTGAGATATTTTGCCCGGTCGCGATCATTGGACCACCCTGTATATCACGGTCTCTCTCTTCTAAGCTAGTAGCAGGCTGCATCAATCAGAAGTTTGATGACTCAAAAAAACAAAAAAGTGCCTGAGGACGAACAGGTACATCTGTTGAAAGACGTTCGGAGCCACCTCATATTAACATGTGTTGATGTTTCTTCTACAGTAAGAGGAATGGTCAAGCCCAATGCAGTCATGTCTGGGCTACAAGCCATGACTGTGAACATGTTCAAAAGCGGGAATCTCGCCAGGTTCGTCCCACCTTCATTTACGAAGAACACAGACGATGAACGGCGTCAGTGCCCGTATGTACAAGCCTTCTGCGCTGCAAGGTGAGAACCTTGGCGAGACTTTCCCGTAGCCCACGAGGCACTGCAGAGAGTGAGTTCACCCAGCTGCGGCTCTCATCTGCATGACAGCAGCCAGCAGGTGCTCCAGAGCCTCGGCTCCCTGTCTTCATTAACAGCTCGTTTCCAGGCCCGTCGCCTCCGGGGCCTGACCGCTGCCGCCGTTTTAATTCCTCGTCGGGACTGTTTGCGTTGCCGGTCGCCTGCCTGCCCACGGCTCGGGGCGCCATACATATGTATACGGGCGCCAGCCGCTTGCCGTCGGGCATTTACCACTAGCAATCGGCACTGCGGCAACTACTAACGAGGCACTACTGAGGTACTCTAAAGCCGTCGGCACACGGACCGTGCATCCAAACGTTGAGCGATGAGCGTGTCGAGTTTCTGACGTCATAGCGTGGTATAGCACGTTTGGGACTCTTTCCGAACGTGCAGAGCGATATCTGGCATGCCAGATATTCTGAGCGTGCGTCTGAGCGTTGACCAATGAGGTGGCACATCGCCACCTACGTCACACACACGCCGTCTCCCTTCAGTACAGAGTTATGAGGCGCCATATTGGCATTCATTTCAAGCCTATATGTGTATATGCCGTTTCTGAGCACCAGAAAATTGAGAATCGCTGGAAAACCCGTTGCTAGTTGTGTGATTCGTTCCAATAAAATAATGAGAAACATCATATTCGTGGCAAAAGAATTATTGTAACTTGCGTATTATGAGAGTAAGCTATTAGAAGGCAGTGACACACTGAAGATCCACCCAAAACGCATTGTTCTTGGTACAGTTTGTTATAATTAAATTTCAGTTAGTAACATAATTATCTACGATTAACGTTTTGAGTAAACGGTAATATGATATGATTGGTTTAGCGTAATGAGTAGCGTCTATATCCAATAATGACTTTTTTTTGAGGCAGTGGTTCTCGTCTCAACACTTAGCAATTTTTTTCCTAACATTCGCGTTTTTATTACGTAATGATACTTTATTGTTAGTTTAATATAAGTATGTGCTACAATATTTTATGTTATGTAAATACCAGGTGTTACAAAAAGGTACGGCCAAACTTTCAGGAAACATTCCTCACACACAAATAAAGAAAAGATGTTATGTGGACATGTGTCCGGAAACGCATAATTTCCTTGTTAGAGCTCATTTTAGTTTCGTCAGTATGTACTGTACTTCCTCGATTCACCGCCAGTTGGCCTAATTGAAGGAAGGTAATGTTGACTTCGGTGCTTGTGTTGACATGCGACTCATTGCTCTACAGTACTAGCATCAAGCACATCAGTACGTAGCATCAACAGGTTAGAGTTCATCACGAACGTGCTTTTGCAGTCAGTGCAATGTTTACAAACGCGGAGTTGGCAGATGCCCATTTGATGTATGGATTAGCACGGCGAAATAGCCGTGGCGCGGTACGTTTGTATCGAGACAGATTTCCAGAACGAAGGTGTCCCGACAGGAAGACGTTCGAAGCAACTGATCCGCGTCTTAGGGAGCACGGAACATTCCAGCCTATGACTCGCGACTGGGGAAGACGAAGAACGACGAGGACACCTGCAATGGACGAGACAATTCTTCGTGCAGTTGACGATAACCCTAATGTCAGCGTCAGAGAATTTGCTGCTGTACAAGGTAACGTTGACCACGTCACTGTATGGAGAGTGCTACGGGAGAACCAGTTGTTTCCGTACCATGTACAGCGTGTGCAGGCACTATCAGCAGCTGATTGGCCTCCACGGGTACACTTCTGCGAATGGTTTATCCAACAATGTGGCAGTCCTCATTTCAGTGCAAATGTTATCTTTACGGATGAGGCTTCATTCCAACGTGACCAAATTGTAAATTTTCACAATCAACATGTGTGGGCTGACGAGAATCCGCACGCGATTGTGCAATCACGTTAGCAACACAGATTTTTTGTGAACGTTTGGGCAGGCATTGTTGGTGATGTCTTGATTGGGCCCCATGTTCTTCCACGTACGCTCAATGGAGCACGTTATCATGATTTCATACGGGATACCCTACCTGTGCTGCTAGAACATGTGCCTTTACAAGTACGACACAACATGTGGTTCATGCACGGTGGAGCTCCTGCACTTTTCAGTCTAAATGTTCGTACACTTCTCAACAACAAAATCGATGACCGATGGATTGGTAGAGGGGTACCAATTCCATGGCCTGCACGCTCTCCTGACCTCAACCCTCTTGACTTTCATTTATGGGCGCATTTGAAAGCTCTTGTCTACGCAACCCCGGTACCAAATGTAGAGACTCTTCGTGCTCGTATTGTGGACGGCTGTGATACAATACGCCATTCTCCAGGGCTGCATCAGCGCATCAGGGAGTGCATGCAACGGAGGGTGGATGCATGTATCCTCGCTAACGGAGGACATTTTGAACATTTTCTCTAACAAAGTGTTTGAAGTCACGCTGGTACGTTCTGTTGCTGTGTGTTTCCATTCCATTATTAATGTGATTTGAAGAGAAGTAATAAAATGAGCTCTAACATGGAAAGTAAGCGGTGAATCGAGGAAGTACAGTACACACTGACGAAACTAAAATGAGCTCTAACAGGGAAATTACGCGTTTCCGGACGCATGTCCACATAACATATTTTCTTACTTTGTGTGTGAGGAATGTTTTCTGAAAGTTTGGCCGTACCTTTTTGTAACACCCTGTATAACTTCACCTTGTTTTGAGGGGTGACTTTGTTCGATTGGCTTAATCTACAGGACAGCTTGCGCTACTTGTATAAAGATATTTTGGTCCTTTTCCTTTCACGCATCGTAATTCACATGTTGCAAAGATTCTGCTACTGGGTAGGAACAGTGATCAAGTAAGACTGACCTTGGGGTTTTACTAAAATTTGGGAATGATGAAATAATGTTTATCTCATGCGGGGAAGTGTTCCAAATTTGTAGCGCACTGTTTGTAATGGTACTTTTATAAGCCTGTGGCCTAGTTGATGGTACTTTCCTTTTCGTGGACGATGGAGGAAATGTACGTTTTAATAGAGCTAACGTGGGAATTTCACGCGCGCCCGTTGAGTAAACAGTGTGATTGACGAACTAGAAACATCCCTCAAACTGCCGCTGGAGTGCGTTGCAATCGCGTATACCACGTTGGGGCCCACGTACCGTATGCACAAGTCGCATCGTTCCTGAGCGTTCAGCGTTCAGCAGCACGTTGAACTTGGCACGCTCAACGTTAACGTTCGACACCACGGTCCGTGTGCCGACGGCTTAAGGCCGCCCGGACTATTAGATATTGCTGTTAACAACTGGCTTACTTCTCTCATCTTCTTTCAAAATGTCTCAGTAATGCGGAAACCATAAATGGCTCTGAGCACCGTGGGACCTAACATCTGAGGTCATCAGTCCCCTGTGAACTTAGAACTACTTAAACCTAACTAACCGAAGGGCATCACACACACCCATGCCCGAGGCAGGATTCGAACCTGCGACCGCAGCGGCGCGGAAACCATAAATCCAGACGCAGAAATGTCCGATGCAGCGCAACTTGTCTTCTGAGGCAACTCCATGCGGCCGGCCGGAGTGGCCGTGCGGTTCTAGGCGCTGCAGTCTGGAACCGAGCGACCGCTACGGTGCCTCGGGCACGGATGTGTGTGATGTCCTTAGGTCAGTTAGGTTTAAGTAGTTCTAAGTTCTAGGCGACTGATGACCTCAGAAGTTAAGTCGCATAGTGCTCAGAGCCATTTGAACCATTTTTTTTTGAAAAGATTCTCTTTGCTGATGACAGCAATATTATAGCCACTGAGGAAACAAGAGAACTCCTTAGAGAGAAAGAAGATGAAACCCCCAAGGAAGTTTACAATTACTCGATAAGCAGTAAAGTAACATTGAACATAAAGAAAACTAATGCCATGAATCTCAGTTCGTAGAGGAAAAAGGACACTGTTGGGGTAAGTACAGATTGTACCACTACAGAACAGTTTTTCACATTTGCAGACGTGTCAGTCAGTAACTGTTTGTAGACGTCATTCAGTAGTGTTAGTTTCCCCTATCTATGAAAAACCTGGGCCTTATATTTGTGGCAAAAGATTTAGAATGGAATTGTCTATATCTTCAATAGCTTAATATTTTAATATTGGCTTTAATGACTATGACACCTGTAAAGCAAATCACCTATGAACACGAAGGCTATGAACACCATGTTGTGCTACATGGGTTTTATTAAAGGTGATTTGCTTTCGCTTTCTCCACTCAGAGTAGCAACTCACCTAGTTGGAACCTTTGAATTAGGGGAGTTTTCTGGTATAGAGGTCCGATTTTTACCTCATTTTCAAATTTTTTTAGGTGAAATCAAAAGATAAGTCACACAGTGCTTATATCCTTTTATTCATGTATCTTTTACCTGCATTAAAAATTTCTTTTGTACAAAAATATTAAGGAGTTTGTAAACAAAACGTCCCCGACGATCGTAATGCACGCCATGCACCAGCAAGAGGGTGGACGTGGTTCAGATAATGTGTGGTCTGAAACAGACCAGACCAAAAACCACGAGTGTAGGTATGGTCAGAACCTGCGAAAAGCGGCAAAAAGTATTTTTTTACAAAATGAAGAAAGTAACAAAAATCGACTTTGTTTGGGTATTCAAACGCACATAAAAAATCCATAATTTGAAAATTGTTTAAATTTTAGAGTTTGCGACCATAGTCAGTTCAGTTCTCTACAAAAATAGCTAAGCGGCATCAAAATCGGCCTTGTAGTTCTTCGGTGAGCCAAACACCCATAAAAAAAATGTGAATTTTAGGAAACCGCGTTTGAAGTTTTGGAAAGGGTTTTCGTCGCTTTTATGGGAGTTACCGTCATTCTGCTATACCGGGAACATACGGTACGCCTTCCTGGATCTCGCAAATCTCGTTCGCGTGCCCCGCTTCCTCCTGGACCGCAGACCTGGCTTCTTTACTGGCCGTAGACGTGCAGTGCTCTGAGCGTACGAGGCGATCCGCATTGCGCCTTCTGCAAAATTCGAACGCCGTGTTGCCAAGTGGAATGCCCGTGACACTCACTGTCTGTGCGGGTCCCATGAAGCCGTCGTTGAAGATAACTGTAGCCAAATTGTTTGGAATTTCGACTACTTCGTTACTGGAATATACGTGTTTTGGGGAAACCGTCCAGATCAGCGTATTTATCGTCTCGTTAGAGTTTCGAGTGTTCGCGCCAAAACATCTTTCCAATAAACTGTCATTCCATAGGCCTTCTCATATAAGTCTAATTGCCTCCGAGCACCGTGCATAGTCGCCCGACGACGTGGGACTGCCGGTCCGGTGATCATGTATTTCGACTACATCGAAAAATGGTTTCGCCCACATGTTCTCCATAGTATAAGGTATTGCAATATGCAATAAAAACCTATTCTCTTAAACTTCTGGACTAGAAAACCAACTTAAAATGCAATCCAGTTTGACATTTGGTAGCGAACAAAATAATCTCGAAGTTCACTACTGCCTTAAGAAACAGAAATGTATTCATAAGGCTACGAGTTCGAAAAATGAAATATTTGCTCTCAATAGTACGATTCAAAATTGAGTTGCCAAGAAATGCAGAAGATGGACTGAAATAAAATGAAAAGAAATGCGTTATTATTTTAAAAAATCGTATTATTACACAGCAATTTTTCGTAGCTCCAAGCAAATTCTAGGCTACCCCAAAAAAACACTTACACATATAAAACACAAAACACTGGTGAGAGAATCTGTGGTCTAATGAAGTCGTCCGACATCCTGAACAACAAAAATTTCAGTAAACAGAAAATCTCACACTTACCAAGAGAATGTTGATGTAAGTATCTTCACGAATAGAAATTAAGCTGTAACTGAGACGCTTTAATGAGAAATCGTGAGCAAAATTTTCCAGAATCGTTAACAGTAAAGAAGCTCGAAGAACAGTCTGACTAGCAGATCAAGAGTTAAGAGCAAACACTAGAAGTAAAATTTATAAATTACGCTCTACTGATATGTTATTAAGCTTATTGCATGCATGAACCGTCAAATAGATTCGACTAATATTTTACTTGGACACACGGAAACAATTTTAGAATTGAAAATATTGTCATGATTTATTCACTTGTTAATCAAGGCGAAAGAGCAAATTAGGCTAAGGGTACGAAAATACGGAATTTGAGGTAAAGCACTGTCAAAATAATAAAATTTTATCGTTTATATGAGGTAATCGCGTGAAAGAAGTGACAGAAAGCCCTCATACTGACCAACGATGAATTATAAGTGCAAAATTTTGGTGCCGAATTTAATGTATAAGGATAGCGTGTGGGTGATTAAGTTGAAGAGTTATCGACTGTTCGGCTTGTTATGGAAGAATATGAAACGAAGGAAAGAGAGAAAGAGGAGAGAGAGGGAGAGAGAACACGTTACGAGCAAATATTCTACTGTAAAAGAACCGTTCCATCACCGTCAATGGAGTTTCAAGCTCTGTTCAAAAAAAATTGTACAGACGTTTGGGATTTGACTCTGGCGGACGAAGTGACATTCCCATCAGGTCGACGTAATATCGTCAACAGAGTCTCGCTGTAATCTGCATACAAAACAAATCCAGTTTATGATAGCTTTTGGTGTTACAGCAACAGGAAGCACGTTTATTCGTGAGAGTGAGAGAGTGTTTTTGGATGAAATTGTGACATTAATTGTCACTGTCTAAAACCAAATACATTACGTAACATTCAGCGAACGCCATCCGTAGCATTGTAAAGTAATTCCACTGGTGCTCTGTCTAGGGACAGCTAAAACATAGTAGGAAATGGTTCAAAAATGGCTCTGAGCACTATGGGACTTAACATCTTAGGTCATCAGTCCCCTAGAACTTAGAACTACTTAAACCTAACTAACCTAAGGACACCACACACATCCATGCCCGAGGCAGGATTCGAACCTGCGACCGTAGCAGTCCCGCGGTTCGGGACTGAAGAGCCTAATGTTTACTTGTATAGTTTGTAGAATCTTACGTACAGGTATGATCCCCTCAGTATCATGCGTCTCCGTAATACTTCCGTAACGTCTAAAAACGTTGTTTTGGTAGCCATTTAGACTCTTGTTTTCCAACGTATTACGTGCCGTAAAACTTGAGGAGCCCTTTTAGTGTGTATCTACGAACAGTAACGTTGACTTTAGAGCTAGGGACCACTCCCAAAGATACGCGTGAAAAATACCGTGAGTCGTTAACACATCACTAAAACTTCGAGCGGAATGCCCCGCCACTTCTTGGCGTTAATGAAAGATGTGTGACGGCTTGCATACTAAAGCACAGGCTTTTCCTGGTGAATGAGGCTCGAAGGGCTGAAGGAGGCTCACAGGAAACAAAAAGGTCTGTGCGGCCGCTTTGTCCCTGTGAAGCGGATGTTCACGGCAGACTCTTCTCTTATTGATCGACAGAGAGCGATATCTAAGCGTGAAGAGATCGCAGTGCGTATGTTTTAGATTTTTCTGGCGGTGACCTGTGGAACTTCGTCTGTTGTTATCTTGGTAGTTAGGTATATCGCAATGAAAAAGTAAATCAACAAATAAATGTTTATTGGTAAACATTCACGCAGAATCTTTCACATTCTTTCTTTCTTGTACAGTTTAATTCAGGAGATCAGTTAAGTAAATTCACAGCATTCTGTGCTACTGTACATTGATTATTTTCTTACTGTTTGGACTCATCGTTACCTCAGTTATGTCTATACAGTTAAATTATTATCCACATCTAAAGTTCAAATGGCTCTACAGTAAGCACTATGGGACTTAACATCTGTGGTCATAAGTCCCCTAGAACTTAGAACTACTTAAACCTAACTAACCTAAGGACATCACACACATCCATGCCCGAGGCAGGATTCGAACCTGCGACCGTAGCAGTCGCGCGGTTCCTGACTGAGCGCCTAGAACCACCCGGCCACAGCGGCCGGCCAATTGGTAGTGCATTGTCCGGAGAGAGCAGGAATCTGAGTTCGATTCCCAGTATGCTCCACAATTTTAACTTACCACTAACGTTCTCTTGTAATACATTTAACACACAGTTTGGTAATGAAGTAATGAGGAACTGTGCGTTTCCGCCTCTTCCCTCTATCGATTTCAGCCTGGTGATGATTTTTGTTATACTGAGAGTCAATTCTCAATGATCTATAAATTCTCTACAGTCTTTATTTATCTTGTTTCCTGATTACAGGACAGTAGGTGAAGAGCTCCCAACAACTGATTAAGTTTTTGCTTATTTCGTGTGAAGTTACACTGCATTCGTAATAGAAAAATGATCTGTTGTTGTACTGAAAGTACAACTCTCCAAAATTGTAACTAATTATCTACATTTCTGAATTAGGTCATTTAACGTTATAGCAAAGCGGTGTGCCAGTTGTTCATCGATCTGAGGAATCTTCAACAGTTTTAGTTTTCGCCCTTTATTTGTCAATGAGAGAATCATTGGATTTTGGTAACTGAGACCAATAGTCAACAGAATATCAAGAAATGTAGGGTTCGTCTTTCTAAGGCTACTGTGAAATATCATAACCAGGAACTGGACACGTGGAAAGCAAAGAGATAAAAATAACATCTGACACACAGCCCCAACTTAGCGTCAACTTAACGTTAGTTTAGCTGAGTACTGAGCTTCATCTAATCCCCCTCATTTCCCGAACAGTGTGTCCTGTTAGTTGTGTTTTCTTTACTTAATGTGCGTTTTCATTGTATTGCTAACTGAAAAGTGGCCTGCTTCTTTTATTAGAAGTAAATCTCGACAGTCGCAAATAATCGAGTACATTTTTCTACTACGAACATTTCATACTGTTTGTAACTTATAAAAATAAAATATTGTTTAACCTAAAAACTGTATAATAGTAGAACAATTTTAATCTATAGTACTATTAAAATTATCTGGTTCAGCTCTGTCGCTTCTGCACTTCTATCTTCAGATTTTATCCATTGTTTACTTTTAATGATTTACACTGTGCCTGGACCACATTGGCAGTTATGTCTCTCACTCTGTGGTATTACCGAAGCGAATCGTTTTACTTGTACGTATTTTCTAAAGCTGTACAACAGCATACTACAGACGTTGACAATGATACTCCGTGGTTATTTGATAGGAGCCTCGAAAGCTGCTAACCGGTTAACGAGACGAATCAGTGAAATGATAATTAAATGGACGCCCTAGCTGCAAACAGGCGTTGATGTACTTCATTGGGGACCTGTTGAAATTGTGTGCCCCGACCGGGACTCGAACCCGGGATCTCCTGCTTACATGGCAGACGCTCTATCCATCTGAGCCACAAGAAGGTCAATGACCGGGAAGCCATATTTTAACTATATATGACGGTAGTATCTGTTCCCGAAAGAACAGTTACCGTGGATGACCATGCAGCTTTGCTAGAAATGAAATGATAATTAAATGGACACCCTAGCTGCAAACAGGCGAACGCACACGCTATGCCCGAACTCGTACGGGACTTGGTAGATTAATCTGCCACGAGTAATGAGTATGATGGGCAAACATCTATTAGGCGCACTACGAATGTAGTGGTGTGGACATGTTGGGAATGTGGATCTCACGGGGAGCGTGCAAGGGATAAGTCCCTGCAGACGCACTATCCTCTGTGCCCGCAGTGGCTCAGATCGCCGGCACGGTAGCTCAGCGTGTTCGGTCAGAGGGTTTGCTGACCTCTGTAATAAAAAAAAACTGAGTTAATCGATCAACAACGAACTTAAACGGATGTCTTACGACGTCCGCCCCGAGCAGATGCAACGAACAAAAACGAACAAAATGAGATTAAAAAAAAAAAAAAGATGGATAGAGCGTCTGCCATGTAAGCAGGAGATCCCGGGTTCGAATCCCGGTAGGGGCACACATTTTCAACATGTCCCCAATGAAGTACATCAACGCCTGTTTGCAGCTAGGGTGTCCATTTAATTATCATTTCATTTCTAGCAAAGCTGCATGGTCATCCACGGTAACTTCTTTCGGGAACAGACACTACCGTCATATATAGACGAATCAGTACTTCAGAACGTCTACAGTTATTGTTTTCATTGATAATTATGAATTTGTTTACGAAGCAGTGAAGGATCAATCGATAAACGCAGATTCGCATTGGCTGTCCCTGTATCAGCATGTTGTAACTACATCAGCAAGCAAAGTGAACCTGTTGACTAGCAAGCAAGCACATCACTCAAAAAGCAGCAAAATCGAGAACTCTTCGAGCAGTTTATAACCATGGGAACGATACGGAACTATTTATTTATTTTTCACTAGTATACAAGTTCTGGAAATACATTCAGAAGGCCGGCCGGTTTGGCCGAGCGGTTCTAGGCGCTTCAACCCGGAACCGCTCTGCTACTACGGTCGCAGGTTCGAATACTGCCTCGAGCATGGATGTGTGTGATGTCCTTAGTTAGGTTTAAGTAGTTCTAAGTCTAGTTGACTGATGACCTCACATGTTAAGTCCCAAAGTGCTTAGAGCCATTTGAATCATTACATTCAGAATCATTTAAGGATCGTTGCCACGTTCTGTTGCTGAATTTGAAGTGAAGCTGACTGCAGTTCCGAATTCTCTGTGCATATGTCGCAGTTCGTCGACTATTTTTGAGTGTGTGCTCCAATGTAGCTCTTATGTTTGACTACAAAACAATTTTTTTCTTGAAAATGTAACTCCCGACCAATATCAATTTTTAGAATCCGAATGTGACGGAAATCAGTACATCTACATCTACATTTATACTCCGAAAGCCACCCAACCGTGTGTGGCGCAGGGCACTTTACGTACCACTGTCATTACCTCCCTTTCCTGTTCCAGTCGCGTATGGTTCGCGGGAAGAACGACTGTCTGAAAGCCTCCGTGCGCGCTCGAATCTCTCTAATTTTACCTTCGTGATCTCCTCGGGAGGTATAAGTAGGGGGAAGCAATATATTCATTACCTCATCCAGAAACGCACCCTCTCGAAACCTGGACAGCAAGCTACACCGCGATGCAGAGCGCCTCTCTTGCAGAGTCTGCCACTTGAGTTTGCTAAACATCTTAGTAACGTTATCACGCTTACCAAATAGCCCTGTGACGAAACGTGCCGCTCTTCTTTGGATCTTCTCTACCTCCTCCGTCAACCTGACCTGGTGCGGATCCCACACTGATGAGCAATACTCAAGTATAGGTCGATCGAGTTTTTGTAAGCCACCTCCTTTGTTGATGGACTACAATTTCTAAGGACTCTCCCAATGAATCTCAACCTGGCACCCGCCTTACCAACAATTAATTTTATATGATCATTCCACTTCAAATCGTTCCGCACGCATACTCCCAGATATTTTACAGAAGTAACTGCTACCAGTGTATGTTCCGCTATCATATAATCATACAGTAAAGGATCCTTCTTTCTATGTATTCGCAATACATTACATTTGTCTATGTTAAGGGTCAGTTGCCACACCCTGCACCAAGTGCCTATCCCCTGCAGATCTTCCTGCATTTCGCTGCAATTTTCTAATGCTGCAACCTCTCTGTATATTACAACATCATCCGCGAAAAGCCGCATGGAACTTCCGACACTATCTAATAGATCATTTACATATAATGTGAAAAGCAATGGTACCTTAACACTCCTCTGTGGCACGCAGATCTGATGTAAATGTACACACAAACAAATTATTACATTTTCAGAAAAGTCGGATGATTTATTCAAGAGAAAGAGCTTCGCAAATTCAGCAAACTGGTCCACCTGTGACACTTACGCAGGTAGTTATTCGGCGTGCCTTAATCGATAGTGTTTTTGGAGTCTTCCCGAGGCGTACCGTGTCAAATTCTGTCTAATTTGCGAGTATGATCGTCAAAATGACGATCTGGTTGGAGGGTCCTGCCCACAACGCTCCAAAAGTTCTCAGTTGGGGAGAGATCCAGCTACCTTTGTAAGTAGGCTGTTTAGGTTTCTTTATTGGTAACGCCACCTCTGTATAAAAAAATCACTGGCTGTGCTGTGTGCAGTCTGTGGCTGCTTTGCATTGTTGTAATACTCAACCATTGTAGTGTTAGGCAGCTGGCTGGGAACAGCGCATAGCGTTGCGCAGTTGGAGGTGAGCCGCCAGCAGTGGTGGATGTGGGGAGAGAGATGGCGGAGTTTTGAAATTTGTCATGAACTGCTCTCTCTCTCTCTCTCTCTCTATCTATATATATATATATATATATATATATATATATATATATATATACGATGATATCAAGGTAAATACATTGTTTGTTCTCTATTAATATCTTTCATTTGCTAACTATCCCTATCAGTAGTTAGTGCCTTCCATAGTTTGAATCTTTTATTTAGCTGGCAGTAGTGGCGTTCGCTGTATTGCAGTAGGGGGAGTAACCAAGATTTTTGTGAGGTAAGTGATTTGTGAAAAGTACAGGTTATTGTTAGTCAGGGCCATTCTCTTGTAGAGATTATTGAAAGTCAGATTGCGTTGCGCTAAAAATATTGTGCGTCAGTTTAAGCACAGTAGTGTACTATTATTGAAAGAGGACGTTTCATATGTCGACCCTTAGCCTAGGATACCTCACTGGAATCTTCTGATTTTTTCTTGTAGTTTGTGTAATTAGTGTAGATTTTGTTTATTGCTAGCGCGTAATTGTAGAGAGAATCTCCTTTGTAGTTGCAGTCTTTCATTGTTGTACAGTAAAACAGGTGTGGCACGCATGTAGATTTGCACCAAGTATTTCGCAGCTGCAATTAACTAGATATTATTTTCAGTGCTATGTTAATATGTTCCCCTATTTTTGCTCTTCAAATTGTGTTTTTCTGTGTTGTCGTGTGAAATACTGTGACAATAATGGCGTGTGAAAAACGTAACACTAGGCTCCAAAGTAAACTGAGAAATGACAGTGAAGTCGAAAGCAGTGTGTTAGCGCCGCAGAGTAATGAATTAACTAATGTTCAAAGTAGTAATTTGGTAATTGTGCATAGGGAAATGGAACGGGCGGCAAATAATGGCGTGGACAGTGAAACAATTAGTGAAGAGGGAAGCATTATCGATCGATCGGTTGGCAACAGCTCGCCTCAGGAATCGGGAATGACAGAACACAATATTGCAAATACTGTAGACTCCGGTTTTGGGTTCTCACCGTTTTCTCAAATGAGTCAAGACACATTTTCCACTTGTCAAAATGTGAATGTTGCCGGTGCAAATTCACTGCAAAAAAGCATAGAGAAACAGATTCCAGACACTAATACATTATTATTGCAATTAATGCAACAAATGGGACAAAATCTTCAAAAGTTAGACACAGTGGAACAAAATCTTAAAAAATTAGACACAATGGAACAACACCAGGGACAAACACAGCAACAGTTAGACACAATGGAACAAAATCAGAGACAAACACAGCAAAAGCTTCAAAAGTTAGACTCATTGGAGCAAACTCTTGAACAAACACGTGAGGATTTAACTACTGAGTTACATCACATTGAATCGAAATGTCAAAAAGTCTGTAATGACGTAAAAACACAAATTTGTGAGCATTTCCAACCTATTTTTTCGCGTCATGAAAATGCATTACAGAATCACGAAACAGCCATAAAAGAACTGCAAACCATTGTTCATGAAAATCATGAGACCTTGTCGGTTAAAATTGACTCAGTTGCATCTACCGATTCGGTTACGCAACTTGCAAAAACTCAAGAAAACTTAAAGGACACAGTAGATTCGATTTCAACACAAATGGACACTTTGAAACTTGGTTCAGAAAAACACACTGAGGAAATGTGTTCACTATCGGAGAAAGTAGCCGAACTTTCGGATCAGGTCACTAACTTATCTACAAAGGTAGATGATGATCTGAATGACACAAGACCTGTAGCCTTCACTGACACAGAAGAGTATGAACAAATTAGAAAATTCAAACAAAATCAAAATCAAATCAATACACAGTACAAAAGAGAAATCCGGGAAGTACAAGATCATTTGGCACAAGTAATACAAGAATTACATATTTCAGAGGACACTCGCGCTCCAGTACGGGAAGAGGGACATAGAAATACGGAACAGACACAAAATAACAACAGAGGGCACTTCGGAACTTATGAAAGAAATTGGCAAGGTACACCGAATTTTGAGATGGAACCGCCGAAACGACGTAACAATGACCGACATGCGACTCGCCGACATGTTGATTTTGACTATAAGCTGTTCATTACTACACGTAAATTCAAAACATTTAAGAATTCTGGCAACGACATTCATCCACAAGCATGGCTCCATCAATTCTCTCATTGTTTTCCTCCCAACTGGTCGTTAGAACACAGATTAGAATTTATGTGTGGCTACTTGGAGAATGAACCAGCTGTAAGAATGCGATCGGTCATTCACGATTGTCACAGTGAAGGAGATTTTTATCATGCCTTCCTCTCAGCATATTGGTCTCAAGCCACACAAGACCGAGTAAAACATAGCATCATAATGATGAAACGTTTCGAACAATCTGAATTTTCCAGTATTATGAAATATTTTGAAGACATGTTGCATAAGAATCAGTATCTTTCAAACCCATACAGCCCCTCAGAACTCATCCGAATTTGCTTAATCAAATTACCTGAACATTTACGGCATATTATTTTAGCAGGACGTTGCAAAGACGACATTGAAGCTTTTCAGGGACTGTTACAAGAACTGGAAATTGACACTGACATTCACGGAACGCGAGAACAGGAGCACAACAATTACAGGTCACATACGTCACACTTTCGTGACGACAGAAACAATAACTGGACACGACAAGGCTATTCTTACAACACAAATCGTGTCCAAAACAGACACCACCCATATGACAACCACTTGCAGAGTAATAATAATTACAGGGAAAGATCGCATTTCCGTAGTAATGAATATGACAGAGACAATCATAGAAACAGACAATATGGTAACCAGAACTATTATTATCAAGGGAGACAGAATACTTTCAGACGCAGCGCGCTGTTACGATTCAGGGAGAAATTCTCCACCACATGATCGACAAACAAGAAACTATGTAAACTACCGACATGACGACAGACGATATATTCGTAACGACAGACCTGAATTGCATCAAAACTGGCGGGATTTAAACAGAGCAGGGTACTTTCGACAACGTGAATTTGTAGAAGCTAGGTCTCCTAATCCCAATAACGACGCGCGCCAACAAGGGAACAAACAATGACTCGCACCGCAGGGAGCCGCGTGCGCCGGCTGGCTCCGAGAAAAACAACACAGACGCTAACCTTGAGAAAAATTCCAGTATTCTTTACCGACGTATACCACTTGACAATTGCGTTAAAGTTGAAACTCTGCGTACTAGGAAGAGCAAAGGTTTACACCACATTTCACACGTAAAACCGTTTATTGAGAGATAATGTGCTTTTTTAACTTGAGATTTTAATGCAAAATTTTGGTTCACTTGAAAATACATTCTGAAATTAAAGTGCTTTCTGAGAGATACCAGATGACACAGAGGTTAGTTTATGTGACAGCTACACGACTATATCACGACGCTACTAATGTGTGACACAATTTACATTGTTGCTTTTGCGGTGTATCTGTTTTATATCTGCACAATTTTTCTGAATTCTTCTGGAAAGTAAAACAGGTTTTAGTAGTAACTTTTGTGGTATAGCTACAAGGAGACAGCCTTTTCTGTAGCACAACAATACGTTACAGCACAGTACTTTCTTCATCACGGTAATAAGCGTAATAACTAAGATATCTATACACAAAGCATTTCACTTTTGTTTATCATGAGGTAAGTACATTGACTTCTGCAGAACTTAGCTTTCGGAGGACGATAACTACGAGACTTTCACAGAGGTTATCTTACAACATGACGCACAGTTTAGCGCTACAGTACACGTATTTGAGTGATTAATTTCGCACTTAAAACATTTATTTTTTTTTAAGATATTTGAAGTACAATGATACAAGGGTTTTCCGTGATATATTTCATTCCATTGCTGTAATCTGTAACACCTGAGGGTATAATTACATTAATCCTCAGGGGGGTACACGCCTACTTTGTGTACCATGTGTTTGGCAAGCACAAGGAGCCCTAGCTAATATGGTATTTGCTTATACAACTTTACACATCGGTACCATATTTCTCTAACACACAAATTACACAGCTATCTGATCATTTAACTGAGAGAGACAAACTTTTTTACTACGGCAGTGACAGATGTTTACGTAATTACACAGTTGGATAACTTCACACTTACGAAATTGTATGTTGTTTGTACTTTGTGAACTGTTCATATTTTTTTTCGGAGCCATTGTGATACTATGAGAGCTTTGAATAATGTATTTGGTATGGGATCATGATTATAAGGTACGTTTGAGGTAGATGACACTACTGAAATGAGCAGAGAATATGTTTTAGGGTTTGAAATTATTGCAGAAAGCTATGACGATTTTGAGATTTGACTGAGGTGTTATGATGTTATTTTTACGACGACGATGTGTATTATGCTGTTGAGGTATGTTTATGATCAATAAGCTGATGCTATATAAGGAATGTGAATACGTGTTTATATGTATATGAATAATGAATAGAAGTTAGGGACTATGGTTTGTGAAAAAGGTTGTTGGAAACCAAGAATCGTACTTTAAGAGTTATGAAATGTGTGTATATGCGTGAATGTATCACAATGCCGGCGAAAATTTTTGGACACTGTTATATTCATACGATTTTGTTTCTACAGATTTGTAACGCAAATTCTTGACCTATGAAATTTTTATATGAGACTGTCGCTGTAGCGAAAACTGCTGTCGTAAATATTTCGTTAAGAAAGGTAAGTGACCGTGAAGTAATTCGTTGTGAGCGGCCAGGTGTGTCAGACGCCTGGAGAAAAAGCCATTATTGCGAGCCCTTTTCAGCAGCACAGGTAGAAAAAAAAGGGAGGCCATTATCCTCGCTATTGACGTTCCTTTGTAGAGAGCATCGCAAAAACGACATGGTCGAACTTGAAAACATATGATTACACTGTGGAGCTCTTACTTTATGATATTTACTGAAATGCCTAATGAAATGACGAGAAATATTTTTATGTCTATATACCTGACTATGACTACTGTCTCTCTAGTTGAGAGATTTTTCTACTAACTTATGAAATGCCTCATGACTACTGAATGATATTTTTATGCTTTGCTTTTCATAGTTGCTTATTTCATTTGATATCTGGTTTCCAGCTGTGTTGCAGCATTAGTTTTATAAAATAAAATGCATTTGCTAATGTGAACACTTTCTGTCAACAGATCTATTAAATAATTATTTTATGATCCACATTCTTCGAAAAAGGAGCTCTTGGAATGGAAAGAACAATAAGAAGGGACTGATAACAATAACTGCATATATAATTTTCTTTTCAAGTACTGGGTAATTTGTTTGTAGAATTAGTTTTTTTGCATCTAACCAGTCTCAGGACTGAAGACCACAACAACAACAATTAGTTTTTGTGGTGCACCACTTTAATGACATAGATATTAAGATGTGAATAGACATTTCCCTTATCTGCATTGTTGTCTTTAGTGTAATATTTTTTCTGCTTGATCTTTGCCATGCTTAGGTATTAGTTACAGAATTTGCTGCTGCTGTTTGCCATGCATAGTGCTACTAAATTTCACTTTGTATTAATCTGTTAAGCTAGTTTTGCTACTGATTTATTTTTCTTGTTTGCTGCACAGTGCCTTATATTAGTTGTAATATTGCAATCGCTTTGCCTATTTAAATTTTTTGTCATTGATGTTTGTGTTAATTGTTTTGTGCTGCTGCATTGCCTCGTCCCTTAGTTTAGAATCTGAGCTCAGTAGATTTAAGTTCTCTTAAGAGGGGGTAGACTATATAAGAAACTGACTATGAAGAATAGGGAAAGAATGCATTGAGAGGTTATATGAAACACATTTGGCAAAAATGAGTATTGTGCACTGAGAAATAATTATTTTGAAAGAAATATGAATAGAATACAGAAAGCAGGTATAGATAGGACTTTTTGGGAATAATGATGAATGAAGGGAGATCTCCAAGAAGTAAAGAAAGTTTTGTTTGCAAAATACTGCAGTAAAACAAACCCTGTCCTTTCCCCCTGTGTTATTCTGGTATGTGTTTGTGTACTCTTGTATATTTGTGTTTTTCCTGTCTTTATGTGTTTAGCTAATAAGAGTTATGTTGTAGAATTTTTCTGATAATATGTTATTTTCTTTGTAAAGATGTTTAGACATTATTTATTCTGTTTTGTTTTAATGCTCATGTGTGAAATTAATGTTTCGAAACTATTCTCATTATTTCATGTATTTACTTATCTCATAATTCCTGTAACACTGATGTATATGTTTATTTCTATTCTGTTGTAAAACCTGTACTACAAATGTTATCTGTATTGTTATGTTCTTTAATGATGTATTTTGTACCTTTGTAATTGTATTCTTATGTTATACAATTGTAATTGACACCAGTTCATCATATTATTGACTTGTAAGTTCCATTTCACTGCACACGTTTCTGTTGGTCATAGTATATGGACAATATGTGAGAAGTAGGGACTGTTAGTGTTTGTATGTGTGTTAATAATTCAGCAAGGGACTGGATAACAGCATTGCTGGTTCTAAGGACAATTCCAAAAACTTTGTGAGTGCACAAGTGGTGGTTATGGACTTGCTATATTAGCTGCAAGACTCTTCAAAGGTGACTGTGCACCTGCACAGTCTCAACAGATGGCTGCTGGCCGTCTCTATAAGGACTACAGTGGGTCTGCATCTTTGATGGCCCACCAATACCATTATCTCTATAAGGACTACAGTGGGTCTGCATCTTTGATGATCCATCAATACCATTATTTCCACAAGGACTGCAGTGGGTCTGCGCCTCTGGTGGCCCACCAATACCGTAATCTCTAGCAGGACTACAGTGGGTCTGCTCTGTGATGACCTACCCACCAATACTCTTCAAAACTTCGACTGACTCCGCTGTGGGTTTGCTCTGTTGTGGCCCATTACCTGTCAGCATGTCAAGAGTCAGCACTGTCTTTCCGTTGGAAGGACAACACTACTTCTTCAAGACTGTATGGAAATCCACTACTTCTGTGTACATTTTTTTTACTGCTCAGTCTTTGAGAAAAACACTGCAATTCAACGATCAGGACTGTCTTTATGGACTGCGAGAAAATTTTTGCTTTTGACCAACATTGTATCAATAAGTGTGTGCATTTGATTTCTTTGTTATTGTAATTACGATTATGAAAAATTTTAACAAATATGTATTGGCCAGTGCCCAAAAAAATTTGTAAAATTTTTTTGTGGGGAGCATGGGGGCTATGTAAGTAGGCTGTTTAGGTTTTTTTATTGGTAACGCCACCTCTGTATAAAAAAATCACTGGCTGTGCTGTGTGCAGTCTGTGGCTGCTTTGCATTGTTGTAATACTCAACCATTGTAGTGTTAGGCAGCTGGCTGGGAACAGCGCGTAGCGTTGCGCAGTTGGAGGTGAGCCGCCAGCAGTGGTGGATGTGGGGAGAGAGATGGCGGAGTTTTGAAATTTGTCATGAACTGCTCTATATATCTATATATATATATATATATATATATATATATATATAGATATATATATATATATATATATATATATATATACATTGTTTGTTCTCTATTAATATCTTTCATTTGCTAACTATCCCTATCAGTAGTTTGAATCTTTTATTTAGCTGGCAGTAGTGGCGCTCGCTGTATTGCAGTAGGGGGAGTAACCAAGATTTTTGTGAGGTAAGTGATTTGTGAAAAGTACAGGTTAATGTTAGTCAGGGCCATTCTCTTGTAGAGATTATTGAAAGGCAGATTGCGTTGCGCTAAAAATATTGTGCGTCAGTTTAAGCACAGTAGTGTACTATTATTGAAAGGGGACGTTTCACCTTGTTAGCCAGGGTTGGGTTGACAGGCACGATGACAAGGAGTAGAAGCTCTCGCCGTGTGCAGGCGGGACTGTGTTGCTGGAATGTAAACCCAGGATGGCTAGCCATAAAAGGAACAAAACGCGGCTTAGAGTGTCGTCGACGTATTGCTGTGTTGTAAAGGATGCCGAGGGTGACAACCAAAGGAGTCCTGCTAGGAAATGAAATGGCACGGCGCCCCAGACCTTCACCCCTGGTTGTCTGGTAGAATGGCAGGCGGCTGCCAGGTTGGTACCCCACCACTGTAGGGGGAGCCTCTAGACGCGTCTCCGCTGGTCAGCAGGGTTCATTTTGAAGCGGGACTCATCACTGAAGACAGTTCTACTCAAGCGAATGAGATTTCAGGCTGAAGACGTGTCTGGAGGCGCCCCAGGCAGCAGTGGGATTCCAGCCTGAATGTCAGCCGCCATACTGTCCGACATCCAGGAGTGATGGTCTGGGGTGCCATTTCATTTCATAACAGGACCTCTTTGGGTCTCACCCACGGCTCTCTTACAGCCAAGTGCTAGGTCAATGGCATTCTATGTATCTTTTGTTGCCCTTCATGGCAAGCCATCCTGGGCTTACATTTCAGCAAGATAATGTTTGCCCGCACATGGCGAGAGTTTCTTCTTCTTGTATTTTGCTTGCCAATCCCTATCTTGGCCTGCAAGGTCGTTGGATCTCTCCCCAATCGAGAACGTTTGGAGCATTATATTCACGGCCGTCCAAGCAGCTCAGGATTTTGACCATTCAATACATAAATTGGACAGAATCTGGCAAAATAATTCTCGGGGGGACATCCGAAAACTGAGTCTGTGCGAAGCTGAAAAACTACTTGCATAAGTGCCAGAGATGGATCAAGGCACTATTGACATTATTTGTAAAGGTCTATCTCTCGAATAATCGTCCAATTTTTCTGAAATTTTAATAATTTTCGTGTACATGTACGAGGTGCTATTGGACAGTTTTAAGAATGGGCTTGTAATTGTACAATGGTCGTACTTACATGCTACTGTGATGCATATCCTTCAAAATAGTCCCCTTCTGACTGAACACACCGATTTCAACGGTGTTTCCACTTTTGTAAACATTCCTGGAATTTTTTTCCTGGAGTGTGTTAAGGACGCTCTTCGTATTTGCCTCGATGTCTTCAATAGAGTCAAATAGCTTCCCTTTCAGTGAAAATTTCAGTTTAGGAAACAGGTAGAAGTCTGCAGGGGCCAAATCAGGAGGATATGGTGGTTGTGGAAGCTCAAGAATTTTAAATTTGGTCAAAAATTCAACGATGGAGAAGGCATGATGGACTGGAGTGTTGTCATGGTGTAACATCCAACTCCTGTCTTTCCACAATGCAGGCCTTTTCTTCCGCACCTTTTCGCGCAGACTCTCAACGTCACATTTGTAATATTCCTGGTTAATTGTCTGTCCTCCAGGAGTGCATTGACGATGCACAATACCGGAGAATCGAAAAAAGTCATCAATATTGTCTTCACCTTCGAACGATTTTGCCGTCCTTTTTACGATCGTACCAAGATTCGTCACCTATAATTACCCTATTTAAAAATCTTCGTCATTTTTAGTCCGATTAATCAGTTCTTGGCACACTTCAAGTCGGCACTGTCTCTGGTCACTTGACAACACTTTTGGAATGAATTTTGTGGACACTCGACGCATGTTCAGATCTTCAGTTAAGATTGACTGAACTACATAGAAACTTAAAATAAGTTCATCAGCCATCTCTCTGATTGTGTCTACGATTCTGGATACAGAAAATGTTCGACTGCTGCCCTGTCCAGCACATTCTCCAGATCTCTCACCAATTGAAAACGTCTGGTCAATGGTGGATGAGCAACTGGCTCGTCACAATATGCCAGTCACTACTCTTGATGAACTGTGGTATCGTGTTGAAGCTGCATGGGCAGCTGTACCTGTACACGACATCCAAACTCTGACTCAATGCCCAGGCGTATCAAGGCCGTTATTACGGCCAGAGGTGGTTGTTCTGGGCACTGATTTCTCAGGATCTATGCACCCAAATTGCGTGAAAATGTAATCACATGTCAGTTCTAGTATAATATATTTGTCCAATGAATACCCGTATATCACCTGCATTTCTTCTTGGTGTAGCAATTTTAATGGCCAGTAGTGTATTAAATGGAAGATGTTTGGGTTACTTCATTGTAAGTCTACAAGCCACAGATTAACACGTGATCAAAATTCATTTTCCGTCATATCAGTCTGTATACAAATCTAAATTATTCTCAATCGCTTGAGATAAACCCTATCAGTTACGTTTCCGATAGCTCTACCCCTGCCTAAGAACGATTATTTCAGCCAGATTGCGATATCAAGGGTCTTACTCAACATATCTGCGCAAATTTCAGGACTGGAGGTTAATATTTAGTTATAAATATATACGTTTAAATTAGCGATGACTAGTAATCTTTCAGGATTACGAAATTTTACTTAATAGTCAGAACCGACACGCCATCCGCATTTTAAACTCTATATCTATAAGGTCTGGAAAAAATGTGGAAAAAACACGAGAAATGCATATTTGAACATAATTTCAAGGCAAGCTTGCAGGTTCCGCTGTGGTATTTGACGTGAACGGCAACTCTGCCATGTTGTCAACACGTTGCAAGTGGCGGTTGTTGTCAGAAGAGTGTTCTCTACGGTCATGAGTGCATCATGTTGGAGCTGAATCAATGTCAAACTGGGTAAATTGTTGGTGCTCATGAGGTGGGTGGTGTCGTAACCAGGGTAGCCGAGTTGACTGGTGTTTCGAAAGGCAGCCAATCGATTTGTATCACCTACAGTGAAAGCCACAAACTGTCCGCTAAGTCGCAACGCGGATGAAAGACTCTGTTGAGTGTTAGTGATAGACGGTCATTGAAGAAGACTGTGACGAAAAATAAAAGGACGACAGCTGCAAAAGTAACTGCAGAACTGAGTGTCCTACTCGCGAACCTTGTCAGGACCAAAACAACACGAGAAGCGAGCTCCAGAAGCACGGAACTGCAGGGTGAACTGGGATTCTAAAATCACTTTTCAATGATGCATCTACATCTACAATGAAGAGACAAAGAAACTGATAGACCTGCATAATATCGTGTAGGGCCCCTCCCGAGCACGCAGAAGTGCCGCAACAAGACGTGGTATGGACTCGACTAATGTCTGAAGTAGTGCTGGAGGGAACTGACACCACGAATCCTGCAGGGCTGTCCACAAATCCGTAAAAGGGGTGCAGATTTGTCCTGAACAGCACGTTGCAAGGCATCCGGATATGTTAAATAATGTCAATGTCTGGGGAGTTTGGTAGCCAGCGGAAGTGTGTAATCTCAGAAGAATGTTCCTGGAGTCACTCTGTAGCAATTCTGGACGTGTGGGGTGTCGCATTGTCCGACTGGAATTGCCCAAGTCCGGACATGAATTGATGCAGGTGACCAGACAGGATACTTAAGTACGTGTCACCTGTCACAGTCGTATCTAGACGTATCAGGTGTCCCATATCACTCCAGAGTCACACGCCCCACACCATTACAGAGCCTCTACCAGCTTGAACACTCCCCTGCTGACATGCAGGGTCGATGGATTCATGAGCTTGTCTCCACACTCGTACGTGTCCATCCGCTCGATACGAACTGAAACGAGACTCGTCCGATTAGGTAACATCTTTCCACTCTTCGACAGTTCAATATCGTTGTTAAAGGCTCCAGGCGAGGCGTAAAGTTCCGTGTCGTGTAGTCATCAAAGGTTCGCAGTTTGCGAAAGGGTTGCATGTCACATTGAGCGATTCTCTTCAGTCGCCGATGGTCGCGTTTTTTCAGGATCTTTTTCCGGCCGCAGCGATGTTTTACTGGATTCCTGATATTCATCGTACATTCGTGAAATGATCATGCGGGAAAATTCCCACGTCATCACTACCTCGGAGATGCTGTGTCCCTTTTCTCGTGCGTCGACTATAACACCACGTTCAGACTCACTTAAATCTTGACAACCTGCCATTGCAGCAGCAGTAACCGATATAACAACTGCGTCAGACAGTTGTTTCTCATACAGGCGTTGCCGACCGCAGGGCCGTATTCTGCCTGTTTACGTATCTCTGTATTTGAATACGCATACCCGTATCAGTTTCTCCGGCGTTTCGGTGTTCGTCTGCACAGATACCCTGCAAGCCACCGCACGGTGCGTGATGGAGGTTACCCTGCAGCACCACTAGCCATTTCCTCTCCTATTCCATTTACAAATATATGCCTCTGTAATTTCTCGAAATTTATCCTTGTGGTGCTAACGCGCAATGTATGTTGCGCGGCAGTAGAATCGTTCGGCAGTCAGCTTCAGATGCCAGTTCCCTAAATTTTCTCAATAGTCCATCTCGAAAAGAAATTCGCTTTCCCTGCAGGGATTCCCATTTGAGTTTCCGAAGCATTTCCGTAACATTTACGTGTTTTTCAAACATACTGGTAACAAATATAGCAGTCCGCCTCTGAATTGCTTCGATGTCTTCCTTCAGTCGGACCTGGTACCGATCCCAAACACTCGAGCCGTACTCAAGAACAGGTCGTACCAGCGTCCTCTATGCGGCCTCCTTTACAGTTGAATCACTCTTCCTCAAAATTCTCCCAATAAACGGAAGTCGACCGTTTACCTTCTCTACTATATTTCGTACATCCTCGTTCCATTTCATATCGCTTTTCTACTTTACGTCCAGATATTTAAACGACTTGACTGTGTCGAGTAGGATACTAGTAATACTGTATCCAAACATTACAGGTTATCTCCTTCCTACTCATCGGCATTAACTTACGTTTTTCCACCTTTAGGTTTAGGTGCCATCCATCACATCAACTGGAAACGTTGTGTAAGTCGTCTTGTGTGTTCCTACAGTCACTCAACTTTGACAGATTACCGTAGACCACGGTATCATCAGCAAACAACCACACATTACTGTCCACCCCGTCCGCCAAATCATTTATGTATATAGACAACAACAGCGGTCCTATCACACTTCCCTGGGGCACTGCTGCTGTTACCCCTGTCTCCGATGAACGCTCTCCGTCAAGGACAACATGCTGGGTTCTGTTATTTAAGAATTCTTCGAGCCACTCACTTATGTGTGAATTTATTCCATATGCTCGTACCTTTTTCGTTAACAGCCTGCAATGGAGTACCGTGTCAAATACTTTCCGAAAATCTAGAAACATGGAATTCGCCTGTTGCCCTTCATCCACAGATCGAAATATACCATGTGAGAAAAGATCAAGCTGAGTTTCGCACTAGCGATGCCTTTTAAATCGATGCGGATTCATGGACATAAGCTTCCCAGTCTCAAGAAAGCTTACGATATTCTCAGTGAGAATGTGTTCAAGGATTCTGCAGCAATCAGAAGTTAAGGATATTGGTCTGTAATTTCGTGTTTGTTCTTTTACCTTTCTGATATACTGAAGACACCTGCACCTATTTTCAGTAGCTTGGGACTTGGTGCTGGACGAGAGAAACTGCTAATTTATGGTAAGATCTTATGGGACCGAACTGCTGTCATCGGTCCCTAAGCTTACACACTACTTAATCTAACTTACTCTAACTAACGCTAAGGACAAGACACACACCCATGCCCGCGGGAGGACTCGAACCTCCGACCTACCCCACGCGGCGCTGGACGAGAGATTCGCGACCAGTGCAAACTAGGTAATTGTCCATACGAGAGTCGTCCGATGGTCAAATGACCGTGTGTTTGTACGATTCTGCTGTGTGAATGAGTTCTTGAACGTGAAATTTAGAAGTTTGGATTCCATTTTGCTGTCTCCAACTGCCACACCAGACTGGTCAAAAGCGACTAAATGGAAGCCTTAGACCCACATAGCGATTTTAGATAGGACCAGAATTTCCTCCAGTTCTCTGCCAGATCTTTTGCTGCGGTGTGACGTTGGTAGCTATGTAGGCTTCATGGATACATCTTTTCACAGAATCACGAATCCCTACTAACCTTAACTTGTCGTCATTTGTGCGTTCCGTTTTGAACCGAGAGTGCAACAGCCTCTGCTTCCTAATCTCCGAATTTCGTTATTAAATCACGGTGTGTCTTTTCCATCCTTTATCCACTTACTAGGCACATAATTCTCCACAACAAGGTTTACAATCTGTTTAAAGGCAAATGGACAAATGCCTGTATAAGGAAAACGTGGTGCAAACGCCGTGACACCTTGACTGTGAAACAATGGAAGAAAATCTTGTTTCACATTGTTTCCGGTCTCTAGATAAGTTTACGTCCCAAGAGTGAGACACGGCGGGGATCCGGTGATAATTTTGGCAGCCATATTGTGGCATGACATGGACCCCACGGTTAATTTAAGAGGTCGCATTACTACCAAGGATTGTGTGACCATTTTGGCTGATCAGGTCCGTCCTAAGGTGCAATATTTGGTCCTCAATGGCGATGCTGTGTTCCGAGACGACAGGGCATCTCTTAACACAGCCCGCATCGTCGAGGACTCGTTCTGTGGGTACGGTGATGAAGTGTCGCCTCTCCCACGTCCACCACAGTCACCACATCAAAGTATTATTGAGCCTTTGTCGTCTACTTTGGAGAGAAGTATGTGTCATCGCTATCCACCTGCGTCATCTTTACCGGAGCTTGCCACTATTTTGCAGGAAGAATGGTGTAAGACTCCAAGGAAAACCATAATGAATCTATGTCCATGGATTCCGAGACGACTGCAAGCTGTTTGGAATGAGAACGCTTTCTTAGACCGGATTAGACAGGGTAATGTTCCAAGATGCTACTCCTGGCGGGTGTAAAAATAAATGTGCACAACGGAAAATAATAAACGCTAAAGCGAAAATTTGGCCCTGTCTGACTACCCCCGCCGGCCGAAGTGGCCGAGCGGTTCTACGCGCTGCAGTCTGGAACTGCGCGACCGCTACGATCGTAGGTTCGAATCCTGCCTCGGGCATGGGTGTGTGTGATGTCCTTAGGTTAGTTAGGTTTAAGTGGTTCTAAGTTCTAGGGGACTGATGACCTCCCATAGTGCTCAGAGCCATTCGAACCATTTGACTACCCCCTTAATGGACTTTACCATATAAATTACAACATAAGTGAATGATTAAGGCAAATAATATTACTAAATGATAAACTTTGTTCCTGCTTATATGTTTATTGCAGATTAAAAAAAAACTTTATCTTACAAATTTTACATTTCCTAAGTAAAATTACTAGTCAATTGCCCAACTCTGCCCCTTATTACGACTGCGCGATCTAATTTCAATAACGCGAAATGACTGACATTATCTACGTACCAAACACTAGGAGACGCTGCTTTCAAAGATGACCTACGGTGGTGTGGAACCTCTGTAGAAATAAACTAACGTGATCACAGCGGTTTAGCTTTTATAGTCCTAATAAGCTGAAGCAATTTTCGCTATCACCGTATTTACTGCGTCCGGTGCGTCGAAGTGACGGTTCTTGTACTCGTCTCCGACGATGGAAGAATTCCAGCCACAAATAAACTCTTTCAAACACTAGGACGGCAGAAGGCGGTCCTCTGACTAATATATTCTAATAGTGTCTTCTCCTCTCTGTGTTCTACAGACAAGAAACGCGAACTCCCTGCCACAAGGACTGAGTTCAGATAACGTTTCAACGTGAGTATAGGCAGAGAAAGTGCTCTCAATTACTGAACGCTGCGTACTCAACGACGACTTCCAACCCGGAGGTGAAGTCCAGAATCGTATGTGTTCGCAACAGTACAGTGCCTAACTGCTCTAACCATAAACTCTCCTGAGAGCAAAGACAGCAATTCCGTCTGTACCAACAAAAGCAGATACTCAGCGACCGTCACACACGGGCGCTCACAACGGAAGACCACGTCTCTCCAGCGCTGGCTTCCCAGCAAGGCTTGGCTCCCGACCATGGTAATTCCGAAAACGAATCATATTCCTGAAACCACGGAATATTCTCCCTCTCTACAGATTCTTCCGAACGCCGACCAACCATATTTTAGTCTTTTGTCGTCCAGCGCGGAAAGTTTAAGAGGAAAAACCTTTACTCGTACAATGGTACGCTTCTGAATAAAAATCCTTGGAAATAATCCAGCCTGAGTGGTTTCCGAGGTGCCGCTTCTTCGTTCCTCTCACCTGCGTCCAAGATTTTCAGCGTTCGGAAGTATTATCCGGTTATCCTTCCTACCCCTACTACAATAGCGACCGGCCGTCACCCTATTGTGCTCCAGAGCTCAGGTGCAACGACGTCTGTCTAGCTACTTCCTGTGTTTAAGCAGGACCAACACCTGTGCGGGCCTTCCACCCAGAACTTGAGTTCTGCCTGCCGTTTCATCTTCACTGGCGTTCCAACCTCTTCTAGTATAGGCAATCATTCATTACGTCGTTATTTATAATCACCTTTCACACAATAAGTTTTAACAGTTATTTACAAGACGTACGTGACAATGTCACTCTCCTTTATATAATCATATATACGATGTACAACCTATGTTTGTAGATCACGGCAAAGTATCTTGATGTGTTCTTGTAAGGTGCGAAATTATAGCTACCTTACAATGTGTTTTTGACGTTTCCACATCTTTATCCACCACCTCTACAGGGTGTTACGGCCAAACTTTCAGGAAACATTCCTCACACACAAAGAAAGAAAATATGTTATGTCGACATGTGTCCGGAAACGCTTACTTTCCATGTTAGAGCTCATTTTATTACTTCTCTTCAAATCACATTAATCATGGAATGGAAACACACAGCAACAGAACGTACCAGCGTGACTTCAAACACTTTGTTACAGGAAATGTTCAAAATGTCCTCCGTTAGCGAGGATACATGCTTCCACCCTCCGTCACAGGGAATCCCTGATGCGCTGGTGCAGCCCTGGAGAATGGCGTATTGTATCACAGCCGTCCACAATACGAGCACGAAGAGTCTCTACATTTGGTGCCTAGGTTGCGTAGACAAGAGCTTTAAAATGCCCCCATAAATGAAACTCAAGAGGGTTGAGGTCAGGAGAGCGTGGAGGCCATGGAATTGGTCCGCCTCTACGAGTACGAATCCATCGGTCACCGAATCTGTTGTTGAGAAGCGTACGAACACTTCGACTGAAATGTGCAGGAACCACATGTTGTGTCGTACTTGTAAAGGCACATGTTCTAGCAGCACAGGTAGAGTATCCCGTATGAAATCATGATAACGTGCTCCATTGAGCGTGGGCGGAAGAACATGGGGCCCAATCAAGACATCACCAGCAATGCCTGCCCAAACGTTCACAGAAAATCTGTGTTGATGACGTAATTGCACAATCGCGTGCGGATTCTCGTCAGCCCACACATGTCGATTGTGAAAATTTACAATTTGATCATGTTGCAATGAAGCCTCATCCGTAAAGAGAAAATTTGCACTGAAATGAGGATTGACACATTGTCGGATGAACCATTCGCAGAAGTGTACCCGTGGAGGCGAATCAGCTGCTGATAGTGCCTGCACACGCTGTACATGGTACGGAAACAACTGGTTCTCCCGTAGCACTCTCCATACAGTGACGTGATCAACGTTACCTTGTACAGCAGCAACTTCTCTGACGCTGACATTAGGGTTATCGTCAACTGCACGAAGAATTGCCTCGTCCATTGCAGGAGTCCTCGTCGTTCTAGGTCTTCCCCAGTCGCGAGTCATAGGCTGGAATGTTCCGTGCTCCCTAAGACGCCGATCAATTGCTTCGAACGTCTTTCTGTCGGGACACCTTCGTTCTGGAAATCTGTCTCGATACAAACGTACCGCGCCACGGCTATTTCGCCGTGCTAATCCATACATCAAATGGGCATCTGCCAACTCCGCACTTGTAAACATTGCACTGACTGCAAAACCACGTTCGTGATGAACACTAACCTGTTGATGCTACGTACTGATATGCTTGATGCTAGTACTGTAGAGCAATGAGTCGCATGTCAACACAAGCACCGAAGTCAACATTACCTTCCTTCAATTGGGCCAATTGGTGGTGAATCGAGGAAGTACAGTACATACTGACGAAACTAAAATGAGTTCTAGCATGGAAATTATGCGTTTCCGGACACATGTCCACATAACATCTTTTCTTTATTTGTGTGTGAGGAATGTTTCCTGAAATTTGGCCGTACCTTTTTGTAACACCCTGTATATTTGTTCTCCTCCTATCATTTTGGAAGGCAATTGATAGGTAGTGAACAACTTGTACTGAAAGAAAAGTACAGGTTTAACATTACAGCTCCGTCCTCGACCCTTCGTCCCTTCCCGCCATTTCCTGCTCTGGTGGCGAACAGTGCGCGTGGATAACGATCAGCGGTGAAGGTACCCCTGTAAAAGCCCCAGAAGCGAGAACAGCCGTGAGAGTTTCCGCAGTTTCCAGTGGCAGAGGCTGCTGGCGGTGGACCTCGGGAGTGTGTTTCTGCCGGCTGCGGCTTCACCGCTCAAACTCAGGAAGTGCGGGCCGCGTCCGCAGGGCGTAACTGCGGCGCCGCGGAGTCTACTGCGGTAACACCGCTGTGTGCCGTAACAGTTACAACACATGTACTGCTTCCCCACCTACTGCACGCACTGACACGTACTTTCCTCACAGCTGTGTATGTCGTTTATGACAGGGCACGGGCGGCTCTTTCGCAAAGCCGTCGGCACACGGATCGTGGATCCGAACGTTGAGCGTGCCGAGTTTGTGACGTCATAGCGTGGAATAGCACGTTCGGGATTCTTTCGGAACGTGCAGAGCTATATCTACCATGGCAGATGTTCTGAACGTGCATCTGAGAGTTAACCAATCAGATGGCACAACGCCATGAACGCCATCTCCCTGCAGCAGCCGGCCGCGGTGGCCGAGCGGTTCTAGGCGCTTCAGTCCGGAACCGCGCGACTGCTACGGTCGCAGGTTCGAATCCTGCCACGGGCATGGATGTGTGTGATGTCCTTAGGTTAGTCAGGTTTAAGTAGTTCTAAGTTCTAGGGGACTGATGACCTCAGATGTTAAGTCCCATAGTACTCAGAGCCATCCCTGCAGCACAGCGCTGTGAGGTGCCATATTGGCATTCAGTTCAACTCTATACGTACGGGGCGATCAAAAAATCAGTATAAATTTGAAAACTTACCAAACCACGCAATAATGTAGATAGAGAGGTAAAAATTGACACACATGCTTGGAATGACATGGGGTTTTATTAGAAGTAAAAAAAAAATTCACAAAATGTCCGACAGATGGCGCTGGACAGTAAAACGTCAGTAACTGCTACCGTGACGAGTGAGAGGTACGCCGATATGTTACAGAATCACACCATCCCCAGCCTGGCTGTCACTTGTTGCTGCAGAAAACAGGATTACATAATGTCTATTTTAAGAACTAACTGCTAACGCTGGCCGGCCGCGGTGGTCTAGCGGTTCTGGCGCTGCAGTCCGGAACCGCGGGACTGCTACGGTCGCAGGTTCGAATCCTGCCTCGGGCATGGGTGTGTGTGATGTCCTTAGGTTAGTTAGGTTTAAGTAGTTCTAAGTTCTAGGGGACTTATGACCTAAGATGTTGAGTCCCACAGTGCTCAGAGCCATTTGAACCATTTGCTAACGCTGTACAGAAAGTGCTTATCAGCAAGGTTGCGCAACCGGAAGTCCCACAACAATGGTCAACAACGAAAATACCCGCCCACCAACCCCATTACAGGACAGCCTCCACCACATAGTAAACTATCTATCAGCACATCTTTATGTCACTGTGAACACACTGGGGAACCCAGAGAGCATCCCAGAGTGCCCCAGAGAGCTAAAACACTAAAAAGAATCGCTTCTCGGCTTTTGGCAAGATCAATGTGTAGTCTTTATTTATTCTATTCTTCTTAGTGTTTTAGGTCTCTGGGGCACTCTGGGATGCTCTCTGTGTTCCCCAGTGTGTTCACAGTGACATAAAATAGGCATATAGGTAGTTTACTATGGGTGGTGGCTGTCCATTGTTGGGGCTGGTGGGCGGGTTTTTCATTGTTGTCCATTGTTGTTGGACTTAGAATTTTTCTCCGTCTATTATTTTACTTGTCTGTTTGTTGCTGGAAAACTCACTTCCGGTTGCGCAACCACGCTGATAAGTACTTCCTGTACAGCGTTAGCAGTCATTTCTTAAAATAGGCATTACGTAATCCTGTTTTCTGCAGCGAGAAAGATCTCTTGCGCGCGTCGTTTGGTGATGATCGTGTGCTCAGCCGCCACTTTCGTCATGCTTGGCCTCCCAGGTCCCCAGACCTCAGTCCGTGCGATTACTGCCTTTGGGGTCACCTGAAGTCGCAAGTGTATCGTGATCGACCGACATCTCTAGGGATGCTGACAGACAACATCCGACGCCAATGCCTCACCATAACTCCGGACATGCTTTACGTGCTGTTCACAGTATTATTCCTCGACTACAGCTATTGTTGTGGAATGATGGTGGACATATTGAGGATTTCCTGTAAAGAACATGATCTTTGCTTTGTCTTACTTTGTTATGCTAATTATTGCTATTCTGATCAGATGAAGCGCCGTCTGTCGGACATTTTTGAACTTTATTTTTGGTTCTAATGAAACCCCATGTCATTCCAAGCATGTGTGTCAATTTGTACCTCTCTATCTACATTATTCCGTGATTTATTCAGTTTTCAAATTTATACTGATTTTTTCATAACCCGGTTTATATGCTGTTCCTGAGCACCAGAAAATTGAAAATCACTCGAAAACCAGTTGTTAACTGTGTAATTCGTTGGAATAAAAGAATTAGAAACATCATATTCGTGGCAAGAGAATTACTGTAACTTGCTTATTATGAGAGTATGCCATTTGAAGGCAGCGACACACTGAGGATCCACCAAAAACACAATGTTGTTGGTACAGTTTGTTATAATTAAATTTCAATTAGTAACATAGCTACGATAAAGCTTTTAGCAAGTGGCAACATGTTAGGATAGGCCACAAACCATTTGCTATCTGTTTAGCGTAGTGAGTAGTGTTATGGCGTCTCGCCATGTGCAAAATTTTTTTTCCTAACATTCGTGTTTTTAATAGTTTCTGATGCCTTATTATTAGTTTAATGCAAGTATACACTACAATATCTGATGTTATGTAAATATAAGTTCACCTTTTCTTCAGGAGTGAGTATGTTCGATTGGCTTAATCTACACGACAACGTGCGCTACTTGTATAAAGATATTTTCTTCCTTTCTCTTTTAAGTTTCGTAATCCACATGTAAAGATTCTGCTACTGGGTAGGAACAGTGGCCAAGTAAAAATGACCTTAGTATTTTACTAAAAGGTGGGAATGATAAAACAATGTTTATCTTATGTGGAGAACTGTTGCAAATTTGTGTCGCACTTTTTATAATGGAACTTTTATAAGCCTGTGTCCTCATTGATTGGAAATCTTACTTTCCTTTTTGTCTTAAAACGTACATATGGATATTGGAGTTTTTATTTGTGTATTTACATGTAGAACAACGTGGAGGAAATGTGCGTTTTAATAGAGCTAATATGGGAATTTTACGCGCGCCGGTTTAGTAAAAAGTGTGATTTCGAACTAGAAACAGCCCACAACTGCCGCTGGAGTGCGTTGCGATCGCGTGTACCACGTTGGGGCCCACGTACCGTGTGCGCAAGTCGCATCGTTCCTGAGCGTTCAGCAGCAAGTTGAGATCTGCACGCTCAACTTTAACGTTCGACAGCTCGGTCCGTCTGCCTTGGTGCAGCTCCTGGGACAGAGACCAGAGATAATCCGTCGCAGAAACATACGATCTTAGTCTGAGTTGCCAGTAGCGGGACCAAAGTCTACCGCTACTCCTCCCTCACCCCTCTCCTCAGCCCGTCATTCCGCAGTGACAGACAGACCTGTTTTCCCTTCCCCGCCTCATTCAGCCGAGGACCAGCGCCTCGTGGCCCTTAAGCCGTCGACACACGGATCGTGCTGTCAAACGTCAACGTTGAGCGTGCCAAGTTCAACGTGCTGCTGAACGCTCATTAACGATGCGACTTGTGCACACGGCACGTGGACCCCAACGTGGTATACGCGATCGCAACGCACTCCAGCGGCAGTTGAGGGATCCCTCTAGTTCGTAAATCACACTGTTTACTCAAAGGGCGCGCGTAAAATTCCCACGTTAGCTCTATTAAAACGCGCATTTCCTCCATCGTCCACGAAAAGGAAAGTACCATGTCCAATCATTAAAGACACAGGCTTATAAAAGTTCCGTAACAAACAGTGCGGTACAAATTTGGAATACTTCTCCGATAAGATAAACATTATTTCATCATTCCCACATTTTAGTAAAACCCCAATGTCAGTCTTACTTAATCATTGTTCCTACTCAGTAGTAGAATCTTTGCAACATGTAAATCACGAAGCGTAAAAGTAAAAGGAGGAAAATATCTTTATACAAGTAGCGCAAGCTGTCCTGCAGATTAAGCCAATCGAACAAAGTCACCCCTCAAAAAAAAGGCGAACTTATATTTACATAACATAAAATATTATAGTATATACTTATATTAAACTAATAATAAAGTATCGGAACCTAATAAAAACGCGAATGTTAGTAAATAAAATTTAGGAGTGTCAAGACGTGAACTACCGCTCCAACTAATAACTCAACACTACTCATTACGCTAAACCAACAACACAACCATTATAACTAATCATAGTATGTTACCCCTTGCAGGAAACCTTATCGTAGATATATTACTAATTGAATTTACTTATAACAAATTCTACCACGAACAAGGCGTTTTGGGTGGATCTTCAGTGTGTCGCTGCCTTCAAATAGCCTACTCTCATAATACGCAAGTTACAATAATTCTTTTGCCACGAATATGATGTTTCTAATTATTTTATTGGAACGAATCACACAATTAACAACGGGTTTTCCAGAGATTCTCAATTTGCTGGTGCCCAGAATCGGCGTATATACATATAAGCTTGAAATGAATGTCAATATGGCGCCTCACAACTCTGTATTGAAGGGAGACAGCGTGCGTGTGACATAGGTGGCGTTGTCCCATCTCATTGGTCAACGCTCAGACGCACGCTCAGAATATCTTATATGCCGGATATTGCTCCGCACGTTCGGAAAGATCCCCAAACGTGCTATTCCACGCTATGACGTCAGAAACTCGGCACGCTCAACGTTCGGAAGCACGATCCGTGTGCCGACGGCTTTACTCGCTCCACAACCCTGGCTTGGAAACTGCAGTCCGTGCCCTGCGACAAATACAGTCCTAAGCACACGGCTGTGCGACGTCAGCATTGTAGTGTTCCTGGTCAATGATAAATACCCGTGTTTATCAAAGCCCACAGACGTGTGTACGTCTGTGTCAAAGCACTTTGACCGAATCTTCGAGAGTGTAGCAAAGATTTTTGTTAAAATTTAGAGTGAGGACCTTGTTTACATGTCGCTTCGCTTGCTTTAATGCATTTAAGCTATAAAATGACGAAATATAGTTGGTGAGTGGTTACCAGCACGGTGATCGTTGCAAAGTGTGAAAAATACGAAATTCGTCGTACCACAAAGCACACTGACTACAAAAAGCGGTAATAAGGGGTTGTAATCTTACAAAGAAATAGCTGCAGCAATCACCCAAATTTGCTGCACTACGAATAACGTCTACTGTAACCTGTGATATAGTGCGAGCGTGTTTCAAGTGTCTGCGAGTAGTGTAATGGAGGCGTGACATGGGGACCAGCCCGGTATTCACCTGGTGGGATGTGGAAAACCGCTTAAAAACCACATGCAGGCTGGCTTGCATACCGGCCCTCGTCGTTAATCCGCCAGGCGGATTCGATATGGGGCTAGCGCGCCTGCCCGAGTCAAAGAAGCACCACATTACTGCTCTCGGCTAACCTGCCGGCTGCTCCAAATAACCTAACATTACTCTCATAAAGTCCTCATTGGGTGATTTATGTATTGATTCACATGTTTCTGGAATAATACCTAAGATGGTACATTGTGGTATTCGAGTACTATACTGAAAGCTGGAATAGCTTCCGCCTGTCGCTAAGAAAATTATCCATGATACCATCTTTAGCAGAAATAGCACTCATGACTTAAAGATTTAAATACTGAACCACTTACGTATTTTTTCATGATTTGCACAGTGCTTTGCGGAAATGTATTCTCATGATCAAGGACATATATTTGCTAAGGTATTTTTTATGTGACATTTCGAAAATCGTCCAGAATAAATCTGTCTGCAAATGACCGTAACAGCATAACTGCAGGGCAAGAGAGGTAGAACAACACACATACAAACACTACATAAAGTACCTATGCAAATATTTCCTTTTGATAATGAGAATAAATTCTCGAAAAGCTTAGTATTAAGCATGAAAAGAGGCGTAACCAGTGCAGTGTTACATTATTTAAGTCATGAATGACGCAGCGACAGGTTTTCCAAAAACATCGATTATATTGGATGAAATTAAGAAATGGCACTTCTTAAATGAGTATCTTGTATACAAATACGAAGGGCCACTTTCATGAGGGCAAATTGAAATGTTTGCTCCCTCGTTCTAAAATAACTTCCGTTGTTCTATGTGTGCTTGCAGTGTAGCACTTGAAGCAAATTCTGGTGAATGCTTACAGCTTCTACTCTCTGATCGTGGTGTGGAATTAGTCCAGCAAGTACCTGGTTTACCGCACCATCGAATACCGCACGAACAGATAACAGCGGCAGATATCCAGTGCTCTTAAACTATTGTCTCGAATGATAATAAACATGACTTTCCAGACTATAGCTGTAAGTGATATTGTACGGCTCGGAAATGTGGTTTACGGCGTCAGCTACCAACGTTTCGTGCCCCCAAATCATCCAAATGAAATTAATCTTTATATTAGCAGGAGCTGGGAACTACATGCCCAACACACGAGACCAGTTCGAAGTAATATGGGCAGAGCCTAGTGACGCTTCAAATCTTAATAACATGCGAAATGAATGGCGCGGTAATATGTATTAATGGAAAACATTCTGGAAAAATATCACAGGGTCTACCTCCTTTCTTAAGAAAATTCGGTTTCCTGCATGGGCTGTCTTCATTTTGAAGTAATAGCTTCATTTCGTTACCTAACTATTAACAATTTTACCCCGCTGGACATTCTCAAGCTCTGTTACTTGCCTCGTCTATCGCCTTGCCGCAGTGGTAATACCGGTTCCCGTCAGATCAATAAAGCTAAGTGCTGTCGGGCTTGGCTAGCACTTAGATGGGTGACCATTCGGGTCTGCCAAATCCTGTTGGCAAGCGGGCTGCTCTCGGCCCTTGCGAGCCCAGTCGAGGAGCTACTTGACTGAGAAGTAGCGGCTCCGGTCACGAAAGCTGAAAACGGCCGGGAGAGCGGTATGCTGACCTCGTGCACCTCCATATCTGCGTCCAGTGACGCCTATTGGCTGAGGATGAAACGGCGGTCGGTCGGTACCGTTGGGTCTTTCGAGGCCTGTTAGGACGGAGTAGTAGTATTAGTTGTTTGTATTACGATTAAATATTGTAATCGCATAAATTCTCCAATATTAGTCATTCTACAGGTGACTGTACAGCGACCGCATTGTTTGTGTGTTGAATTAATGGTAGCGTCAGGCAATGTCGGCCGCACCCTTTCGGCAACAGATGGCGCCTGCCACATCTGATGCCCTGATAGCTGCGTCTCCTCGTTAGCCTCTCCCTGGACAATGTCGAGCGCCGGACAGATCCTTCCGGCTCCCGTAAGCCGCCACCCAGTCCGCTGCAACGACTGTCATTCCTCAGCTGCCAAATCTACGTCCGCCGCCTGCTCTGCTTACAAATACGTGGGCGTTCCCCCGAGACAATGTCTTTAAAAATGGCGTTATCTTGAGCTGGTACTCGTCTACTGACACTAAGCTCGAAATGCTACACTGATTGGCGGGCCCTCGTTAAAACACCTGTCGGCTCCTTAATTTTATTGGACGAATCCTGTCGTATAGAAAGATGTGAGCGATAGATACATGAACAAGTGAGTGAGTCATGCCTCGGCAGAAGACAAGCGTGTCGGGGGCACCCATACTGCTACTGTCACTCGAACATTGTCGCAGTCATCCTCCCACACGTAAAATACAACGGTGATCGTATCCCCAAGAACAAGCGTCTACTGATGAGTAGATATCACAAGCCGGAATTTCACGAAAATAATAATTTCAAATTGTTTTTATTGAGCCATTATGTCGCATTGCAGAGGGAGGTGATAATCTACACTACTGGCCATTAAAATTGCTACACCAAGAAGAAATGCAGATGATAAACGGGTATTCATTGGACAAATATACTATACTACAACTGACATGTGATTACATTTTCACGCAATTTGGTTGCATAGATCCTGAGAAAACAGTACCCAGAACAACCACCTCTGGCCGTTATAACGGCCTTGATACGCCTGGGCATTGAGTCAAACAGAGCTTGAATGGCGTGTACAGGTACAGCTGCCCATGCAGCTTCATCACAATGCCACAGTTCATCAAGAGTAGTGACTGGCGTATTGTGACGAGCCAGTTGCTCCGCCACCATTGACCAGACGTTTTCAGTTGGTCAGAGATATGGAGATTGTGCTGGCCAGGGCGGCAGTCGAACATTTTCTGTATCCAGAAAGGCCCGTACAGGACCTGCAACATGCGGATGTGCATTATCCTGCTGAAATGTAGGGGGGTGATATGCCAGTATGGCGATGACGAATACACGCTTCCAATGTGCGTTCACCACAATGTCGCCAAACACGGATGCGACCATCATCATGCTGTAAACAGAACCTGGATTCATCCGAAAAAATGACGTTTTTCCTTTCGTGCACCCAGGTTCGTCGTTGAGTACACCATCGCAGGCGCTCCTGTCTGTGATGCAGCGTCAAGGGCAACCGCAGCCATGGTCTCCGAGCTGATAGTCCATGCTGCTGCAAACGTCGTCGGACTGTTCGTGTAGATGGTTGTTGTCTTGCAATTGCCCCCATCTGTTGACTCAGGGATCGACACGTGGCTGCACGATCAGTTACAACCATGCAAATAAGATGCCTGTCATCTCGACTGCTTGTGATACGAGGCCCTTGGTATCCAGCACGGCGTTCCGTGTTACCCTCCTGAACCCACCGATTCCAAATTCTGCCAACAGTCATTGGATCTCGACCAACGCGAGCAGCAATGTCACGATATGATAAACCGCAATCCCGATAGGCTACAATCCGATCTTTATCAAAGTCAGAAACGTGATGGTACGCATTTCTCCTCCTTACACGAGGCATCACAACAAGGTTTCAACAGGCAACACCGGTCAGCTGCTGTTTGTGTATGCGAAATCGGTTGGAAACTCTCCTCATGTCAGCACGTTGTAGATGTTGCCACCGGCGCCAACCTTTTGTGAATGCTCTGAAAATCTAATCATTTGCATATCACAGCATCTTCTAAGTTTCGGTTAAGTTTCGCGTCTGTAGCACGTCATCTTCGTGATGCAGCAATTTCAATGGCCTGCAGTTTAATAATTATGTGTCACTGGAACGCTGTACTAGGGAAGAGAATAGAGGAAGGCATTACAGAAAACATGGGCTCGGTAAGAGGACTGAGAGACTAAAACGACAGGTAGAGCTCTCCAATGAACTTCAGCTTGTAACAGCGAATACACTGTTCAAAAATCGCCAGAGGAGGAGATATAGTTGGAAAATGCCTGGAGATAAGGGAAGATTCCATTTGGATTACGTCGTAGTGAGAAAGAGTTTCCGGAAGCAGGTGCTGTATTGAAGAGAGGCACCCAGGAAAAGATGTACACTCAGATCAAAATTTACTAATGATGAAGATTATAGGCTGAAGTTTAAGAGACACGTCAGAATGAATCGACGTGGAAGCAAGTGGTATACGGAAGTACTGAGGAATGGTGAGCTGCGTATGAAGCTCTCGAGGGCTGTCGGTAATGAACACCGCAGTAACCAGTTCACTTGAAGAGGAATGAACATCTCTAAAACGAGCAATCATAGAAGTTGGACAAACAAGTATAGGTACAAGGAAGGTAACTGCAAAGAAAACTTGGGAACAGAGGAATATTTTCTATAGATCGATGAGCGAAGCACGTCCAGAAATGCTTGTGGAAAGACACTAAAATAATCGCGTAAATCATCTAGGAGTGAAGTAAGTTGGGAAGTACTTGGAAGCCAGAGCGAAATGCCTACAGCAAACCTATGAAGTAATCGAAAAAGAAATGGTTGTCAGAAGCACAGATTTAACACACGGAGAAGTCAAAATAGCCTTCGGTTTATTTCACAGCAAATATGTCAACAGTAACAGTGCAGGAAAACTTTCTTCGTTAAACGTAGAAGAGACTGCGGATAGGTGGAAAGAATACACTGCAGGCCTCTAAAAGAGGGAGGAACTGTCAGCTGAGAGTGAAAGAAGAAGAAAAAAAAAGTTCATATGGAAAACACAGGTGATCCGTTACTGCACTCAGAGTTTGACAGACTTTTGAAAAACTAGCAATCAAGTAACTCAGAAGGCATACACAACATTTCTTCGTACTTTCTAAAATCATTAGGTGAACTGGCACTCAAATGACTATTCAGGTTGGTGTATACAATTTATGTTGCTGGAGACATACCCTCACACATTCGGCAAAATATAATCCGCACAGTTCCGAAATCAAAAGCACAGATAAATGCCAGAATTATCGGACAATGTAGTTTATCAACTCATGCACCCAATCTAATGGCAAAAATAATGTACGGAAGCATGGGAAAGGAAACTGAGGATCTCTCAGAAGAAGATCAATTTGGCTTTAGGAAAGATATGGACACCAGCGAGGCAGTTCAGATGTTAATAATAAAAACAACAATTAAGAAAAACATAGACACCTTCTTGGATTTAACGACCTTCAAAAAGCATTCGACATTGGAAAATGGTCCAAGATGTTCTAAATTCTCAGAAATATACGTGTATGCTACAGGGTAAGATTGGTGGTGTACAACACGTATAACAACCGAGAGGCAACAACGAAGTGCACGAAGTTGTAAGGTATGACTTTAATCTTTCGGCCCTATTTTGCACTAATGTAGTCGAAGAAACAATGATGGAAACCAAGAGAGGTTCTGAAGTGGGGCTAAGATTCAGTGTGAAAAGTTGTCAATGATATGATAGCTGTCTACACTCAATGCGAGGAATAATTGCAGGACGGTCTACTGAGCACAGGATATGGACTGAGAGTAAATCGAAGAAATACGAAAGTAATAAGGCGTAGCAAAAATGAGATTAGTTAGTCACCATCAAATCTGGGATCACTAAGCACATAAAGTGGAGGTGTTCTGCTACCTTAGAATCAAAATAGCACGTGACGGACAAACCAGACTAGCATGGGTAAAGAGGGCATTCCTGGTAAAAAGAAGTCAATTACTATCAAACATTGGTCTTAATTTGAAGAAGAATTTTTTGAGAATGTATGTCTGGAGCAGAACATTACTTGGAAATGAGTCATGGACGGAGAGGAAGCCGGTGGAAAACAGAAGCTAAGCGTTTGAGTTACACTGTTATAGAATGATGTTGGAAGTTTAATGGCCTGATAAATTAAGAAATGAGGTTATCCGTATGAACGGCGAGGAAAGAAATATGTGGAAGACACTGATAAGAAGAAGGGACAACCAGCAAATTCTAAATGCAATGCTTAGGGTTTCAAATAACATTGTGTCAAAACTATTGTGTAGACGCCAGGAAAGCCGTCATCAAGAGAACTACCTGTAAAATGCGTTGGATATTCTATCATTAATTAGTTGTACTTCATTAATGCTGTTGACGATGCAACGGTATAGATTGCATAATTAAACAAGAAACTGGATAAGATTATGAATCAATTTTTCTGTTATACCTCTGTATAAGGTAGTTATAATGTGCAAATAACTACGTCCTTCCCTCTGTCGAACTTGGTTAGTAGGCTTGAAATGAGCAATATGTCCGTTAATGACAATATCTTCCTAGACTGTCTGTTCTATTGATAGTTGGAGTTCTGATCGACCTTCCTCAACATAAATCTGAACGTGGCTTCTGTGACATGGAAACGACAGAAATATGTATGAAAGTTTCAAATTTCAACAATTCCATGAAGTTCTTGCAACCACGATTCTGAATAGACTGCAACAAATAAATTACACAATACATAAATTATGTTACATAATTAATATTGCACTGCCTGATGAAGAAGTGAACCACCCACAAGACAAAGACGGATGTATTCCATAGTGAACTGTTTATTTATACGTATACTGTATTTGTCTACAGGGAGTACATTTATTTTCTGTGATGGTACATGTAGCACACAGATTATGTCATCCAGAAATATGTACCAGTAAACAATTATGTATCCTTTCTTCGTGATTATTGTATCACAGATTCGATTTCCTATGTGGATGATGAATATGTTTGCCAATGTATCTGATATGGGAGAGCCCATTACAAGGGCATCTTTTTGTAAATGATATTCCTTTTCAAATTGAAAGTAATTAGAGATATGAATACTTTACGGATTTGGGCCATTTCGCTATCATTATCCGCAGGTAGTTTTTTTATATGTTAGTAGGTTCTCTAAAATCAATTGTATTGTGTCTGCTGTTGGTATTGACAGATAGTATTGGGTTGTATACTTCCTTCTTGTCAAAAGAAGTGAATGAGGCTGTTCATGGAATTGTAATTTTTAAATTTGTGTTCTAAGTTTATTTGCATACTTTCACTATTCTGCTGTTCATCATTTCATAGCGTTGTGTAATGATTTTGTTTATGTATTTTGCCATGTAATTTGAGGGTGCAAACAAGAAAATTTTTGAGAGGTATCATCATAATGTTCATTTTCTGAATTCTGGGTTGGCTTCTGAGTGTTAGTCCTTTTGGGGTCTTTTAGGTGTGCGTTGCTTCTGTTTGCATGTGAATATATTTTCATGTCTCTGAGGCTGTTTTTTGTGTATGTATGGAAATGAGGCGTTGGATTAGATTTCATTTTTGTGACGTTGTTAGATGAAATGGATTTTTTTTCTAAATATTGTTCTGTATTCATCAGCAATGCCACATTCTCTCTATTGACTCTGGCAACGATGATGTTATTGAAGTGATGTTTTTCTTTCAATTTCTTTGTTATGTTGTTTTCTAATCGTACTTTCTTGTTACGCTCTTTCTTTGACAAGGTAATTATCGTGTTTATTTCAGCCTTCAACAGTTGTCATGTTATCCATGCACGTACAGTGATATTTTTCTGTTTCTCTTTCTCTGTCATTAAGTTTTCTGTCTCTCCAATCAGACTTTCGATGAAGTGATTGCCTACCATGGTGCTAATGTTATACTTGAGCCGTTTTTTCTAATAGCCACGTTTCTTTCTCCGTTAATTTTGTATACCTGCGGTTTATTTGTAATTGTGTCAGTGACTGTGTAAGTTCTGAATACAAATCTGTTGGCCTTCTAGTATGCAAAGATGTTTGTAATGGTTTGTATGAATTTGTAGCTGACACCAAACGATTGTCAGACAATTGAGAACTTACTAATTACTACAAAATATGTAATGAATTTGTGAAGTAAGTCAGATTTATTGATGGACTATCGTCTGTTTTTTCAGCTGTTTATTTCCTGCGAGTGTCCTTCTCTGTGGTTAAATTAACGCTGTCCAAAACAAGCGGTAAACATGCTGGTCTCTTCCCTTACATGTGCAAAGTTTGTCTTCAGTTGCTCTGAACAGTTTGTAATAGGCTTTCAGTTTTCCACAGCCTGTTAAAATTGCTGTAAAGTTCATCGATGGTGGTAGGTCAATCATTAAACATTAGCGGACCGTTGGAAAAACGGTTTTGTATTTTAACCGTTTTAAAATTCGTCACCCAATCTCTCCACTGTTCCTGAAATCTTCTCTTATTCCTTTCTTTATTGCACTAATAAGTATTCTTCTGCGGCTTAATGTTTTCCGTGATCGGGCTGCTGTCTTAGATAGGTGACCGACTAATTCATTCGCTTCTATTACCGAATGAGATCAAACACGTTTCACTTATTCACGCTGGGCATCATCAGTGATTTACAATACAAAGAAAACTATTTAATTATACATGTTCTGGTAGCAGATCTCTGGAGTTTCTTGATAACACATTTAAATTATATGTTTAAAATACATAGTTGTGATTTATCACTTGCTTTCACTTCATGAATTACACAGTGCTCAGTAAGATCCGCTTTCATAAACGTTGAACGCACGTTGTGGCTCATGACAACGACTGATTTATGCCCATTTTTCTCATTTCTGTTGTTTTGCTGCAACTTCAATCACACAGGCACATAACATCTAGTGAAGGAGAGTGTGTATGAATTTTTTTATGCAGTATTTTCCTTACTCGTCAGCTTGCCTTGTGTGTGTATGTATGAGCACGTTTATCTGGAAGAATACGAGTGACTTGATGTACACTTGAACGTTTCGTACAGCTATAGAGTCTTAGTGTCAGCCTAACTCTTCAACAACTTGAGGTAGGCCAAAGAGACTGGTCACCCGTTGGGAGCAGATGTGCTGTTCCACTGAATACAGGTGTAGATTTTGGCAACAGGTCCCTTCCCTTCTCGATTCTTCCGGGTTGTGGGTGCTCTTCAGAACGAGGAACTCAGCACTGTTCACAATGCACCAGTAAGTTGCAGACGTGCTTCGACAGTTTTGCTCTGATTTTATGGACGAAGCATTCTACTGAAACAAGTCAGTTCGTGTTTGTAACTAACTTAGAACAGTTCTCGGTTTGTTAAAAAATAGCTTACTCGAGTTTTGATTATTACGAATTTTTTGGGGTAAATTTACACACTTAACAGACTTCCGGAAGTGTTGCTTCGCCTTGAGAGAATGAATCACAAACCTGCGGTCTTGTGCTAATCTTTGTTGTGTAAAGATGAGGGATATTACTTGCAAAGAGTTCTCACTATCCACGAATCTCCACAAATGAGAACAGTTTGAGCCTTATGGGCAGAGTCCTCCAATAATATCTGCATTCTAACGATCTGATGCGCCTACTGGGCAGAAATTGGCAAGATATCCTTCACGAGGACGCCCAAAAACTCAGTCAATCAATGCCAAGCCAAATAACTGCTTGCGTCAGCATTAGAGATGGACCAATGCATTATTCGCTTGCTCCATATGTGAAGCTCTTTCTCTTGAATAAATCATCCAATTTTTCTGAATGGTGACCATTTGTTTGTCTGTACACGAACATCGCGTCTACCAACTGCCATCCCACTTAGATAATTCCTTCGTGGTGCGTTTTTTTTTCTTTCTTTCTTTGTCTTGGAGTGTATTAACAATGTATTTAGTGTGTCTAGCTGTCCTAAGAATTTCAGATTGTTACGTGACTATTCATCTACTCAGCCAGCTGAACTACTCGTAACCAGACAGACACTGTGTCGAAGACTGTGGACTGTGTTGTAGCAGGCCATGGCAGCGGTGCGGCTGCGGTGTGCTGTGCTGTGCTGTGGGAAGCAGTGTGTCAATGCGCCACGCGATCTGTCGCCGCCAGCCTTCCGTGAAGGAGAGCGGCCGCGGCCGTGCTACAAGGCCGGGCGGATCACACAGTGCAGCGCTGCGAGGTGGGCTGGGCTGACCTGAGCTGAGCTGGGCGCAACCGCGGAGCATTACGTCACTCAGCGCCGCCGTATGCCACTGCTGCTGCCGCCGCCGTTTATCATGGGCGTTACGGGTCATAGCGTCAGACTGTCGTCTCACGTCAAGGCAAGGGGTTCGCAGCATACGGCGTCGTCCATCAGTAGCCAAGTATAGAGAATCCGCCACTTGGGAGCACCATTGCAAACACGCATTGCAGCTATAAGGCTCAACCGGGAGGAAACCAATTCTGCATACTAATGAGCTAGTCATAACGTAGGAAGTTCCATTAGGCTTCCAGCGGCTGATGATGTTATATACAGAGAGGTCACAACGCTAGAAAACTATAGCTAAGTGCAGAAACATCTACAGAGGACTGATGCATGGTGCAGGGACCCCAGGATAATCAAATGTAACATATTGCGGATAAATAAGAAAAAGGACTAATTAGTGTATGATTATACAATTGCAGGAAAATCCCTGAAAGCAGAGGCATATCTGGGAATATCTATAGAGATTGATGTAAAGTGGAAATACTGCTTAAAATACACTACTGGTCATTAAAATTGCTACACCAAGAAGAAATGCAGATGATAAACGGGTATTCATTGGACAAATATATTATACTAGAACTGGGTGCATAGATCCTGAGAAATCATTACCCAGAACAACCACCTCTGGCCGTAATAACGGCCTTGATACGCCTGGGCATTGAGTCAAACAGAGCTTGGATGGCGTGTACATGAACAGCTTCCCATGCAGCTTCAACACGATACCACAGTTCATCAAGAGTAGTGACTGGCGTATTGTGACGAGCCAGTTGCTCGGCCACCAGTGACCAGAAGTTTTCAATTGGTGAGAGATCTGGAGAATGTGCTAGCCAGGGCAGCAGTCGAACATTTTCTGTATCCAGAAAGACCTGTACAGGACCTGCAACATGCGGTCGTGCATTATCCTGCTGAAATGTAGGGATGTGCAGGGATCGAATGAAGGGTAGAGCCACGGGTCGTAACACATCTGAAATGTAACGTCCACTGTTCAAAGTGCCGTCAATGCGAACAAGAGGTGACCAAGATGTGTAACCAATGGCACCCCATACCATCACGCCGGGTGATACACCAGTATGGCGATGACGAGCAAACGCCTCCAATGTACGTTCACCGCGATGTCGCCAAACACGGATGTGACCTTCATGATGTTGTAGACAGAACCTGGATTCATCCGAAAAAATAACGTTTTAACATTCGGGGAGCCGGGTTAGTCGTTCAGTACACCATCGCAGGCGCTCCTGTCTGTGGTGCATTGTCAAGATCACCGCAGCCATGGTCTCCGAGCTGATAGTCCATGCTGCTGCAAACGTCGTCGAACTATACGTGCAGATGGTTGTTGTCTTGCAAACGTCCCCATCTGTTGACTCAGGGATCGAGACGTGGCTGCACGATCCCTTACAGATGCCTGTCATCTCGACTGCTAGTGATACGAGGCCGTTGGGATCTAGCACGACGTTCTGTATTACCCTCCTGAACCCACAGATTCCATATTCTGCTAACAGTCATTGGATCTCGACCAACGCGAGCAGCAATGTCGCGATACGATAAACCGCAATCGCGATAGGCTACAATCCGACCTTTACCAAAATCGGAAACGTGGCATCACAACAACGTTTCACCAGGCAACGCTGGTCAACTGCTGTTTGTGTATGATAAGTCGGTTGGAAACTTTCCTTATGTCGGCACATTGTAGGTGTCGCCATCGGTGCCAACCTTGTGTGAATGCTCTGCAAAGCTAATCATCTCCATATCACAGCATCTTCTTCCTGTTGATAAATTTCGCTTATGTAGCACGTCATCTTCGTGGTGTAGCAATTTTAATGGCCAGTAGTGTAAATAGCAGGTTAGCCAGATTTCAGATAGAGATTCATTGGGAGAAAGTTTTGGAAGTGTGATCCAGTTCAGAAAGCCTTCGTTCGACCCACAGTTGAGTAATGCCTATCAGATGGGACCTTTATAGGGTGGGACTGATACAGGACGACAATTACTGGACTAAAAGAAATAAACTCGTGTTTACTTCTGAACGTTTTGCGTTAGGGCGTTCAAACTGCACGGTAGGCCGTGGGGTATGATGGGAATTAGTTTGCGCATGCATGGTTTGGTTTAGCGACGAAGCTCGCTTTCATTTGGATGTGTTCATCAATAAGCAAAATTGGCGCATTTCGGGGAATGAGAACCCGCGTTTCGCGATCGAGAAGTCTCTTCACCCTCAACGGCTGACTGTGTGGTGTACAGGGTCCAGTCACGGAATAATCGGAGCGATATCCCTTTTAGCACAGTGACTACCGAACGGTACTTTAAGGTTTTCTAAGATGATTTCATCCCCATTATCCAAGATCACCCAGATTTCGGCAAGATGTGATTTATGCAAGACGGAGCTCGACTGCGTCGAAGCAGGGGAGTGTCTGATGTCCAGGAGGAGCACTTTGGGGACCGCATTCTGGCTCTGGGGTGCCCAGAGACCACTAGGATGGGTCTCGATTGGCCGCCATATTCTCCGGATCCTAGCATATGCGACGCTCTCTTGTGGAGCTATATTAAAGGCAAGGCGTACAGCAATAACCCAAAAATCATTAATGAGCTGAAAACAGTCATTCAGGAGATCGTCGACAGCATCGATGTTCCGACACTTCAGAGGGTCCTGCAGAATTTCGCTATTCGTCAGCGCCACATCAACACCAATGGTGGGAGGCATATCGAACATGTCATAACCTAAATCCGAAAATGTCTAGTGACATTTATATGTTGATAAGAGTGTGTGCGCACCATAGTTTCTAACTAATTTACATTTTCTCGTGTAGTTCAATAATTTTCACCCTGTTGATAAAACAGAGAAGATTCAAGGAAGGGTAACATTTGACTCATTCCGCAGGTACACACGAGCCATTGATAGTAGAAGAACACACCGTTTACAGCCATTTTATAATTATCGGTGCCTAGTGCGTGATTTGTTATTTTTTTTCAATTACGAATCCCTTAAAACTTCCCGAGTAAAACATGTTGCCAATTGTTAACGTCATCAGTATAATAAAGAAACGTTTACATGTTTGCCTTATTTGGAATGATAATGCCCTCATATGTTAAAGAAACAGTGAGATGTAACGAAAATTCATTGTAAGCAAGAAAAATGGATATGTAATTGTAAATATATTAAATAACAATGGTACTCCCTAAATCGCTGGGCGTCTGGTGGTCAAATAAATATAATAAAAACCGAATAAGTATAAGTAGGATTCTCGCCCTGAGGGTTACGTACAAAGTTATTTATGTATATAGAGTTCATCCACAGGTTTTGATGACACAGTAGGCGAGTATCAAGATATGTGACATTAATGACTTTATGTTTTGATTGCCTCGACTTAGAACCTTAATTTTTTCACGCCGCCTACGGAACGTAAACAATGGTATTTAGCATAAATCCCAACGTGATTTTTTTCTACTCGTTCTTGAGAAAAAAGTGGTACAGTAACGGTTCCGTTTCCGTTAACTGAGTTGCAGAACCCTAAAAAAGGAAGAGTAGCTCGTTTCGTAGCAGGTTAGTTTAAAAGGCGTGAAAGCGTCACGGAAATGCTCATCCCACTCAAGTGACAGAGAGGCGTTGTGTATGAAGGTGGTTTACTGTTAAATTTCCGTGAGCGCAGTTCCGTGGAAGAGTAGCAAATATGTTGCTTCGACCTACATATTCCTTGTGAATAAATCTTAAAAGTAAAAGTAGTCATTCGAGTTTGCGCGGGATCTTACAAACGATCGTTCTACATGCGGACCATTGAAACTGGAACAATAAACACATGATGTAATAGTGGTACACAAAATTACCTCCGTTACACATTAAAAGGTGGCCTACCGAGTGTATTTGAAAATTTAGAACGCTGGTAGAGGAAGAATTTCATAACTATTGTTATTTGGCCGTATAGGCCAGCAGTAGAAGACGTGTACGGTTAGTGATCCGAAAACTTTGAGTCAGTGTGGAAGATAAATTCTAGAAATAATCCCTTCGATTGTGGCTGAGACATGTTTCCGCAATATCCTCCGGGAATGCTATTTCCGCACCGTATCCAGAAGGACATATGTGAATTTGGAAAGTACGATAGAAGGACTATATCTACAATTACATCTATGTACAAATTCTCTAAGTTACCATATGATGCACTGCAAATGAAACGAGAGAAAAAACGACTATCTGTGAGCCTTCGTATTAGCCCAGGTTTCTCTCATCTTCTCTTTGTGGTCCTTACGCGAAATTTACGTTGGTGACAGTAGAGTCTCTCTCCAGTCAGCCACAAATGCCGATTCTCTACACGTTTGCAGTAGCGTTTCGCGAAAAAATGCCTTCTTCAGGGATTAACATTTGAGTTCACGGAGCATTCCCGTAGTATTCGGCTCTTGGCTGAAACTACCGATTACACACCTAACAGCATGCCTCTGAATTGTTTCAATCTCTTACTTTAACTCGACGTAGTGTGGACCCCAAATACTCGAACTGTGCTCTAGAATGGATCGCAGCGTTGTTGTACACGCTGTCTCCTTTATACACTCCTGGAAATTGAAATAAGAACACCGTGAATTCATTGTCCCAGGAAGGGGAAACTTTATTGACACATTCCTGGGGTCAGATACATCACATGATCACACTGACAGAACCACAGGCACAGAGACACAGGCAACAGAGCATGCACAATGTCGGCACTAGTACAGTCTATATCCACCTTTCGCAGCAACGCAGGCTGCTATTCTCCCATGGAGACGATCGTAGAGATGCTGGATGTAGTCCTGTGGAACGGCTTGCCATGCCATTTCCACCTGGCGCCTCAGTTGGACCAGCGTTCGTGCTGGACGTGCAGACCGTGTGAGACGACGCTTCATCCAGTCCCAAACATGCTCAATGGGGGACAGATCCGGAGATCTTGCTGGCCAGGATAGTTGACTTAGACCTTCTAGAGCACGTTGGGTGGCACGGGATACATGCGGACGTGCATTGTCCTGTTGGAACAGCAAGTTCCCTTGCCGGTCTAGGAATGGTAGAACGATGGGTTCGATGACGGTTTGGATGTACCGTGCACTATTCAATGTCCCCTCGACGATCACCAGTGGTGTACGGCCAGTGTAGGAGATCGCTCCCCACACCATGATGCCGGGTGTTGGCCCTGTGTGCCTCGGTCGTATGCAGTCCTGATTGTGGCGCTCACCTGCACGGCGCCAAACACGCATACGACCATCATTGGCACCAAGGCAGAAGCGACTCTCATCGCTGAAGACGACACGTCTCCATTCGTCCCTCCATTCACGCCTGTCGCGACACCACTGGAGGCGGGCTGCACGATGTTGGGGCGTGAGCGGAAGACGGCCTAACGGTGTGCGGGACCGTAGCCCAGCTCCATGGAGACGGTTGCGAATGGTCCTCGCCGATACCCCAGGAGCAACAGTGTCCCTAATTTGCTGGGAAGTGGCGGTGCGGTCCCCTACGGCACTGCGTAGGATCCTACGGTCTTGGCGTGCATCCGTGCGTCGCTGCGGTCCGGTCCCAGGTCGACGGGCACGTGCACCTTCCGCCGACCACTGGCGACAACATCGATGTACTGTGGAGACCTCACGCCCCACGTGTTGAGCAATTCGGCGGTACGTCCACCCGGCCTCCCGCATGCCCACTATACGCCCTCGCTCAAAGTCCGTCAACTGCACATACGGTTCACGTCCACGCTGTCGCGGCATGCTACCAGTGTTAAAGACTGCGATGGAGCTCCGTATGCCACGGCAAACTGGCTGACACTGACGGCGGCGGTGCACAAATGCTGCGCAGCTAGCGCCATTTGACGGCCAACACCGCGGTTCCTGGTGTGTCCGCTGTGCCGTGCGTGTGATCATTGCTTGTACAGCCCTCTCGCAGTGTCCGGAGCAAGTATGGTGGGTCTGACACACCGGTGTCAATGTGTTCTTTTTTCCATTTCCAGGAGTGTAGATTAGGTATACTTACCAGGAATTCTCTCAATATTCCCAAGTGGAGCATTCGCCTTAGTTATTACCCAACTTCCGTGCTCATGCCACTTCATATCGCTCTTTAACTTTACACCTAGGTATTTAACTGACGTGATTGTGTCAAGTTGTAACGCCGGAAATGCATATCCCCCTATTTCCATCTATTGTATTATAATTTTTTTCCTTATTTTGTTACCTGAAGATATGACATTTATGTGTCTTTATATATTGTCATTGTTTTACTATTTGTATATGTATATTTATGCATTTATGTCGATGTATAATTGGTTTGTTTTGTAAATATTATTTGTATTTTTACGCTGTGTCTGGCTTAGGGAAAACTATGCTATCGAACTATTATATCGATAGGTCGTGTAAAGAACCAAAGTGTTTAGGATCTTTGGTAGTGTGAACTCGGCCGCGTGGAGCGAGAGCAGAGAGGGGGTCTGGCTGGAGTAGTGCGGTGGAGCAGGTGTGTTGTGTGACGCTCCCGCGAGTTGCCGCGCTTTCGGGGTTTGGCAGCATGCAATTGCGCTCGACTTGCTATGATAGTTTCTGACACGGTGTCGCGGACGGGAAGCATTAGCTGGCGCACATCAAGAGCCCGTTTCGCCTGATGACCGTGTCGAGAAGGAGGCGCGCCAACATCCAGCTTCTGCAACAGCGACGGCCGACAATGAGTGACTGTCGCCACCTCCTCGATCGACGGCCTCAAACCTTCAATCAACCAACAAGGAAGACTGGAAGCACGTAAAGTTTTAGAACTGTATGGCAGACCTCAGCTTTTCAAACTGTTGCATCACAAAAAATACAGCAACTTAGCATGAACCTTTGTTGCTCATTGTCCCAATTGCATTACCAAGTAGCGTCCCTTCCTTTTCTGGAATGAACCCGAGTGTCGTTGAAATTCATACGCCAGCATTAAAGTAATATCATTCCATTTCACTGCTTTAATTTCAGAGTTCAGTTAAGGTATTCATAACTGGCTACAATATTTAGATTACACAAGCACAAATTAAGAGTGCGAGTTTTGTTAGCATATTTTAGCTTACCTGTGACTGCAGCTCAGCTTGGTACGTACTAAATTTTATTATTGTTAATTGTTCAGAATCATTTAATTCAAGTTCAAAGTTAAATCTCTTATTTCTAAATTGCGTAGATTCAAGTAGCTTTTGAAATGATTGTTGAGGTGGCCCAAGACTAACCTTATTTTCTTTAATTTCGTAGTGCTTCAGAAACAAAGTTCACTATTAATTTCAGTCACTAAATTAACTTTCAATTTTCCGATTTTATTAAGTCTTTTGCTAAATTAAGTCAGAGTGTATCGAAATTTATTACTTCTGACAAACATTCAGTTTTCACACAACACGTGTCAACCTTCAGTTACCACGCTTTTAGTGCTAATTATATGTGCAATAACCTTTCTTTTTCAGTTATTATAGTAGTTGTCCATAGGACTGGCGACCGTTAATTTCCCCAAATCTCAAATATCTAATTAACGCCAATTAATTGTTAACGTGACGACCGCACATTAATCTTCTTTATTAATTTTACCCTTTTCTCAAAATTAATTTCCACCAATTTCATTTGCATTTTTCCTTTCATTTAGATGTAACCCTTTCCTCCGTCTTTACCGACAGATTAACTTCGATTGCTTTTCCCAAATTTCCATTAGGTAAACGCTGTTTAATTTTTCACTGTCATTAAGGTCGATAAGTGAGGGGGAGGTTACAAAGTAACTCACCATTAATGCTATATTCGAACATTACAGGATTCTTTTTTCTAATCATCTGCGTTAATTTATATTTTTATACGTTTAGAGCAAGCTGCCATCATCACACCAAACACGACTTAAGTCTAAGTCATCTTGAATCATCCTGCATTTACTCAACGAGGTCACCATCCCGTACTCCACCGCGTCGCCAGCAAACAGATGCTAACTCATCCTATCCGTCAGATAGATTACGCGTATGGAGAACAAGAACGGTATTGTCACACTTTCCTAGGGCACTCCTGACAATACCGTTGGTTCTGGTGAACACTTCGCCGTCCAGTACAACGCATTGTGTTCCATTACTTAAGAAGTACTCGATACAGTCACGCATCGGAGAACCTGTTCCTTATGCTTCGACATTTCTTCAGTGGAGCACTGTGTCAACTGCTTTCCGGAGATCCCGGAATAAGGAATCCGCCGTTGGTTTTCATCCATGACGCATGATATCGTGTGGGAAAAGGGCAAGCTGAATTTCACACGAGCGATACTCCTTAAATATGTGCTCTTTAGAGGACAGAAGCTTTTTTATCTCAAGGAAATGTATTATACAGGATGTCCCGTTTATCGTGACCACCCTAAATAACTGTTTGTCCAGACGCAAATTACAAAATGTTTCAAGCAAATGTCCTTTAGCCGTCAGGGGGACATCAGTCAGCGCGATTGCCTTCGTTGTAGCTTTGTTTTTTACAAAGATACCAACAGCGGTATGACTTTTTTAAATGGCACCCAGTACTTTTTATTCGGTAATTCATTTCCTCTACTAAAAACCTATTCAAAAATCTATCACAGTGTACGATTCACTGAAACAAAACGTTATTATTACATAGCACAACATTGACGTTGACGCTCCCAGCGCTTAGTGCAGGTACTCGGGGTGATCAAACACATCCACGTGCTGACGTTGACAGAGAACAAATGTAAGCGTAAGTAGAATGGAGACCCGTTATTCCGTCAGTTGAACAGTTATGTGAGTAGAGTGTACACCAACGAAGCGAGGGTAGGAATGCTACTCATCCATGGGGAATGTAAGTTAGCACAACAGTAATTGCAATACTGTTTTCTTCAGTGGTTAGACACTGGACTCGCATTCGGAAGGACGACGGTTCAATCCCGCGTCCGGCCATCCTGATTTAGGTTTTCCGTGATTTCCCTAAATCACTCCAGGCAAATGCCGGGATGGTTCCTCTGAAAGGGCACGGCCGACTTCCTTCCCCATCCTTCCCTAATCCGATGAGACCGATGACCACGCTGTCTGGTCTCCTTCCCTAAACCAACCAACCAACCAACTGTTTTCTTATTTACGGGTACATTTAATACAGTAGTTTAGTCCTTTTAAATACTGTTGTGCCGGCCGGTGTGGCCAAGCGGTTAAAGGCGCTTCAGTCTGGAACCGCGCGACCGCTACGGTCGCAGGTTCGAATCCTGCCTCGGGCATGGATGTGTGTGATGTCCTTAGGTTAGTTAGGTTTAAGTAGTTCTAAGTTCTAGGGGACTGATGACCTCAGATGTTAAGTCCCATAGTGCTCAGAGCCATTTGAACCATTTTTGAAATACTGTTGTGTAGAGTAGGCATAGAGTAAAGACTGTCCTTCCTACAAACTGCATCGACATAACCTTTTTTTCATTGTTGCTGTAGAAGGTAGGCGAAATGCTACGCAGGCAGCGGAACTGTACAGAGAGCGATATCCTGACAAAAACCCACCTTCCCTACGGATGTTTTCTCGTCTTGTTGTGACGCTTCAGGAAACGGTAAGTTTCAACCCACGACAACGCAATCGTCGTAGCACTCGCACAGACGAAGCTACCGAAGCTACTGTTCTCGCTTCCGCATCTATGAATCCACATGTGAGCATACGACAGCTTGAAAACGAGATTGGCTTTCCTAAAACCAGTGTACATCGTATTCTTACACGTCACCGGTTCCACCCTTACCATGTGCACCTACATCAAGAATTGCATGGGAATGATTTCCAGAATCGTGTACAATTCTGTCAGCAGGCACAGCAGCAAATCCTCGCCAACCCGAACTTCTTCTCCAATGTTCTATTTACTGATGAATATCCGTTCTCAACAAAGGATAGGTAAATACAAGGAACATGCATTATTGGTCCAGCGACAACCCACGATGGCTTACACAAGTGGAACATCAGCGTCAATGGAGAGTTATCGTCTGGTGTGGGATGCTTGGTACTACAATTATTGGCCTTTATTTCATCAATGGTAGTCTAAACGGCACAGCGTATGCCAACCTCCTCAGACGAATTCTTCCTCTTCTGGATGAAGTACCGCCAATAATCATAAGGCTTATGTGGTATCAACACGATGGATGTCCAGCACGTAAAGCCCTGCGTGCACGTCGTGTTCTGAACCGAATGTATCCTGCCAGATGGATTGGTCGAAGACGAATAGTTACTTGGCCTGCCAGGTTTCCTGATTTCAATACTCTGTGCCTTTTTCTTTGGGGATGCATTAAAGACGTTGTCTATTGCGATATTCCAGCATCTCCAGAGGAGATGCAGGAACGTATCGTGCTTGCTTGTAATTCTCTTCAGCAGGTTACACTGGAGGCAGTAAATAACACTTTCATTCAACGAGTGCGCCAGTGTGTCGGTGTCCAGGGTCACCACTTTGAGCAGCTTTGAATGTTCTGCTCCTGGGCAATGGTACAGGAGAGTCAAAGTCAATTTTGTGTTATTTTTTACTTGTTTTTCATTTGTTTTCTGACAACTCCAGCACGTGGATGACTTTGTGATCCTGGACTCCAAGTCAATGTTGTGTTACGTAATTAATAACGTTGTGTATTAGTGAATGGTACACTGTGATACATTTTCGAATATGTCTTTAGGAGAGGAAATTAATTACCGAATAAAAAATAGAGGGTGCCATTTGAAAAAGGCGTACCACTGTTCATATCTCTGTAAAAAACAAAGCTACAACGAATACAGTCATGCTGATTGATGTGCCCCTGACGGCTAAAGAACATTTGCTTGAAACATTTTGTAATTTGCATCTGGACAAACAGTTATTTAGGGTGGTCAAGATAAATGGGACACGCTGTATACGAACTTAGAATGTGCCCAGAAAACCTGTAGCAAAGCGCTGTCAAGGGTATTAATCTGTAATTTTGCGAAGTCGTACTTCTACTCTTTTTATGTACGGGAGCCTCTTGCACCTTTTTCCAGTCGGTTAGGACTTGGCGCTGCGCAAGTCATCCGTGTTAAATTAAAGCTAAGTAAGGGGACAAGGCCAAAGAGTACTCTCCATAAAACCGAAAACACGTTCTATCCGGACGTGGTGACATTTATTTCCAACTCTTTCAGACGCCTTCATAAAGCCAGGGATGTCTTTCCATGTCCTATACACCAAAGTCTGTGAGATTTTAGAACGACTGTATATCTGTACGAAGACTTCTGAAACGCGAAATTTAAAACCAGCTTTCGTTTTTCTGTCCTCTATAACAGACTGGTCGACGAATGCGTGGATAAAAAGCCTTCGACATGCTTAGCTGTCTTAAGTGGGATCAGAATTTTTCGGGTTTTCGGCATGATACTTCGCTAACATATGACGGTGGAAGTTGTTGTATGCTTCACGCATCGATCGTTTTATAGACACGTGTTTCTACTGACTTTTGCCTGGTACATTTGTACGTTCTTTTTTTACCATAAGCGCAACAACCTCTGTTTTTTTATTATGCCCGAATATTGTTGTTAAATTAAAACGCGGTGGGTCCTTTATGTTCTGAATCCACTTACTTGGCACTTCTCCAGAGTTCGATATGTGGCTTAGAGAAAGCCTTTGACAATGTTGACTGGAATACTATCTTTCAAATTCTAATGGCGGTAGGGGTAAAATACAGGGAGCGAAAGGCTATTTACAATTTGCACAGAAACCATATGGCAGTTATAAGAGTTGAGGGGCATGAAAGGGAAGCAGTGGTTGGGAAGGGAGTGAGACAGGGTTGTAGCCTCTCCCCGATGTTACTCAATCTGTATATTGAGCAAGCAGTAAAGGAAACAAAAGAAAAATTCGGAGTAGGTATTAAAATCCATGGAGAAGAAATAAAAACTTTGAGGTTCGCCGATGACATTGTAATTCTATCAGAGACAGCAAAGGACTTGGAAGAGCAGTTGAACGGAATGGACAGTGTCATGAAAGGAGGGTATAAGATGAACATCAACAAAAGCAAAACGAGGATAATGGAAGTAGTCGAATTAAGTCGGGTGATGCTGAGGGAATTAGATTAGGAAATGAGACATTGAAAGTAGTAAAGGAGTTTTGCTATTTGGGGAGCAAAATAACTGATGATGGTCGAAGTAGAGAAGATATAAAATGTAGACTTGCAATGGCAAGGAAAGCGTTTCTGAAGAAGAGAAATTTGTTAACATCTAGTATAGATTTAAGTGTCAGGAAATAGTTTCTGAAAGTATTTGTATGGAGTGTAGCCATGTATGGAAGTGAAACATGGACGATAAATAGTTTGGACAAGAAGAGAACAGAAGCTGTGCTACAGAAGAATGCTGAAGATTGGATGGGTGGATCACATAACTAATGATGAAGTATTGAATAGAATTGGGGAGAAGAGGAGTTTGTGGCACAACTTGACAAAAAGAAGGGACTGGTTAGTAGGACATGCTCTGAGGCATGAAGGGATCACAAATTTAGCATTGGAGGGCAGCGTGGAGGGTAAAAATCGTAGAGGGAGACCAAGAGATGAATACACTAAGCAGATTCAGAAGGATGCACGTTGCAGTAAGCACTGGGAGATGAAGAAGTTTGCACAGGACAGGGTAGCATGGAGAGCTGCATCAAACCAGTCTCAGGACTGAAGACCACAACAACAACAACATTGTTGTTAAATTAAAACGCGGTGGGTCCTTTCTGTTCTGAATCCACTTACTCGGCACTTCTCCAGAGTTCGATATGTGGTCAATTTTAACTTTGCACATGAGTGTTCTACGTCAATCATACTGGAACTAAATGATGCCAGTTCATTGTCTAGGTAGGCTGCTAACAAGTGCTTACCTATTCTTTCCACTACGAAGATAGATTTATCAATTTTAGTAACCATCGTCTGTATGACGAAGTCGTGATCTTTCATCCTGATCTCTATACTACAACTGTCGATTAGGTTAGGCCTCTTTGTAGAAACAGGGCCTAAATTACACAGCTTGATAGTGCACATAAGGGGCTCAAACTGCCGTCAGTGTAAGAGACTGGAGATGCCACGTACTTGTCTGAGACAGTATTATCAGCACCTGAGAGAGTTTTAAGGGGAACTCACTGGGGGTCTCCGTTCGGCTGACTGGTACAATCGTGCAGTATCCAGATTTGTGGAGCTTTCGGGTTCGGCAGTGGCTCGATGTTGGACTGCCTGGGAACGTGAGCGCAGGCGTATAAATTGTTGGTAGACCACCGACTGATCAACGCAAAGGAGGATCGATGTAGTACGCGCCAAGCACATCTTAACCCGTTCACATCTGCATCTGCCATCCGAGAACAAATAAGGAGCTCTGCGCAACAGGCTGTACTGTCCCACACCAAGGTTGGAGACTAGCCGGGCTTGGGATTATCGCCCCATGCGAAGACTGCCGTTAACACCCTCAACACACATTACCGAAAAGGATGGATTTCTGATGAATGCCATCGCACTGTATTCAGAACGTATCGTGTTTCTGCATTACTCTGGATGATCATCGTCGGCAAGTATGGCGGCTACTTGGGGAGTAGCTCCAGTCTTCCAATGTTTTGGAGAAGCACAGTGGTGTTACTCCTGACGTCGTGGTGTAGGAAGCCATTGAATATGACGTCAGGTCATGGCTGGTCTTGATTGGGCCCGTCATGCATGTGTGTTATCTCTAACGCAACAGTATCTTGGTGCCATTTTTCAACAGTACAATGTTCGTCCGCACATGACACGTGTCTCTATGAACTGTGTGTTTGGTGTTCAGGTTCTCCCGTAACTAGGTTTGTCCACGGTACAACAGCCTTGAAATCAGGAAAAGATTTTTGAAATCATATGTGTGGAGTGTGGCATGCTATAGGTGTCAAACATGGACTCTCAGGACAGAGGAAGACTAGAAGCTAAATTCTTTTGAAATGTGGTGCTATAGACGCATGCTCAAAATAAAATGTATCGACAAGGTCACAAACGGAGTGGTTCTGGAAAGAGCAGGTGAGAAGAGAAGCTTCTGGAGTTTCATTGTTAAAATAAGAGTGCAATTTACAGGCCATCTATTAAGACATAAAGGACTCCTGAACTCAGTCATAGAGGGATATGTCGAGGGAAAAAGACCAAGAGGAAGACCACGACTGAGGTACATGGATCAAATCGTGAAAGATGTGGGATGTAACACCTATAAAGAAATGAAGATAAAAGCTGAAAGACGGACAGAATGGAGACAAGCTGCCATTGTAGCTGTTGCAAACCAGTCGTTGGATTGACCACTACAGAAGAAAGATGTTTATCGGAAGTATGAGGTACCTGTTTTATTCTGTAAAACTTTAGATACTATATGTTAATTATAAATTATTTTGTATTATGATATATTTATTGTGGGTCAATGCTTTTAGGGACAGTTAGGAAAAGCAATATCGTTGGCACAGAACGAAGTCTTGGGTAAGTGCGCTTTTTCTCTGGACGCGAGTGTGGCTTCAGAGCAGAACGGGCAGGAGACTTAACTGGTTGTGAGACGTAAAAGAGAACACACGCTAGTGGCGTGCAGCGTCGGGCCTTTATGAGGCGGAGTTGTTACCAGCAAGGAGCATGACGAGAGTGGGCAGATGTAAGAGGTTCCACTAACACCAAGACCCTGCCCCTAACTAGTCGCTGCGAAACAAGCTCTGCCCGCAATATTACATGGGGCAATGGGAGCACTGTAGACGACAACGAAGACGACGACTTAACATCTGCAACGAACTGTAAGGTTTTTTTTTGTGTGTGTGTGTGTTAGCAGAAGAGCCAACATCGTGTTACGAGTGGAGGCCGAAATGCACGCGTTTTATCCCACGCAGGCTGGCGTGAGGAGGGAAGAACTACACTGACGTGAGGTCTGGAACATGACAAGGAATGAGAATTCAGAAAGCAGACGTAATTAGTTTCATACTTAACTATAATCCATTAATGATGAACGTCACTTCACAATATTATCTGTTCAGAAAACATTCTTGAAGTAATTATAGTAACTGAATATGGCGCCTTGCTAGGTCGCAGCAAATGACGTAGCTGAAGGCTATGCTAAACTGTCGTCTCTGCAAATGAGAGCGTATGTAGACAGTGAATCATTGCTTGCAAAGTCGGCTGTACAAATGGGGTGAGTGCTAGGGAGTCTCTCTAGACTAGACCTGCCGTGTGGCGGCGCTCGGTCTGCAATCACTGATAGTGGCGACACGCGGGTCCGACGTATACTATCGGACCGCGGCCGATTTAAAGGCTACCAGCTAGCAAGTGTGGTATCTGGCGGTGACACCACAGTTTTATTATCTTCACCTTAGAAACTTTGTGAGACATTACCCGGCGACATCCTCAGCGAATTTTATTTCAGTAATGGGTGTTCTACGTAAAAACTGTAGGTACTTGCCATTATCCTCAGTCACTGTCACCTGATTGGGCTCCATTCGTTTCCAGTTGTTGAATACCTGAGTGTCCTTATTAAAATAGCTAAAAGGAAATTCATCGTCAGTTTTGCTTGTTTGCTAAAAAGATAATTGAAAGTAATTAATAACAAAGCCTCAATAAGACAAGTTGTCCAATAATATTTATAGTCAATCTCATCCTTAGTAATTGAATGAAGAGAAAGTAAAGTACTTAAAATTAAAATAATTCTGGCACTTTCAGTTAAAAGAAATGTATAAGTGAAGTTCATATATTTCATACATGTGTCTGTTGTAGTTGTGTAATGGCTTGGCCGGCCTCGTTGGTCTAGCGGTTCTAGGCGCTCAGTCCGGAACCGCGCGACTGCTACGGTCGCAGGTTCGAATCCTGCCTCGGGCATGGATGTGTGTGATGTCCTTAGGTTAGTTAGGTTTAAGTAGTTCTAAGTTCTAGGGGGCTGATGACCACAGATGTTAAGTTCCATAGTGCTCAGAGCCATTTGAACCATTTTTTTGTAATGGCTTGGCTCATATTTCGGCGTTGTGAATCTGTTGAATGCAAACAGTTGCATTTTTGATCAAGTGAACCAGTAAATTTTCATAGTATTTACTATCGATCTAAAGTATGTAGCTTGCCATGTCCAGCAATTTAAGCGCACGTAAGTAAACGTTAACATGAGTTTATGTAATTTAGCGTGGTGACAAAATAGCTATCTCCAATCATTTACTTATCAATAACGAATTTAAATATATTTTCCAATTTAACACTGCAGAGTATTAACGATATCATACAATCGCTTTCTTTATCCATTACTATTTTGTAGCATGTTGTCTTGTCAGAAAGGTGTGTCAACCTTCTGTACACACGTACAGCGGAAGAGTTACGTATTCATTTCTGTCCGCCAGACGCTGTTCAGTTGGGCTGGCGACAGTATTAATTAATTTCTGTATTATCTCAATTAGATTTTTTGCGGTCTCTTTGAGTCATGTGGTGCTCCTTTTCGTTTTGAATTTTATGTGAGTGATGGCACTGTTTAAACTACTGAACCAATTTCAAGTAATTAGTAGGTACAGTATGTAACAACAACTGTACATATAATAATTTTTTCTTCTGATTTTCGATAAATTAGTGTAAGCAATGTTTTGATTTCAATTCTTTCTCTTTTCGTGTCATTACGTTAAAGAAACTGTAAGCAACTTTCGATGTGAATATTAATATTTATGTCAAATTTCAAGCAATGCTATAACAGAATTGAAGTGTAACCCATGTTGAATCTATTGTAACATGTTTAAAATTGTAATTGTGCGCCTGGTCCATACCTAGGCAATGTATTAGGTTATGTGGAATGTAAAACCTTTGGTGAATACCCTGTCTGTAGGGGAGCAGTAAGAGGTGGATGGCAGGCGAGCGCGGGAAAATGCACACGGGCGCGGCACGGCATAACGGGCTCAGCAATATAGTCGGAGTTGGGCATCGGTCTGAGAAACACGCTCTGGATCGAGGAGGCTCTCCTGGAAAACGTGATTTCATTGAGCCTCGGATGTGCCGTTTCCGACGACTACACAGCATGGCTATATTCCAGAGGCACTAAACGGAAATGGATTGCGACGCTAAGAAGAAGCAAAGTGCCGATACACCATGAGCCATAGCTGTGATTGTATGTGTGCTTTGCGCCTCGCCATCTCGCCGCCCGCCAACCGCCGCATCGACACGAACAGGTTGAATCTTTAGAATTGTATTCGTGTGGACCAGTGTTAATTTTGTTCCTGACTGTGCAATAACAACTTAACTTTTACCAGAATTGTCCTATAAATTAATTATCCTCATCACTAACCTAGACAGGGTCCTTTCCACATGTTGTGCAATCCGAGTGTCCCGAAATGAAGATTTAAAGTTTATGTTAATAAGAATTACCTGCAGACCTATCTAGGCTAGAAAGATGTTTAAGGAGCTTTATTGTTAATGAAAATATAAGCAAAGAACAAAAGTCTGACAAAGTTGGAAGATAATTTTGGAATTGGTTTAGTAATGAAGCTTAATTAATTTGAGACAAAAATAATGGTAGTTAAATGAGGAAGTAATAAGACAAAAAGAGTAGTAACTCATATATTGTAAATCTTGAGTGCTTAATGCTTCCAATAGTTAATAGTTTCAACACAGTGATCATAACAGTTTCAGGGTCCCCCCACCTCCACTCTTCTCTTTTCTATTCATTTAAATTCTGAAGTGTACTGAACTGATTTGACCAGCAAAGTTAAAGTCAATATAAAAACCTAAATTTATCAGTGTTTTAAAATGGTTCAAATGGCTCTGAGCGCTATGGGACTTAACATCTATGGTCATCAGTCCCCTAGAACTTAGAACTACTTAAACCTAACTAACCTAAGGACATCACACAACACCCAGCCATCACGAGGCAGAGAAAATTCCTGACCCCGCCGGGAATCGAACCCGGGAACCCGGGCGTGGGAAGCGAGAACGCTACCGCACGACCACGAGATGCGGGCTATCAGTGTTTTACCCTTAATAAAATTGACATTGTATGTGTGTTTCAAGAGTGCTATTTCTAGGGTAACCTATGCCCGATTTCAGTCGGTTCAATAGACAAAACGCAGTTTGCAGTAATCATTGTAGTGTAATGTTGTGTATTTATAGCTTGTCCAAATCAGTACAGAAAGGGAAAATATTAGTTCAGTAGATTTTTCTGGTTCTAAAATTTGCCATATAATGCAGTATTACTACGTGTTGTTATGCTTGTACGTACATCCACTTGTACAAGGGAAAAACTCAATGCCTAATTAGGCTGGCGACCGTATTATTAACAATTGGTAGCATCTGCTGTGTATGTTTCTTGCCCGTCCTAACGTGTAGTTACACTTTATACTTGCTTGACGTATCATTGTTGTTACTGAGTGGGTGTAAGTCTGATTTTGCCTCCATTCAGGTACACGCGGTCAACATATTTACTTAAATCCTTTCTTATAAGGTGAAGCCCGTCAACTTACCACAGCACAGGCTTTAAAGAGTTAACGTACGCCCGAGCGTAGACGTTACAAGTAGAAGATTACGTTCTTCACTAAACAACTTCATGTTCATTTCTCTCCAATAACCGGTTAATAATTTCTTCTGAGACGATAGTCTTGTCCAGAATGTTATTCATTAGGCATACGCTATCACGGTCATACTTTCGTGTTAACAGGTTAGTAAGTGGGGAGGTTGCAGTGTTACTACAACAGTGGTTCAGCTCGCCTCAGGAAAGATAGAACGGCTTCCTGACACCTTCCACTAAAATAACATCACGTACCTCCTCAACCCATGAAGTTTCATTTCATTTCCCTTTCCCCGTTTAAGTGCTTCACTGTTTTTTCTCAGGCAGTATAGATGTGAAACGAAAACAAGGTAGCGGAATTCTGTGTAGCCGTTTACGTTGCAGTCGTTAAGAAACCACGAAAATAATTGATGTGACTCGTTCGGTGAGTAGCGAAGTGAAACCTTGCAAGTCACTGTCAGATTGGTAAACGCAAGGCTTCCAGAGAGTTGCGCAGTAAGAGGACGAGTGCAAGGCGTTGCGCAAAGTGGAACGTGGGAGGCTGGCAAACGGAGGAGGGGGAGGAGGCGGGGGAGGAGGAGGAGGAGGAGGAGGAGGAAGAAGAGTGGAGGGGGAAGAAGAGTGGAGGAGGAAGAAGAGTGGAGGAGGAAGAAGAGTGGAGGGGGAAGATGGACGGCCGGCAGGCGCTTGTCCTCTGGCGCCTAAGGAGCGACTTCCGCGTTGGTGATTCGCAGGTCTCGCCCACTCGATGCAGCGGCTGGATAGTGTTCAGCCAGCCACTTGTAACCTGTCTCAGCTGTTGCCATTGTCACTGACAGCTCAGAGGCGAGCGCCACTGTTACGTGTTTACACAAGCAGAAGCGAGGCCACGTGGCAGATGTCATGACATTGGACGCCAACGGAAAAGGCGCACCAGGTACCCGCTGACAAACGAGAGGCGTGAGGCTGTCAAGAATAAACATTGAGGCTGGGGTTAACGGTGAAAGAAGACAGGATAACCTTTTTCCCTGTGGGATGATAGTGTACTTTTAGGACTCGCATAAAATGACAAAACTACACGAATTAAAAACGAGTCTTGTATAATGATTTTATCTTGGAACTCTTCCATTTGGTCCGTGTTTACATAGAAAAACAGTAATATCAGAAACTGAGTCCACCTTGATGCGAAACACCTTGTTATTCGTTTATTTATTTATTCTCCCAAATTAGTTTCGGCGACAAATATCACCATCGTCAGTGGGTTTTTTAAATCTAAAACATGCAGAAAATAGTAAGGTCACACAAACACAGTAGCACATTATTACATTTTTTTACCATTCGTTTTTTGAAGTATAGTTTACTATGGATACTTTCATTCTACCTTATTTATTGTATGTTACAGCATGTTTTGAGCAATTACTGTCCCTGTTTGCGACATATTATCTGTGCGCTATTTTCTGTTGCCGTTTTTTACTTAGCGAACATCACGTCATCTGCAACCACGTAAGCGGCTGTTAGTAAGCAAATACTAAAAGGTGACAACTTTGAACATGGCTGACGTTTGCAGCAACCGTATACACAAATTTGAGAAACATGTAAAAATCTGCCAACCGGTTGCATAGGTTTTCTATATACCTTGACCAGGTTTCGTCACCTCTAACGGTGACTTCATCAGAAGGTAAGGTAATTACATGAAGAACATATCGTCAAAGATGTACAGTGATTTAAGAGCTGAGTTGCTCAAATCATACATTAAAATATAAGACATAATGTTCTTCAAAAATTCAAACATTAAAACATAAGTAACACCGGTGTGTTGTGACGAGACTGACTGTGCGGCAACTAGTCACGCTGCCAAGACTTAGCACCGGTGTTACTTATGTTTTAATGTTTGACTTTTTGAAGAACATTATGTCTTATATTTTAATGTATGACTTGAGCAACTCAGCTCTTAAATCACTGTACATCTTTGACGATATGTTCTTCATGTAATTACCTTACCTTCTGATGAAGTCACCCTTAGAGGTGACGAAACCTGGTCAAGGTATATAGAAAATCTATGCAACCGATTGGCAGATTTTTACATGTTTTTCAAAACTAAAAGGTGAGCTTCGTATGTCACCAATATATACTTGGGGTTGTAGTGGTGTTGTGGAAACCAGTTAGTTGGTGTGTACTGAGCTGTTACTTAGCTATTCGTGTACTCACGTTCGTCGGATGGTATGTAGCTGCTTTTACACACAGAAAAAAAAAAAAAAAAACTTTCGCACTTTGTTTCTGATTCAGAATTTTATGCCATCTTGCTGTTCGCGTGTGTCGCGAGAGGTGTATCGCATGTGGCGAGAAAGGCTATGAAAACTGTAGCTCGGATTACGACAACTTCTGTTCATTATTTATGTCTCTGTGTATGACGGGGAAAGGGTTCTTTTGTGTGTGTGTGTGCTTTCTGTTCTGTGTCCTTGGTCAGTTCTCTCAGAGCGGTAAAGAGTGTGTTATTGCAAAGTTGTTCTTTACTAACAGCCGCTCACATGGTTGCGGATGACATGATGTTCGCTAAGTAAAAAACGACAACAGAAAAAAGCGCACAGAAAATAGGTCGCAAACAGCGAGAATAATTGCTCAAAACATTCTGTACCATACAATAAATAAGGTAGTATGAAAGTACCCATAGTAAACTATATTTCAAAAAACCAATAGTAAAAAAAAAATGTAATAATTTGGTACTGTGTTTCTGCAACCATGCTATTTTCTTCATGTTTTAGATTTAAAAAAAAAACACTGATGATGGTGATATTTGTCGCCGAAACTAGTTCGGGAGAATAAAGAAATAAACGAATATAAGGTGTTTTGCATCAAGGCTGACTCAATTTCCGATATTACTGAGTATTGTATAATTCAAGGCACACGTAATTCGTTAACAGCGAGCAACAAGAAACTTACACAGAGTCTACCTTTGAGCATGACCTCACATGCACAATGCCCTACTGTTTTTTTTGTAAAATATGAAGAAGCCTTTAGTATACAGGATGATTCCGTGATGATGTTCCAAAGTTTCAGGGATTATGGAGAAGGGTAAATGTATCAATTTGAGGTTAAAGATCAAGGTCCGGATAAGACGGAGTCAAAAGTTATCAGGGAAAATCGTTCTGATTCCTTTGACAGTGGACCTTTTGTACTGCAAGATATTTGATTTCCATGTGAAGAAAAAAATTGTTTGGTGAACATAGACTCTAAAATGCCTACCTTAGAGCTATCAGCAACTTTTCAGTAGAAGAGATGTGTTTCACATTAGCAAAGATGATGAAGTGCTCATGGCTCTTAAGAAACGCACTTTAGAGCCAACGTTTACTGGACCTTTTTTTTGTGTACTTGTCCGTACAAAAATGTTCAAATGTGTGTGAAATCTTATGGGACTTAACTGCTAAGGTCATCAGTCCCTAAGCTTACACACTACTTAACCTAAATTATCCTAAGGGCAAACACACCTCCGCCGGGACCAGCCGCACAGTCCATGACTGCAGCGCCTTACACCGCTCGGCTAATCCCGCGTGGCTGGTCCGTACAACCTCCTCTCAAAATAAGGAAAGCAAAGACCTTCTTGCAGAAGAGGTCCTCTGTCAGGGGACGATTTCCTAAATTACTTTCGACTCGGTGATTTCAGGATCAGCGTATCTTACCTCTAGTTTCTAAATTGACCCTTCTCCAACATACCTGGAAGTTGCTAACATCTTCATGGGACTGCGTTGCGTAAAAGAACTTGTAAAACGAAAGCTTCTTCACAGTTAGATTTTTGCAAGATCATTTCGTTCATCGTAAAGAAAAGCAATCAATTTTTGGGAACAGACGAACGTTTCTTGTATATCGATCGTGTTAGCAAAGTCAGATCGCGAAAGAAGGGAATGATTAGAGCCGTGTGCTCCAATTTAACGTGTAGTGCGACCTGTGGGGGCAATTCTATGAACCAGTGGAAGGTACACTGGTAATAAAATTGTTCCGTAATGTCGGTAATACTTGTGGCAGTTTATCTATATTAACAGAAGTAGAGCAAGGGCACATGAGTATATAGTCGAGCGCGGCGTAGTGCCTATGATTCTAGACTCTTAATCGTGAGCAGATGATTTCAGTTCTCCGGCACCCATCCTGATTCGTTTTATCTGAGGTTTCCTAAGTCACTTCAGACGAATGTGAAAACGGTTTCTTGAACAACTGTATATTTCATTATGTATTGTTGTGCAGCTGAGTTGCTCTGTGTGCAATGACATCACGACATTGAACTCTTTAGCTGATTTCACTTTGCCACGAGGAACAACACATGACAAGCCGTTGATGCACTCACGGGTACCTGTGAGGGAATTTAGTTGCGATAGATGCGTGACACTGTCTCGATACTTAATTCGGTAATTACAGGACGACCCTAAAGACCATTAATGTTTGAAAATGCATTAATTGACGGAATAATGTAGATATGGAAAACATTGACACACATGTCTGAAGTAACTTGGTGTTTTACTGAAAAAAAAAAGCGAGTGCCAACAGATGGCACTGCACAGCAACGCATCGGTGAAGCCGTATGAGAAAGGTAGCCAGATGTGCAAGCGCCTTGTTCACCAAATGCCGCTGTTAGCATTCTAAAGTGGCAATTGTGGCCGAAACCGTTAATGTTGTGTCATAACAAAGTAACTGTGTCAAAAAATAAACAAAACTGTTTTGGCTCGCCACTCTTCGAGGGTCTGTCAACACACTCGGATTAGACAATGATGAGAAAGAAAATCTGCCATACCATTTCATGCAAACCATTCCGATATTCTCCTTAATCAACAACAAGTAGAATTTTATCTTTCAAATTCGCAATTAACTATATTTAAAGATCGATCATTAATTACAAAATTGCTCGTCAATATACAGGGCGAACCAGACCTCCACCGATAATCTTTCAACAGTGGTTCTTCTTCTTCTTCTTCTTCTTCTGCTGGTGCCTTTTCCCGCGCTTTCGCAGGGTCGGCATAGTTAGGATCTGATTTGCCATGGTTGGTTTTAAGCGGTGGCCAGATGTCCTTCCTGCCGCCACCCCGTACCCCCTGAGACGGAATTAGTGAGTGCGAACGTGTGCAGATGTTTGCAAGTCGTAGATCTGAGGCGGAACGTGGGGGGTATTCACGTAGTGGGATATAGAAAATCGCCTAAAAACTACATCCAGGACGGCTGGCACACCAGCCGACGACGGTAATCCGCTGGTGCGCCTACCCGAGTCCAGGAAGCAGCGCATTAGCGCGCTCGGCTAACCTGGCGGGTAATCTTTCAACAGTGGTTGTGTGGAACAAAACAAGAACAAAATATTTGGTAAGCATGGGCTTCAAAACGGGTATTTTAAAAGCTATGAGCACTTGCTCATCTTCGATGCTATGAAACACATTTCTTCTTCTACAAGCTCTTTGTTTTAAGTATTTTCGTAGCTGATGCCATCGATCAAAACAAAAGTGTCGAGTAATCTTGGGCCATGAAATGTGTACACAACGAGCTATGAACTCTGGGTCACTAGAAAAGGTGAGTTTCGGATTACTGAAGAGAAAGTGCTCATAGCTTTTAAAGTACGTTGTTCAGAAACAGAGATGTTTACTGGACTTTTTTCCTTGCTTTCGTCCATACTTCCGCCTCTCAAAATATGGAAAGCAAAGAGCTAACCCTAGAAAAAATGTTGTAACACCCGATCCGTCACTTACCAGGTTTTTGTGTGTGTTCACCCCAGATAATTGAGTAACAGATCAACAGAGAGCGCAAAACTGCCGCAATGTCGGATAACGCAAAGAAAGTAATAAGGCCCTGTGACTCCTGATTGAACTGCGGTGGCAGTGTTGACATTAACTGATTTAGAATTGGTCCCTTTCAGTTAAAAAGGGGTGCACATTGATGTTATATTCAGCTATTGAGCACTAGATGCAAATGGCGAACATAAATTTAATTAAGAAAGTGACTTGGGGTTTCAGCTACTTGACTGAAAACCGATGCTGTCGAGTAGCACAAATTTATTTTATCTGACGACCTTCAATCATCACATTACATGACTCTCCTAAGAGGCAGTGGTAATAAATTGCATTTACGTGGAGTAAAGCGCGATAAATCAAAATTAATTCCTATCGAATGACCCAGGCGTAATGAGAAGAGCGAGAAGAATTCTACAATACACGGCCCATGAAACCCTCGTGGAAACTTTGCCGACGTGATCCTACAAATTAATCAGTGGCCGGAGCGGGCGCAATATCACCGAATTCAGCGTGGAGGAGCGGCGTCGATGTGAGGACGTCGGCCGACCTCGTGGTGCTGCAAGGCTGCGCTCGTCTATTCACTCCTAGCTATCTTGCTCAGTACGTAGCTGAACCAAGCTCAATCGTTCCATTTGGTAAGCCCTAAACTGCAGAGATGCTCACTCCTTCTCAGGCAAGCTGAGTAAAGAACGCCACGTCCGCACTCTAGGCAAGCTGGGAACGGAAGACCTCTACGGGGACTTCTCCCAGTCCACTCTTCGCCTCGGTTTCCCCTCCAGCAAAATCACTGACGCCAATTGCAGCGCAAGTCGCGTTAATTATATGTCGCTTCCCAGCGCCGACCAATGCCTGCTCTGGGAAGTGAACAAATTCCCACACAATTTTCCTTCCTCTCAACTTCTGTTATTTAGCACCTCCCAGGCCACCCATCAAGGTTAGCGTCTGCACAAACACCAATTTTTCCAGAATTCTGACTCCCACGAGAGTACTTCAAATTCCTCGGTGCTTCGTTCTCATCAGAGGCCAGCGTATTTCACCCTGTCGCTCTTCACCTGATTTACTTTAGACTCTGTGGACCGTCAATTCAGCGTGAAGTTGCTATAGTCATGAACACACATGTTTCACTGAAAACAGGACGACGGACATTTATCAACAGGCGTACAAGTTCTTTGTCTGCTTCCCAGTACACCAGCATGGGGTCAACCACCCACTCACTGTCACTCATCTTAAGGCGGCTGGAGGCCGCACCCCGTTACCGCTTTCTCAGAGCTTGAGCCGCCCTAAGCTGCCTCTCAACTTCTGCTATTTAGCTCCTCCCGAGCCACCCATCAAGGTTAGCATCTGCATAAAACACCAATTTTTCCGAAATTCTGACTCCCAGGAGAGTACTTCAAATTCCTCGGTCCTACGTTCTCATCGGAGGCCGGCGTATTTCATTCTGCCGCTCTTCACCTGATTTACTTCAGACTCTGTGGACTGTGAATTCTGTGTGAAGTTGCTATAGTCACGAACACGCATATTTCGGCCTGTGTTGACCGCTCCACCGTAGCTTTGCGCGGCTTTCTCGCATGTTTCACAGGAAACGGGACGACAGACATTTATCAACAGGCGTACAAGTTCTCCGTGTGCTTCCCCGTACACCAGCATGGGGTCAAATACGCCCTCACTGTGACTCATCTTAATGCAGTTGGAGGCCGTGCCCCGTTACCGCTACCTCAGAGTTGAGCCGCCCTAAGCTGCCTATTGTCGCTTCCCTTCGCCGCTCCACAGCCGCGCGCCACCACCCGGCAACAGTCAACTCTGAATACTTCCCTGGGATAAACTAGCCTCCAGAAAATCGACGCGCTTTCCACAAAGTTTTCATGTCGCGAGAATTACTTTAAAACCGTAACCCGACATTAATTATTCCAATATGTCCATACTGTACCCTCTACAAGGTGCACTGTGCCCAGGAGAGGCGCTGCAGGCGATGTCACGCGTTAGCAAAGGCACTCGCGTCGGTCGTCTGCTGCCATTGCCTATTAATGCCAGGTTTCGCCGCACATTGATTTCTGCGATTATTTCACGCAGTCTTACTTGCCTGTTAGCTCTGAGAACTCTAAGCAATGGCGGTGTTCTCGGTTATCAGGCGAAGGCCGTCGGCCACTGCATTGTCCGTGGTGAGAGGTAATACCTAAGATGTTGTATTCTCGGCACACTCTTGACACCGTGGATTCCATTACGATTTCCGAAATCTCTCCAAGCACCATTCCGCATTCAAAGTCCGTTAATTCAAATCGTGCGGCCATCATCATGCCTTAAACCTGTTCACATGATTGCAAGTGAATTCAAATGGTTCAAATGGCTCTCAGCAGTATGGGACTTAACATCTGATGTCATCAGTCCCCTAGAACTTAGAACTACTTAAACCTAACTAACCTAAGGACGTCACACACATCCATGCCCGAGGCAGGATTCGAACCTGCGACCGTAGCGGTCGCGCGGCTGCAGACTGAAGCGCCTAGAACCACTCGGCCACTCCGGCCGGCAACAAGTGAATACAAATGATAGCTCCACCGGTGCGCCCTTTTATACCTTGTGTATGCAATACTAAGGACGTCTGTACATACCCACACCGCTATCACATGTCTTCTGCCACCTCTGTGTAGCGAGAGCCCAGCTTATGCAGAATAGCAAATAACGCTGAGCGACTGCCCTGAAAAAAAACCTGCTTCCTTAAGAGCGTCGAATAATTTGCGATATTCGGTGATGTCATCATGAAAACGACAAAGCGTCTTGTCTTCTGCAAATTTGTCCATCCTGCAGATGCCTCTGAAAGGTCTCTTTGGGATTCCTTTCATGTTAATTTCTTAAATCTGTTGTCATTTACGGCATACATTCCACTTCTAAATTTACTGTGGTGTTTCTGACTCTATCTGGGAGGAGACTGAGCAGTGGAACGTGTCACTTTTACATGTGTAATGTTGCTGCATTAATTTTTTCTGAATGCGGTGCTGATATTCAAGACAATAAAAGCGGGTTAAAAGCTGTGAGCTATCTGGGGAAGTTAACCTTGCATTACTGAGCAACTGTTTCACCAGTTATCCAGTCTAGCTTACCAAATTCCCAACCAGACTAACATTAATTATAATCTTTTAATAGTCATCTTACGACAAGCGGTGATATATATATAAAGAGAATTTAAATGAAAAGAAATAAATCAATTTATATTTGGACATTCATTTTAGCATTGATCATTGTTTCGTTAAAATTTCAGCATATTAAACTTGATTCATAACTAAACTGGTGCCTTATTTAGGATTGTGAAAATGTGAGTTTGTAATCTTACGGAACACATCAAATATGGAGCCAAGATTTCATACAACATTGCATTCATAAAATAACGCACGAAGAACGTTGAAACATATGCAAGAGGAAATTAACCACAACCAACCGATTCAATTGAGAGGCACCCACATGCCTTGCTCATACTGTGGCATCAAGCAGTCAGGCCTGCAAGATGAGTGGTCTGCCAAGCGAATGGATTCATTCTTATTTATAGAGTAACATGAGCTCTAGTACTCAGAATTAAGTTACAAATTATTCTCCTGTTTGAATAGTAACCAACGGAAACGGATAACGCACATCTGACTATTAAAAATTTACACAACTCTGATTGTTCACTACGCACTGGCAATACCAAATTTTCTTTCTTATTCAGCGGCTTTGATCAACACGTGGCCATCGCACCGAATACGAATGGCGCAGACATTATAAATTATGGATATCATGACAACATACTATTCGAAGGAAAAGGCCACCAATCTTTTTCTTTTCACTATCATTTTTATTCCGGTAAATTCTATAACCTAAACACACCATTACATTTTTCTAAAACAATTACGTGAGAAACTCCGCCCAGAGTGCATGGCTTCACATTGGTGATTCTCTATATTATGGTCTCGTAATTATTAAACGCTACAGTGCACTTTCTGGATAGGGTGGTGGATCTTTTGCTATATCTCACACTTCGACTTTCACAACCATCATCACGAAAATTTCCTCCAGACCGGGCGGTACAAAAAGGAACATGCATAACCCACTGCCTCTGTACCTATCTTGCTACTCTCCCATGCAAACCATACATACTTAAATTACATGAAATACACCACACTGGCAGCATGGAATACAACACAAGGGCCCGCATCTCGTGGTCGTGCGGTAGCGTTCTCGCTTCCCACGCCCGGGTTCCCGGGTTCGATTCCCGGCGGGGTCAGGGATTTTCTCTGCCTCGTGATGGCTGGGTGTTGTGTGCTGTCCTTAGGTTAGTTAGGTTTAAGTAGTTCTAAGTTCTAGGGGACTGATGACCATCGATGTTAAGTCCCATAGTGCTCAGAGCCATTTGAACAACACAAGGAATAGTCACAACGTTATAATCACATCAGTTTCAGCTTTCGCACTTCAATTAGTATTCATCCCAGTTTCACACGACACTGCCCCACTTCGTAACTTTCCTTTCCTACTACGAACTCTGGAGGATATATGCACATCTTCCTGTGCAATGCAAGCCAAGTGGCGTTGCTGGATAGATGGCTGACTCACCCTGCTTCTCTCTCAGAGTATTGTAGTTCGAATCAAGCGTCACACGGAAACATAACACGCAAAGTAATATTAAGAACATATTTGTCACACACGCGAGTCCTCAACTGATACAATGGACGAGTACTTCTCTTTATCCTCTGTCTCACACACAGATTGAGACTCACACAGTATTCACCACGTGGAAGTACTCGTCTCTAATTTCAAGTCCTGCACACGCCATTTCTTGAATATTTCCAACTTATAGTACACACGCCAGTAATTCAGCTTAACTTAAGCACTCTGGAGTATTTCAACTTATTGTTACACGTGGTTTCATTGTGACCGTTGGTCACTTCCGAAGATTACTACGATCCCCTTAATATTATTACCTGCCTGACATTTAATTCTCCCAACAAAAGTTCCTGAAATAGAGAAATTATTATTCCAAACTACTCTTAAGTATTTCACATGCAAACCATGTCTCCACTCTTTTGTCTTTACGGAGCACACCTAAGACAGGTCTTACCAACACTAGATCCAGCGGCAGAGTGCTGAAACATGGCCGTTCTTCAGGTCATCTCGCACCTCTGCCGAAGTGGGGGAGCACCTTGCTACCGTATTGGTCAGCCATATTTCAGGCGCTCAAAGCTCCGGTAAATTTCATCTCTTTGGTTCCACCAAAGGTGACCAAAGGACCGTCTCAAAGATGATCATATACTGCACATTCACTATCTGCGGTTAGCAGACGACCATACATTCATTCATTTCACAGATCTCATCAAATTTGGTGTAGGGATTTATTTTGTGGGAGTGCACATGTGATCAATTAAATAAATAAATTGTCATTCTTTCCTACACTGGTATCCGGCTTCGGTGAATTAAGTGAAATTGAGTTGTTATTACAAAAAATATGTTGTTCTGACAAGAATAACGAACAATGTCGTACCTATTTTCAATGTCGGGCAGTACTGTACCCTTTCACAATTTTCACCCAAAGAAGCTACGTTCGTAGCGCAATCCTGTCCGTCATGAAATTACCACGCACTGGTATACTAAATTCATACTAACTCTCTGTGAAATCTTCCCGAAAAGAATAGCTGAGGGCTACTTTGATGATTACACGACGTGCTTCACGTGGTCAACTTGGTTTACACAAAGAGTGTAACTCCACAATAATTTTGATAATTAAAATAAATTACATCGAAACGCAATTTGCAAAAGAAAATCCTCGAACTGGTTACTATCGTCTTACTATTAACCTGATCGGTCAAACAATTGTATAAGCACGTGCTACTGGTCTCACAAGGTACACCCCACGTGGGTTGAAGATAAAGAAAAGCTGCTATATTGAAAAATATTGTCAAGAGGAGACGTTATAATCTCACGCACATTCGCATTTAAGATTGATGATCTTAGTTAGAGTTATGGATCCTCAACACGTGGTTCCACTTTACTCACAAAGTAGTGACAAAGCTACTACTGGAAGATATTCTGAACTTCACACTCGAATTACACTGCGTTGCAGTTTAAGATAACATATTTTAGATCTAAACCTGAAATAAAGGTGATTAAATTTTCAGTTAGGCTGAAATCCATTGTCCTGCGGACTTAGCAGAGACGCGCTTAGCAGGAGAGCTTACCACTTCAGACGCTCGCCGCGGACCGACTGGCGTGGGCCACTACTGATGGTGCTTCACAGATACAAACGGAAGTGACCAGAGAGGCAGCTTCCTATACCAACAGATTTAAGAAATTAACATGAAAGGAATCCAAAAGAGACCTTTTACCTGGAAGAGCGTGGCCTAGTCAGATGAGTCCCGATTTCAGTTGGTAAGAGCCTATGGTAGGGTTCGAGTGTGGCGCAGGCCCCACGAAGCCACGGACCCAAGTTGTAAACAAGGCACTGTGCGAGCTGCTGGTGGCTCCATAATGGTGAGAGCTGTGTTTACATGGAATGAGCAGGATCTTCTCGACCAACTGAACCGATCGTTGACTGGGAATGGTTATATACGTCTACTTGCAGCCCATCTGCAGCCATTCATAGACTTCATGTTCTCAAACAACGAACACCATGTCATCGGGCCATAAGTTTTCGCAGTTTGTTTGAGGAACATTCTGGACAATTGGAGAGAATGATTTGGTCACCCAAATCGCCCGCTATGAAGCCCACCGAACACTTACGTGACGTAATCGATAGGTCAGTTCGTGCACAACATCTTGCCCGGCAGCAGTTTCGCAATTATGGACGGCCATAGAGGCAGTATGGCTCAATATTTTTCCAGGGGACTTCCAACGACTTGTTTAGTCCAGTTGCTGCACTACTCCGTGAAAAAGGAGGTCCGACACTATATTAGGAGTATGACTTTTGCCACCCCATTAAATGTAGATTATGTTAACAAGAACGTTTTGATGGAGAGGGAATATATAACCGCGCGGCTCATCATAAACGTTTTAATCTACATTACTTTACGACTAAAAAACACCATCTCAGCTGCAGGTTGCTCCTCTAATGGATACCAGGAGTAACAAGAATTTGATTTTCATTGTTTCATATAACTACACATTGAATTACAAAATTTAAAATGCTGTCGTAATTACTTATTAAGAGGGAGAATCTTACGTTACTGATTTAACACAACAAGCTAAATATAGAAAGTATACTTCTTGAGTCAGCGAAATTCACGGCGCGCAAAAGAAAGGCACGTTATATTCATGCAATGTTTTAGAATGAGAGCCCTTAGCGACTTCCAACATAGTATACACACAGTTGCCAATCTTACCGAAACCTTTTTCTCACTGACACTCCCACAGAATTTTATCGCGAACCACACTTATTCTGTTGATACAGTAGAACTTCAGCATCAGACATGATGTTTCAACGTATTACTTCTTTACTATTAGCTTTACTCTTACCTCTATTCGCAAAACACTTCGTGGACACTATCCAAATATACCACTGAAAGCACCTGCAACTGATCATTGTAAGACCGTAGACGTCATGAACAACGTCATGAACACGGGAGTTCAATTTTAATGGGGGTGGTATTACTTGTAGGTTAGTACAAACCTAGCAACCTGTTTTTCGTAATTAAACTCAATGAGCGACAGGTCAGTTCTTGCCGCACGAACGGAACACTTTACGTTAGATTTAACAAAGTATCTTGTGTTAGAGGCCCCTCTATCTACATGATTACTCTGAAATTCACAGTACTAAATGCCTCGTAGAGAGTTCATTGAACCACCTTCAAGCTATTTCTGTGCCGTTCCAGTCTTGAACTGTGAGCGGTAAGAACAAGCACTTAAATCCTTCCGTGCGAGCTCTGATTTCTCTTATTTTATTATGATGATTATTTCTTTCTATGCAGCTGGGTACGAAAAAAGTTTTTTCACACTCTGAGGAGAAAGGTGGTGATTTAAATTTCATAAGAAGATGTAGGTTGCAGTAGGTACTGGGAGATGAAGAAGCTTACAGAGGATAGAGTCGCATGGAGAGCTGCATCAAACCAGTCTCTGGAATGAAGACCACAATAAAAACAATAACAACAACAAGATCCTGCCACGACGAAAAACGTCTTTGTTTCAATGACTGTCACCTAAATTCGCGTATCATATCCGTTACTCTCTCCCCTGTGTCGCGATAATACAAAACGAGCTGCCCTCCTTTGGACTTACCGATGACTTCCGTCAGTGCTATCTGATGCAGATCCTACACCGCACAGCAACACGCCAGGAAAGGCCGGACAAGCTCCGTGAAAGCAGTCTCTTTAGCAGCCATGTTGCATTTTCAAAGTTTCTGCCAATAAATCGCAGTCTTTGGTTTGCTTTCCCCAAGATATTACCTGTGTGCTCGTCCCATTTCCAGTTATTCTTGACTGTAATCCCTGGAGATTTAGTTAAATTCACAGTCTATAGATTTGTGTGTCTGATCCAGTTTTAGCGGATTCCTTTTAGTACTAAAGCGAATAACTTCTCATTTTTCATTATTTAGATTTAATCGCCACCTTTTTCACCATGTAGGTATGCCGTCTAAATCGTTTTGCAATCTGTTTGGATCATACTATGACTTTATAAGACGGTAAATGACAGCATCATCCGCAGATCTCACATTCATCTTAAAGGGGTTCTCAGGTTGTCTCCTAAATCATTTACATAGACTGCAACGGTAATTCCACTGTTAAATGCAGAGGAGAGAGCGGATAGGTGGAAAGTAAACACTGAAAGCCTCTGTGATGGTGAAGATTTGTCTCATGTGACAGAAGAAGAAACAGGAGTCAATTTAGAAAAGATAAGGGATACAGTATTAGAATCAGAATTTAAAAAAGCTTTGGACGACTTAAGATCAAATAAGGCAGCAGGGATACATAACATTCCATCAGAATTTCTAAAATCATTGAGGGAAGAGGCAACAAAACGACTTATCACGTTGGTGTGTAGAATGTATACCAACTGACTTTCGGAAAAGCATTATCCACACAATACCGAAGACAGCAAGAGCTGACAAGTGCGAGAATTATCGCACAATCAGCTTAACAGCTCATCCATCCAAGTTGCTTACAAAAATAATATACAGAAGAATGGAAAAGAAATTGAGGGTGCGCTAGATGACGATCAGTTTGGCTTTAGGAAAGGTAAAGGCATGAGAGAGGCAATTCTGACGTTGCGGTTAATAATGGAAGCAAGACTAAAGAAAAATCAAGATACGTTCAAAGAATTTGTCGACCTGGAAAAAGCATTAGACAGTGTAAAATGGTGCAAGATGTTCGAAATTCTGAAAAAAGTAGGGAGAGACCGGTCATATACAATATGTACTACAGCCAAGAGGGAATAATAAGAGTGGACGATCAAGAACGAAGTGCTCGTATTAAAAAGGGTTTAAGACAAAGATTTAGCCTTTCGCCCCTACTGTTCAGTGTGTACATAGAGAAAGCAATGATGGAAATAAAAGAAAGTTTCAGGAGTGGAATTAAAGTTCAAGAAGAAAGGATGTCAATGATACGATTAGCTGATGACATTGCTATCTTGAGTGAAAATGAAGAAGAATTACATGATATTCTGAATGGAATAAACAGTCTAATGAGTACACAGTATGGACTGAGAGTAAATCGAAGAAAGACGAAAGTAATGAGAAGTAGTAGAAATGAGAACAGCGAGCACTTAACATCAGGATTGATGGTCACGAAATAGATGAAGTTAAGCCACTCTGCTGCCTAGGCAGCAAAATAGCAAATAATGGACGGAGCAAGGTGATCATCAAAAGTAGACTAGCACTGTCAAAGAGGGCACTCCCAGCCACGAGAAGTCTATTAGTATCAAACATAAGTCCTAATTTGAGGAAGGAATTTGTGAGACTGCCCGGTAGTGAAACATGGACTTTGGGGAAACTGGAATAGATGAGAATCAAAGCATCTGAAATGTAGTGCTACAGACAAACTTTGAAAATTAGTTGGACTGATAGGGTAAGGAATGAGGAGGTTCTCCCAGAATCGGAGAGGAAAGGAATATGTAGAAAACACTGATAAGGAGAAGGGACAGGATGATAGGACATCTGCTAAGACATCAGCGAATGAATTCCATGGTACTAGAAGGAGCTGTCGAAGGCAAAAACTGTAGAGGAAGACGCAGATTGGAATACATCATCTAGCAAATGGTTTAAGACTTAGGTTACAAGTGCTACTCTGCGAAGAAGAGGTTGGCACAGGAGAGGAATTCGTGGTGGGCCACATCAAACCACTCAGAAGTGTTGTGTACATAGTTCCGTGTAGTCAGCGCGTACACAACTTCCCCACCAGAGCGCGCCCCGCTAAGCACAACAGCGCAGGCGCAGCGCTCGTCCGTCTCCGCACTACGAGATGGCGCTGCCATAGAGACGGACCAAATTCTGCTTCCGCCGATCCGCGTATTAATATGTAACGCAGCCAATGAGATTGCTGCTAACGTAGAACCTTTTCTCCTCGCAGATCACACTTGCGCAGTGATACATGAACGCGCGAGGTATTATAACGAGTGTACATACCTCCGATTGGTCAGTCTGCATTTGTCTGCACCAGTCTGTACAAGTTCTACATTTGTCTGTATCAGCCTATAGTCAAGTTTCAGTCTGCGCCTAATAAGATTACCATATTCCTGTACATAGCCATGAAGATAAATGTATAGAGACTTTTTGTCAAGTATCAAAAATACATGTGAGAATAAGATTAACCTACCAATACCAAAGGAACTTCGCCCGCATCTCGTGGTCGTGCGGTAGCGTTCTCGCTTCCCACGCCCGGGTTCCCGGGTTTGATTCCCGGCGGGGTCAGGGATTTTCTCTGCTTCGTGATGGCTGGGTGTTGTGTGCTGTCCTTAGGTTAGTTAGGTTTAAGTAGTTCTAAGTTCTAGGGGACTTACGACCACAGCAGTTGAGTCCCATAGTGCTCAGAGCCATTTGAACCATTTTGAACCAAAGGAACTTCAGATTGTCAATTGTAAACAGCATCCAGAATCAAGTTACGTAATGTCTATGATTTTTATTGTTTTAATAAATGTGTGTGAAAATTAATCAAGTTCTGTTTAAAGTTGGTCATCGTCAATCTGTTACTCTAAGCGTGCAAGTGGCATTTCTATCGTCTGAACTAACGGCAGAAGATAAACATGCCACGATAAGACCACGAGACATATTGCTGACACTCGCCTACTTCGTTAGAGCGACAATTCAAATAATCTGATGGTGTGTGTACTGAAGGTCTTACAGTACGCACACCACAAGAAGACTGATGGCATAAAGAAAAGAAAAAAAAAGCGAAGTGTGTAGTATAATACTTCCTTGGGGAAGGCAAGACATTACTTGACAGGCCTAATTCTGGTATGTAGCATGTGGAAATACAGTATATTCTTACAATTTTTTTCGCGTAATAAATACACGCAATCTCAGTAATAAGTAAAGAGAAAATGTCCTGCCTGGCAAAAATTTGTTACGTCACCAGGAAATTGCAATTAGTCAAGTTTCCAGATAAAATATCATTTTTTCTTAAATAAAACTAAGATGATAACGTAGTGCATCTCTAGCAGAACAACTGCTACATGTTTGTACACTCGGTAGTTCCCGAGTTTGAGGGAGATGAATCAAGTTTGGGATTACGGGTGTGTTCCGTCGGGGATGTGGCAACTTCGCTCCGCACCTGCACATCAGCCTGCTGAAGTGTCAACACTGAAGTAATTTTGACCGGAGTGTAGTTACACACCCTGGCAGCGGAGAGATACGGCGACAGCGAAACAAAAAGAAACTGCGACTACGCTCGTCCCCTGATTAGATGATGTTATCGTAGCTGCACTGTAAACTACCAGCTGCCAGGCCTCTCTGTTATCCAGGTGCAGAGAGCCAGTTAAGGGCCGTGGATCCACACGTTGCGAAAGGTCAGGACGAAGAGTTCGCCGTCACTGCCTGCCTACCGCGCTGGCAGCAGCCGGGTGTAGTGTGAACGACGCGTCGCGGGCAGACGAGACACGTTTTGCGACAGCTGCCTGTCGCTATTGAGAGTCGCGAGGAAGGACGGCATTCTCCGCGGCCAGGTAGGCGGTGGCGCAACAGGAGCCGAGCCAGTGTGTTGCAGATGGCGGCGGTGCAGCACACAAGGCGAGGCGGGCGCATCTGCTCGTAATGTGACGCGACGCGGCGCTAAACGGCTGTCGTGAAATACGACGCCGCCGACTGTCGAACGGGCGCCGAATTAGCGCTGTCGCTTGTGCGCGTTGCAGGCAGCAGGGCGCGCGATAAAACGACGCGATAACTCACGCGCGAGGAAAGCGGGGGAGCGTGCTGCACTGCAGTGCGTCGGCTCGTTTCTCAAACAAATGGCAGTCGCCAAGTGTGCCAGCGGAGAGTGTTGGCGTTTTTTCAAGTCCGGGCGTGATGACTCCGGGAGCGCGTGCCAAAATGCTACAGCAAACTGGTATCGATATTGCTACCGTGTAGTGAGCTCTATTTCACAAATCACTGTTCCACAATCACAGGCTAGATATGGGAGCTTGCCAGGGTACGACGCAAGTGGAACAGATTCTGCATCGGCTACTGTATTTTCCCACGCCACAACAAAAAGTACACATACGAGAGGACTACAAGAAGTTATACATTGCTATAGTGTCCTAGGAGGTGTAGTGGAGCAAAGTCCGAGTTATTAAGGAGCTGAATTACAACCCAGAGCCTGACATTAAACACACCTATCTATCTATATCCGGATTCCGCTCCAGCTACTGCCGGGTCTGCGTGCTGACGTGTCCTCTCCACTTGGCTCGGTCCTCCCACCACTTTTCTTCCTCCACTTGCTGCCAGGTCACGCCTCTCCTTTCCACAGATATTCTCATTCCCGTTTTCCATCGTGTTCTTGGGTGCCCTCTAGGTCTTTTTCCATCCATCTTTAGTTCTTCCATAATTTTGGGGAGTCTCTGCCCATGCATCCTCTTAAGATGCCCATACCATCCTGTAGTCAACTTAACTCGGGTGATGCTGAGGGAATTAGATTAGGAAATGAGACACTTAAAGTAGTAAAGGTCTTTTGCTATTTGGGGAGCGAAATAACTGATGATGGTCGAAGTAGAGAGGATATAAAATGTAGACTGGCAATGGCAAGGAAGTCTTTTCTGAAGAAGAGAAATTTGTTAACATCGAGTATAGATTTAAGTGCCAGGAAGTCGTTTCTGAAAGTATTTGTATGTAGTGTAGCCATGTATGGAAGTGAAACATGGACGATAACCAGTTTGGACAAGAAGAGAATAGAAGCTTTCGAAATGTGGTGCTACAGAAGAATGCTGAAGATAAGGTGGGTAGATCACGTAACTAATGAGGAGGTATTGAATAGGATTGGGGAGAAGAGAAGTTTGTGGCACAACTTGACTAGAAGAAGGGATCGGTTGGTAGGACATGTTCTGAGGCGTCAAGGGATCACCAATTTAGTATTGGAGGGCAGCGTGGAGGGTAAAAATCGTAGAGGGAAACCAAGAGATCAATACACTAAGCAGATTCAGAAGGATGTAGGTTGCAGTAAGTACTGGGAGATGAAAAAACTTGCACAGGATAGAGTAGCATGGAGAGCTGCATCAAACCAGTCTCAGGACCGAAGACCACAACAACAACAACAACATGATCCTTTTACCGACGTCCAGTTCAGTTGTTGAAAGGATCAAAGAAAACTTGAGTTTTATTTCAAAAACGTACCAGACTCTTACGATAATAGTTAGTGGTGACTTTAATTTAACCTCGATATGTTGGCGAAAATACATGTTTAACTCCGGAGGTAAGCATAAAATATCACCCGAAATTTTGCTAAGCACATTCTCTGAAAATTATTTCTAGCAGTTAGTTCACGATTCTACCCGAATAGTAAACGGTTTTGAAAATACACTGACCTCATAGCAACAAATAATCCTGAGTTAATAACGAGCATCAGAACGGATACAAGGATTAGTGAACACAGGGTTGTCGTAGCGAGATTGAATATTGTAGCCTCAAACCCTCCAAAAATAAATGAAAAATATACCTACTAAAAAAAGCAGATAAAAATTCACGTGACGCCTTCCTGAGAGACAATCTCCACTCCTTCCAACTTAATGATATAAGCGTAGACCAGATGTGGCTTGAATTAAGAGAAATAGTATCGGCAGCAATTGAGAGATTTATACCAAATAAATTAACAAACGACGGAGCTGATCCTCCTTGGTACACAAAACGGGTCAGAACACTGTTGCAGAAACAACGAAACAAACATGCCAAATTCAAAATACCCAAGATTGGAGATCTTTTACAGAAGCTCGAAATTTAGCGTGGACTTCAATGTGAGATGCTTATAACAGTTTGCGCAACGAAACTTTGTCTCGAAACCTGGCAGAAAATTCAAAGAGATTCTGATCGTATGTGAAGTATGTTAGCCACGTGGGATTAGCCGAGCGGTCAGAGGCGCTGTAGTCACGGACTGTGCGGCTGGTCCCGGTGGAGGTTCGATTCCTCCCTCGGGCATGGGTGTGTGTGTCCTTAGGATAATTTAGGTTAAGTAGTATGTAAGCTTAGGGACTGATGACCTTAGCAGTTAAGTCCCATAAGATTTCACACATTTTTTGAAGTATGTTAGCCGCTAGAAACAATCAATGCCTTCTCTGCGCGATAGCAATGGAGATACTATCGAAGACAGTGCTGCCAAAGCAGAGTTACTAAACACAGCCTTCCGAAATGCCTTCACAAAAGAAGACGAAGTAAATATTCCAGAATTCGAATCAAGAACAGCTGCCAACATGAGTAACGTAGAAGTAATTATCCTCGGAGTAGTGAAGCATCTTAAATCACTTAATAAAAGCAAGTCTTCTAGTCTAGGATGTATACCAATTACTTTCCTTTGAGAGTATGCTGATGCATTAGTTCCATACATAACTATCATATATAACCGTTCGCTCGAAGAAAGATCCGCACCCAAAGACTGGAAAGTTGCACAGGTCACACCAATTTTCAAGAAATGTAGTAAGAGTAACCCGCTAAATTGCAGGCTTATATAGTTAACGTCGATATCCAGGGGGATTTTGGAACATATATCGTGTTCGAACATTATGAATTACCTGGAAGAAAACGATCTATTGACACACAGTCAATACGGGCTTAGAAAACATCGTTCTTGTGAAACACAACTACCTCTTTATTCGCATCATGTGTCGAGTGCTATTAACAAGGAATTTCGGATCGATTCCGTATTTATGGATTTACAGAAGGCTTTTGACACTGTACCACACAAGCGGCTTGTAGTGAAACTGCGTGCTTATGGAATATCGTCTCAGTTATGTGACTGGATTTGTGATTTCCTGTCAGAGGGGTCACAGTTCGTAGCAATAGAAGGAAAGTCATCGAGTAAAACAGAAGTGATCTCTAGCGTTCCCCAAGGTAGTGTTATGGGCTTTTTGCTGCTCCTTATCTATTTAAACGTTTTGGAAGATCACCTGAGCAGCCATCTTAGGTTGTTTTCAGATGACACTGTCCTTTATCGATTAATAAAGTCATCAGAAGATTAAAAGAAATTGCCAAACGGTAGGGAAAAGATATCTGAATGGTGCGAAAATTGGCAGTTGACCCTTAATGACGAAATGTATGACGTCATCCACATGAGTGCTAAAAGGAATTCGTTAACCTTCTCGCTATATATGGAGAAACGGTCACGACTATAAAATGAGGGAAATCAGAGCTCGTACGGAAAGATATAGGTGTTCGTTCTTTCCGCGCGCTATATGAGATTGGAATAATAGAGAATTGTGAAGGTGGTCCGAGGAACCCTCTGCCAGGCACTTAAATGTGTTTTGCAGAGTATCCATGTAGATGTAGAGTGTGTGGACGTCCTCACCACTGTATAATCTCTTTCCCCCAAGAAGTTCATTTAACTAGCCATCCTCTTGACACTGTCGTTTGTGAGAAAATATTTTTGTGTTTCTTTTTGACCGTCCATGATTACGTGGAACGCAGTAATACAATACAGACAGAAAACTTGCCGAATAACAATTATAGGAACTTTTTACTAATCGTTCCGTTACTCGTCGATAGAAATCCTCTTCTTGGTCACGGAGCCATTCGAGAACCGTTGTGTGAACACCCTCATTGCCGGAAAGATGGAAATCGCATGGTGCAAGATCTGGACTGTACGGCGGATTAGCATCACACACGTTTATGCGGCCTTGATGAAAATTTTGCAGTTTCACTACTGCTAGACGCAACAGTCATGTGGCCCATTTATTTTACGTCGTGTCCGTGTTCATTTTCGACGTTTTACAAACAAAAATCCTACTGCTTCACGTGCATCGACTTCGGAGTACAGTTCCAGATTTCGCGCCATTTCACTCGCAGTGTGACGCACCTGTTATCCGTACCGCAGCAGAACCGTGTCTGCAGGATACGGTACACTGTGAAGTTTCTACTTTGCTCCACAATGTTTCCATTTTCTTTTGCCGAACTTGACAAGTATCTAAAAGACTTTGCTTGTTTCAGTCTATATCCTATGAATGAAATTCTGACGCAACCTGTATCACTTTGCCCTACTTCATGTTAAAACTGATTTTATGGTGGCAAAAAGCGAGGGTGAGGCTTGTGTTACTTGAGAGGACGTAGCAAGAGCTGTCTGTGTGGTGGAAAGCGACTTAGCGCCATCGTATTCCTTTCTGATTTAAAAATGAATTGACATCTGCCTACATGAACATGAAGACATCTCACGTTACTCTGATGTTTTTGCCTCTGTCGTGCCGTTTATCGAAAGCAATCAAGAGTTTTAGGGTTTCTTCATTTCTGATCCCTTTACTGTCTCTGACATAGGCATAGAAACTGTAAGAATGGCAACCAGAAGACACCATGTGCAAGCCGTAGGAATGTAAGGACCATCTCTTCCTGCTTTCAATAATAAAACAATGCACCAGCAACGATTTTTCATGCACACCACTGCGCCTTTCGAGAATACACTCTGATTAAAAGTGCAGATATTTACATCGATAATTCATTTGTTGTCTTGTTTTGTCTCTCTTGCTCTGCAGTTGCTTTTTTGTGGTTTTAATGCACTGTGCGTCCTTCATCGTGCACCAACACACACACACACACACACACACACACACACACACACACACACACACACACACACACACACACATACCTCACGAATAACCACTCACGAAAATGTGTTACAGATTTTTTATCGACTGTTCTCGTCTGTATTCGTTAATAGTCGTAAGAAGAATGTCTACACACAGAAATAGATTACTGTTTGTGATCTGTCTCTGTGTACGTAAGTGCTTTCCGTTGGAAGCAAACTACTCTACCTAAGTGACACTTTCTGCACTGGTGTGCGAAACTTATCGCCGAAAGCAACTCTCGTATGACGTGCCTCTTCCAAGTAATATAGCTCGGTGTACCTCGGACCAAACATAGAAGGAACTGCTACAGTACAGTACAGTAGGTAACTGAAAGGAATGCTGTATGTGACGAACAGAAATGAGACTTTCATTCAAAGAAAATAATTACACTGAAGTCGCCGCGATTTATGGTGGTCCCGTGGACACCAAACAAGGGGAGACATGGTTCTTATTAGGGTGTATGATCACCACAGGCTGCATTGCATGCTCTATATCATACTACCACTCTAACCACAAGGTTGGTAAATGTAAATGTCGTGTGACTAAGGCCTCCTGTCGGGTAGACCGTTCGCCGGGTACAAGTCTTTCGATTCGACGCCACTTCGGCGACTTTCGCGTCGATGTGGATGAAATGATGAAGATTAGGACAACACAAGACCCAGTTCCTGAGCGGAGAAAATCTCCGACCCAGCCAGGAATCGAACCCAGGCCCTTAGCATTGACATTCTGTTCGCGCTGACCACTCAGCTACCAGGGTCGGACAAGGTTGGTAAGGAGCTATTTGGGATGGCGTTCCATTGTTCCATCAGCGCGGTTGTCAGTTGTTGAATGGTCTTTGGTACATATGGGCGTGCTGGATCATGGTCGACGATGCTGGGCGTGCCCTCATATGGCGAAAAGTGGTAACACGTAATGCACCCACGAACAGTGCCGAACACGATCAATTTGGTGGTCTGAGTGTTGCTGAACAGAGAAGCGTGATGTTGAATGCGCTTAGTGCCCTCGAAATATTTGAACACGGTACACTCAATGGTCAAAGTTACTGCGGCACTGTACTCCTTTTCATGTGTGTATTTGCAGGGCTGCACTCGGCCCTTACTTCATTTTTATATATGACAACGCGCGACCGCATCAAAGACCGCAGGTGGACGAGCTCATGGAATGAGAGGAAATTGGGCAAACGGAGTGGCCTGCTCGTTGTTCCAACTGAAATCGTACCTATTACTTGTTGGATGCATTGTGGAGATGTACTGCAGCAAAAGACCGTGCAGTAATTGTCAACCGCGCGCGTGCAACAATGGAACTAACAACCACAGTAACTCCTTAACAATATGTGGTGAGCACGGGAGCACGTTTCAGAGCGTGCAGTGATCACACACCAGGTTAAGAACTACGTCCAGTCGGTTTTAATGTTGATCGTGTGGTGTACTGAGATACCACACGAGAAACGTTAGCGACAGTTGGTACCAGAAGTATCGTGGACGTCTGCCCGCAGCAGGAACATCGCTGCATGCAACCAATAACGCTGCCCACGAGAGTCGAGGTCCCCTGGGAGCGGCAACGCTACCACGAACAGAGACGCGCTCTTAAGAAACCGCGAACTAGCGCAAATTGCAAGTTGCTAGTCAGTCTGAGTCTTGCTAGGGAGTTCCTGCAGAACGTTCGTCGTGTCTTCAAGTCTTCAAGTCGACGAGTGAGACAGAAACAGTGACCGAGAGATGGACGTTGGTTGTCTTCTGTAGAAACGGAACGGTTAAAAGAACTATCGTGTATACACAGATGACAGCTTGCCTAAACATTGTAAATTTGGAGCTGTTCTTCGAATAATACATTAAGACAGAAGATTAGTTTTCTTTCGACTTTAGTCCAGCAAACGCTACGTAGTTTGCGGTCATGGAACTGTAGTCAAAGCAAGAGAGAGGGGCTAAACTTCTGTTGTGCAACTGCTGTACCAACATTACCAGAGTTGAGTAATATACACTCATGCTCATAAATTAAGGGTAATTGCAGAATATGGTACCACACAACGTGGCACTACACAAAACTGGCGCTAATAGCATAGGCACATAGAGAACACACACACCATAAATTTGTAAGTACACGGTATTGGCGATAAGTTGAGAAAACCATTCTGAAACACATGTACTACAAAACGCCACTGTCTCCTGCGAATGTACCCAGACATCAATATGGAAAATTACCACCATGCACACGTACACAGGCCACACAACGGATTGGAGTACTCTGGATCAGGTGGTCGAGCAGCTGCTGGGGTATAGCCTCCCATTCTTGCACCAGTGCCTGTCGCAGTTCCTGAAGTGATGTAGGGGTTTGAAGACGTGCAGCGATACGTCGACCGAGAGCATCCCAGACGTGCTCGATGGGGTTTAGGCCTGGAGAACAGGCAGGCCACTCCATTCGCCTGATATCTTCTGTTTCAAGGTACTCCTCCACAATGGCAGCGTTATCATCCATCAGGAGGAAGATGGGACCCACTGCATCCCTGAAAAGGCGGACATACTGGTGCAAAATGACCTGTTACATTTTCTCTGTCAAAGACATGCAGGGGCGTACGTGCACCAATCATAGTCCCACCACACACCATCAAACCACGACTTCCATACAGGTCTCTTTCAAGGATATTAAGGGGTTGGTATCTGGTTCCTGGTTCACGCCAGATGAAAACCCGGCCAGAATCACTATACCTGGACTCGTCCGTGAACATAACCTGGGACCACTGTTCCAATGACCATGTACTGTGTTCTTGACACCAGGCTTTACGGGCCCTCCTGTGACCAGGGGCCCCCAGGGGCTCAGCATTCATTTGCTGAGTACAGGCTTGGCGACCCCGGGGTCCTGAGCAGGGGTCTGGTCAGCGCCGCCAGTCTCCTGTCACCATAACCCCCGGACATGCTTCAGCGACCACCGTATGGCGCGGCGGTGGAATGTTGTGTGCTGCGGGGAATGGTTATCCTGGCTTGACCGCCTGGATTGCGAGGACGGTAAACCTCTATAAAAACCCCTCAATCTTCCGGTGTGCTCCGCGCCTATGAGATGCATGGTTGTTGAGGTGGAACAGTCGCAAGCGGGCAACCTCTGGGGCACCTGCCGCACCCCAGTTGTATAAGGCTTACCTAGGCACGCGGGGCTCTGTCTAGGTGGACTTGTAGTTCCCTAGCTGCTCGTGGGACCGAGGTGGATCCTTCGAATTCCTCTTTTCCTCCTCCCAGCGGAAAGGGTGGGCCGCTGGAAGGTTCTAACACCCAGTCTCTGAAGAGGGCTCGTGCAGTCAGTCCCCCTGACTGCAGCACATCTTTGACAAGTCAAGTCTTTAGTAACAGAATGCATTCTGGTAATCAGAATGTGTATCTCACTGTAAAACGGAAGGAGGGTAGTTTTGAGAAGGTTTCGCCCTTCTATATACAAAAGGGTCTGGAGGGCATCTGTGGCTCCTTAAAATCAGTGAAGCGTTTGCGTAATGGGACCTTGCTCGTGGAAACTTCCACTTCCCAGCAAGCCACTAACCTGTAAGCTGCTAAATGCCTTGGGGAGTATGCCATAGACACTGAACTGCACAGCACCTTGAATTATAGCAAAGGTGTGGTGACATGCCGGGATCTAGTCGACATTCCCAAAGACGAACTGCAACGTGAGTGGGCTCCGGAAGGTATCGTTGATGTTCAACATATCATGAAGAGGGTTGATGGCAATCTTGTGAAATCCGAATCTTTTATTCTGACCTTCAGTAGCACGAAACTTCCAGACCATATTAAAGCTGGCTTCCTTCGCCTTAGTGTGCGGCCTTATTTCCCGTCTCCAATGCGCTGTTTTAAATGCCAGCGTTTTGGGCATACCACCTTCGGGTGTAAAGGCGAAGCGACTTGTGGCAACTGTGGTAAGGCTGCTCATGAAGGAGTTGGTTGCTCGTCTCCAGCTAGATGTATCAATTGCTCTGGCAACCACCCTGTGTGGAGTAGGGACTGCCGAATATTTTTCGAGGAACGCAAAGTCCAGGAAATAAAAACAACCAAGCGTATCCCCTATGGTGAGGCCAAGAAGATCTATAGGTCGATGCAACCTCCCACATTTGTTACATCTTTTGCATCCCTGGTTCAGAAGCCTACTCCAAAAGTCGATGCCTCGACGCAGACTGAGGTGGTGAGTGTTGGCACTAACACCTGCAGCTGTCAGTGCACTTGCAACGCAGCCAGTGTTTCAGAGCCAGTAGCCCCTACTCGACTGGCAGACAAAGGTACAGTGGTGAACTTGGGCCAGCCCCTGGCGCCTCCAACATCTGCGGCTGTTCCCAAGCCCAGTGCGCCAATTACCACTCCCACATCCGCTCCCCCAAAGCCCACCAAACCACAGAAAGCTCCTGTACAGCAGCAACAGCGGGTCAAATCCCGTGGTAAACCATCTGACCATGCGATGTTGTTTTACGTGAGGCTTCCTCTGACTCTTCCCCAGAGTTGATGGAATACAATGTATGTGTGGAGCAATCATCTCGCCCCACGCCTGCTCCTCCACCTGCTGCGGTCTCCCCGCCTCGTCGGAGAGACAGGATGAAGGTGCTACCCCCATCATAGATGGCTCACATACTTCAGTGGAACTTGCAAGGGTTCAGGATAGACCACTGAGTCGGACTTGGAATGGCGACTTCTACGAACAGCTGGAAGGCGTCGCCATGGGTAGTCCTCTCAGTCCAGTGGTGGCCAACTTCTTCATGGAACAATTCGAAGCACAGGCACTGGACTCGGCGACTTGCAAACCTAAGGTGTGGTACAGGTACGTCGATGATACTTTCGTGGTGTGGAGCCATGGTGAAGAACAGCTCGGTGACTTCCTAAGACACTTGAACAGCCTCCATGCCAACATAACATTTACCATGGAAGTAGAAAAGGACAAGAAACTGCCATTTCTAGATGTGCTGGTCACAAGGGACGGCGAAAACCTGGGACACAGCGTGTATCGAAAACCGACTCACACGGACCGATACCTGCACAAACTGTCAAACCACCACCCGAGCCAGAAAAGAGGCATGATTAGTACGCTCGTAACGAGAGCAGGACGAATATGTGAGCCGCAACACCTCAAACGAGAAATGCAACACCTGGAAACTGTCCTGAGGAGCAATGGGTACTCCACAAATTATATTAGAAGTGTAACTGAGCCAAACACTCGGCGAAGTAAGGAACCAGAAAAAGAAATGTCGGGTACGGCCTTTCTGCCATACATTCCCAGAGTGACGGACAGAATCGGCCGTATATTGCGTAAACATGGCGTAAAGACGATTTTCAAACCGACAAGGAAGATCAAAGAGTGTCTTAGATCGGCGAAGGAGAAAAGAGACCCACTTGCAATGTCGGGAATATACCGCATACCAGCACATGCGGAAAAGTTTACGTCGGGATGACTGGACGATCAATTAACACCAGGATCAAGGAGCATAAGCGACATTGCAGGTTGGGGCAGGTGGAGAAATCGGCCGTGGCAGAACACGCACTGAATGAGACCGACCACGTAATAAAATTCGCCGACACGGAAGTTCTGGCTGTAGAGAAGCACTATCACACGCGCTTGTTCAGAGAAGCTGTAGAAATCCAAAAACACGCGAACAGTTTGAACAAGAAAGAGGAAAGCCTTAAGGTAAACGGATCCTGGCTTCCCGTACTGCAGCGAACGACCGTCGCAGGTAGCAAGAGGAGAACCGCACCGGAAATGACCGCGGAGAAGCCCTCGGACGTTGGCGCGCCAGGTACATATAGTCTGCGCCCGCGAGCTCGGCTCCAGTTCACCACCGGCAATGGAGGGTGAAGCTTTGACAATGCCAGCCACTCGTGCTGGCGAAACGTCGGAAAAATCATTAGATGAACGTCGGCCGAAGAACCCGAGACAGAAGCCAATAGGCAGTTTGTCAGAGTACTCATTTCTGCACGGCGACTGGGTCGTTCTCTGCCATTGATCTCTCGCTTTGCTCTCCAGCTCTTGCCGCCAGTGCTCACTGGGAAGTGGTTGCTGACTTGCACGGCAGTGATCATTTCCCAATCTGGATTCACCTGCCAGATGGCGTGGGGCCCGAAAGGAAACCACCACGATGGGTGCTCAGTGGAGCTGACTGGACACTTTATAGCCAGTTGGCCCAATTCGAACACTGTGCGAATGTTGAGGTGTGGGTGGATCATATTACCAAAACGGTCCACCACGCCGCTGCAGCATCCATTCCACAGTCCACAGGCCACCGGAAGAGGCCACCTGTGCCTTGGTGGAGTGCCGAATGCCGCTCTGCAGTCAGGACCAGGCATGCGGCTCTGCGTCAGTTCAAGTGTCGGCCGACTGCTGAGAATCTTGCAGCCTTTCGGGTGGCGAGGGCAAGATGTCGCCGCATTATTCGTGAGAGCAAGAAGAGGTCGTGGCAAACGTTCCTGAACACCATTAATCGTTCCACCAAAAGTTCCATTGTGTGGGAGACCATCAGGAGAATTTCTGGCAGAGGAGGGAGGTGCCCCATAGCTGCTGTAACGACTAACGGCACTCTCCACACGGATCCGCGAGACATTGGCCAGACTATGGCAGCGTATTTTGCCACGGTTACTGCAACAACCAGTCAGGATCCAGGTTTCCAGCGCCATAGAGCGGTTGCTGAGAGATGTAGCCTGAACTTCCAGTCCACCTCTCATGAAGTTTACAACTGCCCATTTTCTATGTGGGAGCTGGATTCTGCTTTGTCTGGAGCTCGTGACACATCCCCTGGTCACGACAGGATCCATTACAGTATGCTATGGCACCTCACAATGCGCAACAGAGAACTCCTCCTCGCACTTTTTAATGCCATTTGGGCGTCGGGTCACTTTCCTGACGCGTGGCGTGAGGCAGTTTTAATCCCTTTTTTAAAACCTGGGAAAGACCGCACGAGCCCAAGTAGCTACCGTAGTATTGCCCTCACTAGTTGCATAGGGAAGACCTTGGAGCGGATGGTCAACCGCCGCCTTGTCTGGATGTTAGAATCCCGGCAACTCCTTAGTCGCTTTCAGTGTGGGTTCAGGAGGTTTCGTTCCACCTTCGATAACCTTGCCCTCCTGGAGGCGGCTATACAACAAGCTTTCCTCCGCCGTCATCACCTTCTAGATGTATTTTTCGACATCGAGAAGGCATACGATACCACTTGGAGGCGTCTCATCCTGGAGCAGCTTCACGAATGGGGTTTTCGTGGTTGTCTTCCTCTTTTTATTCAGTCTTTCCTCTCGCCACGATATTTTAGATACCGAATTGGTGACGTCCTGTCTGATCGCTTTGAGCAGGAGAATGGTGTCCCTCAGGGTAGCGTTTTAAGTGTGACTCTCTTTGCCATCGCTATTAATAGCATTACGTCCATAGTGAAAAGTCCTGTCCAGTGTTCTTTGTTTGCGGATGATTTCTCTCTGTTCTGCTCTTCTTCAAGCCTTGCAACGACAACTCGTCAGTTGCAACTTACGATTAGGCGTTTGGATGACTGGGCGCAGAAGAGTGGTTTTCAGTTTTCCACCGAGAAGTCTGTATGTGTTCTTTTTAACCGTTCTCGTTCGATTTTAACCTTTCCTGAGTTGCGGTTGAGGGACACTATTCTTACTTTTAAAGACACGGTGAGATTTCTGGGGCTCATTTTTGACTCGAGGCTCACGTGGTTACCTCATCTTAAAGACCTGAAAGGGCGGTCGCTTCAGGCTTTAAGTATTTTAAAATGTCTTAGCCACAGTACATGGGGAGCTGACAGGACTTGTCTACTCCAGTTTTACAGGGCGTTTGTGCGATCTCGGCTCGATTATGGGTGCACGTTGTATGGGTCTGCGAGGCCTTCTTACTTAAAGATTTTGGACGTTGTCCACCATGAAGGGCTTCGGTTGGCCACTGGGGCATTCCGAACTAGCCCCATACCAAGCCTCTGTGCAGAGGCTGGTGAACCGCCACTTCATATGCGGCGACGGCTACTTACAGTGCGCCAGGCGTATAAAACTTCGTCCACACCATACACCCCTGCATACCATACCGTTGCTCAGCCTCCTCTGGCACGATTGTTTCATAACCGGCAACGTGCGATGCAGCCCTATGGGATTCGCGCACAGGATTGCCTCGGTGCGATGTCTATGGCTGGTCTTCGTGTTTTACGTCGCGGTTGGAGCAGATCTCCACCTTGGCTCCTCCGGAGACCCAAACTTATTTTAGATTTGACTAATTTTCAGAAAAATGGCACACCAGATTTTACGTTCCAATCTCTGTTTTTTAACATTTTAGATGTGCATCACGGTTTCACTGTTGTTTATACTGATGGCTCCAAACAGGAGAATTTCCTTGGCTGTTCTGTGGTGTTCCCTGATCATGTTACCCGGATTCGCCTCCCTGCTGAATATACCGTTTTCGCAGCGGAGCTCCACGCGATCCTGAAGGCACTGGAGCAGATGCATCGTGTTCGGGGCGATCGATTTCTTCTCTGCTCCGATTCTCTTAGTGCCTTACAATCACTGCAGAATCTCTACCCGACTGAGGAGATGGTTCCAGCTGATACATGACCAACTGTACTTGCTCCAACGGCGGGGTAAAGAGGTATCCTTCTGCTGGGTGCCTGGTCATGTCGGCATATGGGGCAATGAACAGGCTGATCGGGCTGCCAAGGAGGCCTGCAGAGAGCAGGATGTGGTCCAGTGTCCTATCCCCTTGCAGTCAGTCATCGCTGCACTCCACAGGAAGTGCATGGAGATGTGGGAGGACGAATGGCTGGCGGTGACGGCCAATAAACTGCGGTCGGTAAAGTCAACCACTCGGCCGTGGCGTTCCTCCTGCCGGCTGCTCAGGCGGGAAGAGGTGACCCTCACACGTCTTCGGATCGGGCACTGTCCTCTGACGCATAGCTATTTGTTACGGCGGGAGGATCCTCCGTTTTGTGATGCTTGTGGTGTGCACATCTCTGTCCGGCACATTTTAACGGACTGCATTTTATACCGTGATGCAAGGGCAGAAGCACAAGTTGATGGGGATCTGCCTTCTGTTTTAGCTAATGATGAGACGTGTGTGTCTAGGGTTTTTAAGTTTTGTGACGTGTCTGGACTCTGGCCTAAACTTTTAGGCTGGAGGTTTCAGTGTATTGCAGAGTGGCTGACTCCTCCCCTTTTTTCCTTGTGGTCAGCCAGCCACTTCCATCTGCTACATTGTTTTAGCTCCCTCTATCATTTTCTTCTTGTGTTCTCCACGTTTTACTGTTGACACCCTGCTTCATCCCACGCTTCGGTGTGGATGAGCACATATTTTTCAACGATTGTTGTCCGTGTTTTATGTTCCGTTTTATATTCCTGTTCTGGGATTTTTCTTGCCACCTGTCTCCCTATGTTACTGAACGGGCGCTGAAGACCTTGCTGTCGTGCGCCCAAAAACCCCTCTACTACTACTACTACTGTGACCAGGGATCAGTGGAATGCACCTTGCGGGTCTCCGGGCGAATAAACCATGTCTGTTCAGTCTTCTGTAGACTGTGTCTGGAGACAACTGTTCCAGTGGCTGCGGTAACGTCCCGAGAAAGGCTACCAGCAGTAATCCGTGGCAGTCTGCGGGCACTGATGGTGAGATATCGTTCTTCTTGTGGTGTTGTACACTGTGGACGTCCCGTACTGTAGCGCCTGGACACGTTTCCTGTCTGCTGGAATTTTTTCGATAATCTTGAGATCACAATTTGTGGCACACAGACGGCCCGAGCTACGACCTGCTGTGTTTGACCAGCCTCCATTCTACCTAGTATTCTACCCCTCATAACGTCATCAATATGTGTTCTTTGAGCCATTTTCAACACACGGTCACCATTAGCACGTCTGAACATTTATTCGCTGCACCGTACTCTGACATGCACCAACACACCTCTGCGTATGTGGACTGCTGCCACCGCCACCGTGCGACGACCACAGGTCAAATGCACCACATGGTCATACCCCAAGATGATTTAAACCCGCAAACCGCCCACCACAGCTTCGTTTGACCATGTATCAGCATTATCCTTAATTTATGAGCATGAGTGTATTTTACTATTCGCTATTCTGTGTTACCTTCACTGTGTGTGTGTGCTTCCCTAGAATCCACACATCCGTCCTGTGGTGTCACCGCCAGACACCACACTTGCTAGGTGGTAACCTTTAAATCGGCCACAGTCTGTTAGTATACGTCGGACCCGCGTATCGCCACTATTAGTGATTGCAGACCGAGCGCCGCCACACGGCAGGTCTAGTCTAGAGAGACTCCCTAGCACTCGCCCCAGTTGTACAGCCGACTTTGCTAGCGATGGTTCACTGTCTGCATACGCTCTGATTTGCAGAGACGACAGTTTAGCATAGCCTTCAGCTACTTCATTTGCTACGACCTAGCAAGGCGCCATATTCAGTTACTATGTCTTCTGAACAGATAATTTTTTGACTCATGTACCGTCAGGAGCGGCGTTCACCATCAAAGGATTAAAGTTAAGTATCAAACTAATTTCGTCCGTTTTCTGAATTATAATTCCTTGTCATGTACCAGACCTCACGTCAGTACAGTTCTTCCCTCCTCACGCCAGCCTGCGTGAGCTAAAACGCGTGAATTTCGGCCTCCTGTAGTAACACGGTGTTGGCTCTTCCGCCAACACATCACGCCCTACCAGCATCCCTTTACTAGTCTTTTTCAGCGACAGCGAGATTTTAATCAAAGTGGACGCCACCATTTCACACCACATCGGACTGTCGTAATTCGCCGTGTCTTCAGTGTAATTAGTGTCGTCGAACAGAAGTGCCCTTCCTGTTCGTCTCTATACGTTTCTCGCACCAGTGTACTCCGAGCCACGCTTCTTTTCCTTCTTTCCCGCGTCTGCCTCCTTTGTTCGCAGTGGCAGAGCAGCACAAGGCGCGCTAACCCCCCCGTGATTTCCCTCCGGCTCGTGTTTACGGCCACCCTTAATGCTGTTTACGGCGGCGCCCGGGCCGTGCCCGGCGCGCCGCGATGGAGGGTGCCAACAGACGCGGCGCCGCGCCTCTCGCAGCCAGTGCGTGCCCGCTGCGTGTGAGTGTGTGTGTGTCTGTGTGTGTGTGTGTGTGTGTGTGTGTGTGCGCGTGTGAGCGCTCGGCTGCTGCTGGTGCTGCTGTAAACACGTCTCTCGTCGCCCGCTTTGAGAGCGCCGGCGCGATCCGCTTACCTCTCGGCCCGCACACGCGCGCCACTGCTCCACGCAGGTCCGAGTAGTGGCTCTGCCTGCGGTAGGTGGCCGGGGGCGATGCAGCTGGCGCTCGCCGTGATACTGGTCGCTCTGACGGCGAGTAAACCGACTACTGGCAAACAGCTCATCCGCCTACTTTCAGCTACTGATTAATGTCAGATTCCACGTCTTACATCTACGAGGAGCATTCAGCGAGTAACAAAGCACATTGACGTCGGTTTGCAGTAGCGTTTTGGAGCATATACTGTATTTAAACATTATGAATCACCTCTAAGGGAACGATCTATTGATACGTGATCAGCACGGTTTCAGAAAACATCGTTCTTGTGCAACGTAGCTAGCTCTTTATTCGCACGAAGTAATGGCCGCTATCGACAGGGGATCTCAAGTTGATTCCGTATTTCTAGATTTCCGGAAAGCTCTTGACACCGTTCCTCACAAGCGACTTCTAATCAAGCTGCAGGCCTATGGGGTATCGTCTCTGTTGTGCGACTGGATTCGTGATTTCCTGTCAGGAAGGTCGCAGTCCGTAGTAATAGACGGCAAATCATCGAGTAAAACTGAAGTGATATCGGGTGTTCCCCAGGGAAGCGTCCTGGGACCTCTGCTTTTCCTGATCTATATAAATGACCTGGGTTACAATCAGAGCAGTTCTCTTAGGTTCTTCGCAGATGATGCTGTAATTTACCGTCTAGTAATGTCATCCGAAGACCAGTATCAGTTGCAAAGCAATTTAGAAATGTTTACTGTATATTGTGGCAGGTGGCAGTTGACGCTAAATAACGAAACGTGTGAGGTGATCCACACGAGTTCCAAAAGAAATCCGCTGTCAATTCAACTAAGTACCTGGGTGTTAAAATTACGAACAACTTCAGCTGGAAAGACCACATAGATAATATTGTGGGGAAGGCGAGCCAAAGGTTGCGTTTCATTGGCAGGACACTTAGAAGATGCAACAAGTCCACTAAAGAGACAGCTTACACTACACTCGTTCGTCCTCTTTTAGAATATTGCTGCGCCGTGTGGGATCCTTACCAGGTGGGATTGACGGAGGACATCGAAAGGGTGCAAAAAAGGGCAGCTCGTTTTGTATTATCACGTAATAGGGGAGAGAGTGTGGCAGGTATGATACGCGAGTTGGGATGGAAGTCATTAAAGCAAAGACGTTTTTCGTCGCGGCGAGATATATTTACGAAATTTCAGTCACCAACTTTCTCTTCCGAATGCGAAAATATTTTGTTGAGCCCAACCTACATAGGTAGGAATGATCATCAAAATAAAATAAGAGAAATCAGAGCTCGAACAGAAAGGTTTAGGTGTTCGTTTTTCCCGCGCGCTGTTCGGGAGTGGAATGGTAGAGAGATAGTATGATTGTGGTTCGATGAACCCTCTGCCAAGCACTTAAATGTGAATTGCAGAGTAATCATGTAGATGTAGACATTTTCCATAAAAACACGGGAGAACTGCCGGATATCAGATTGTGGAAGATTTTGACGAGAGAGCACTGGACTGTGCCACTTTTAAACCGACGGTATTTTGGCGATACGTTGACGATATTTTTATTGTGTGGCCTCATGGTCTGGACCGTCCCCAAGAATTTTTACGTCACATGAACTCCATACATGAAAACATAAACTTTACCTTGGAGATAGAAAAAGATGGTTGTCTGCTATTTTTAGACGTCTTGGTGCGACGTAAGAGTGACGGCACACTTGGTTACCCGGTGTACAGAAAGCCCACTCATACAGACCTGTATCTACAAGCTACTAGTTGCCACCATCCAACACAAACAATGGGCGTTCTCAAAACCTTGATCCACCGTGCCCATACCGCCTCTAACGCCGACAGTCTTCAAGCGGAACTGGAACACCTGCAAAAAGTATTTCTGAAGAATGGCTTTTCACCTAGGCAAGTGAACAGAGTGATGAAGACCTACAAACGACGGAACAAGGAAGAGGAAGAGGCCTTCAGGTCGAATGCTTATCCACCATTTATTAGGAATAGTTCTTCACAGATAGGCAGAATTTTGAGAAAGTATCAAGTGAGAGTCATCTTTCGCCCTCCTTCCAAAATTTCATCACTGGTAGTATCCGTTAAAGACGACCTGGCCCTGCGTAAATCAGGCGTTTACAAAATTCCGTCTGAAGGCGGCACCTCATATATAGGACAAACAACACGAACTGTGCAGGAGCGCATTGTGGAACACCAACGGCATACTCGCCTTCTCCAACCCACCAAGACCACAATCGCCGAACATTGTATTTCCACAGACCATTCCATGAATTACGACGACACAAAAATTTTGTCCCATACATCAAACTTCTGGAGCTCGATTATCAATGAATCTGTGGAAATAAGATTGTCTGACAACGAGACTCTCATCAATCGAGATAGCGGTTATCAGCTAAACTCTGCTTGGAATCCCGTTATAGAGAAACTTCGTAGTCGACGTAGTTATCTGCATAAAGATGAAAATCGACCTGATATCGATACGCCAAGCTTTCACCGTGGAGGGCGCGAGGCGCAGCGCACGGAGTTGTTATGAACGCGCACGCTGAGCAACGAATGCGCAATGTCACCTCGGTATGGCTTTAAATAGGAGAGCTCAGCGCGTACTCGCCAGTACTACTACAGTGGTACTCACCTGAAGATGGTCAGAAGACTCTGCGCCGAAATATCGTGGCAGGACGTTACTGATATCCTGCAGTTCTCCCGTGTTTTTATGGAACAATCAGTACGCCGGGAAAGCTTTGGACATCACAACAAAACACATCTTTTTGTCGGCCATTTTAGATTGTAAAAATTTGGAATTTGTTGTGGGACATTGAGGAATATTTCCGCTCCAGCCAGTATAGTTTCATGAAGTTTCGATAGATGGTAGCGCTATTCTTAGGCTTCAAAAATTGCGTCTGAAACTGAGAGAGAGCTGTCATTGAGTTTCTTTGGGTGGAAAACCAGAGCATCGCAGATATTCCTAGCCGCTTGCAGAATGTCTGCGGAGAACAAAAGCACGGTGAATCGTTGGGCGAAGCGACTGTTACAATCGTAGAAAGGTCGCGTAAAAGTGTCCAATCTCCCAGGGTGCTACACACAGCTGTGACTTCAGCGACGTTGGAACGCGTGGACATCCTCATTCGAGGTGACGGACGGATCACAATCCAAAACCAACGTCTCTGTTGGTAGCGCTGACACACTCGCCCTGGACTGGCCCCACACCATTTCTCTTTGGAAGAAGAAGTTCAAAGACGCATTCTCAGCCGGCAAATTCATAGCGATGGTCTTCTGGGACTCTGGAGAGGTTATTCTGTTTGACGTCCACCCTCATGGTACAGCGATAAACTCTACGGTCTTTTGCGCTATTTTCATGAAACTGAAGAAGCGACATCAGGGTGCCATTGTCGCCAAAATGCTAACAAACTTCTCCTTCGCCATGACAACGCAAGGTCTCACACAAGTCTGCGGGCCCGAGAGGAGATCAGAAAACTTCATTGGACTGTTCTTCCTCATCCAACCTACAGTCCGAATCTCACGCCTTCCGACTTACCCCAACGAAGGATGCAGTCCGCGACAAGCAGTACGTGAATGATGGAGCGGTTACTGATGCAGGAAGACGTGGGCCCGACGTCGACCAGTAGAGTGGTACAGCGCCGGCAGACGGGCTCTCCCAGTAAGGAGGCGTAAGGCCGTCGTACTGAACAGAGATTATGTTGAAAAATGGGGTTTTGTAGTCAAAAGAGTGAGGAATATTGTGGAATATTTGAATCCTGAATAATACCAACCTGAAACCTCCTGGCAGATTAAAACTGTGTGCCCGACCGAGACTCGAACTCGGGACCTTTGCCTTTCGCGGGCAAGTGCTCTACCAACTGAGCTACCGAAGCATGACTCACGCCCGGTACTCACAGCTTTACTTCTGCCAGTATCTCGTCTCCTACCTCCCAAACTTTACAGAAGCTCTCCTGCGAACCTTGCAGAACTAGCACTCCTGAAAGAAAGGATATAGCGGAGACATGGCTTAGTCACAGCCTGGGGGATGTTTCCAGAATGAGAATTTCACTCTGCAGCGGAGTGTGCGCTGATATGAAACCTTTTTTTCAGAGAAAAATACGAGGGTCACTCCAAAAGAAATGCAGACTATTTTTGTGAAAATACAGTTTTCATTCTGCATGTGTGAAAGTTTTACGGTGTGTAGATACATCCTTCCCGCTTGTTTTCAAACTTAGTTCAACCTCTTCCCGTGAGTGGCGCCGTCACAGCATGTCTTCAAGATGGCTGCTACACTTGACGTTCGTCAGAAGCAACGTGCTGTCATAGAATTCCTGTGCTGTGAAAACGAGACAGTGTGAAACATTCACAAGAGGTTGAAAAAGGTGTATGGAGATGCTGCTGTCGACCGCAGTACATTTAGTCGGTGGGCAAGCAGGTTACGTGATGAAAGCGGGTACGGCAATATTGAGGATTGTCCTCGCAGAGGCAAGCCTCGTACTGCACACGCTCCAGACAATGTGCAGAAAGTTAACGAATTGGTGACTGCTGACAGAAGCATCACAGTGAACGAATTGTCACGCTACGTTGGGATAGGGGAAGGAAGTGTTTGCAAATATTGAAAGTGTTGGAGTTAAAAAAGGTTTGTGCCAGGTGGGTTCCCAGGATGTTGACAGTGGCTCACTAAGAACCAAGGGGGGGAAAAAAAAAACCGGAATGCAGCGAACTTTTGGAACAGTACGAGAATGGTGGAGATGAATTTCTTGGAAGAATTGTGACAGGTGATGAAACATGGCTCCATCATTTTTCACCAGAGACGAAGAGGCAATCAGTGGAGTGGCATCATGCAAACTCACCCAAGGGGAAAAAAAAATCAAAATCACACCTTCTGCTGGAAAAGTTATGGCTACGGTGTTTTTCGATTCCGAAGGACTCTTGCTTGTGGACATCATGCCAAGTGGAACCACCATAAATTCTGATGCATATGTGACGACACTGAAGACACTTCAAGCTCGACTGAGTCGCGTTCGACCGCATCGGCAAAAGCAGGATGTTTTGCTGTTGCACGACAATGCACGGCCACATGTCAGTCAAAAAACCATGGAAGCGATCACAAAACTCGGATGGACAACATTGAAACACCCGCCTTACAGTCCTGACCTGGCTCCATGAGACTATCATCTCTTTGGGAAACTGAAAGACTCTCTTCGTGGAACAAGGTTTGAAGATGATGACTCCCTTGTGCACGCTGCCAAACAGTGGCTCCAACAGGTTGGTCCAGAATTTTACCGTGCGGGTATACAGACGCTGGCTCCAAGATGGCGTAAGGCAGTTAAGAGGGATGGAAATTATTTGGAGAAATGAAAATATTGTTCCTAAAGGATGTACCTAGACACTATAAAACTTTCAAACATGTAGAATAAGAGATGGATTTAAAGAAAAATAGTGTCCATTTCTTTTGGAGTGACCCTCGTATGTTGCATTACTTACAGAACGCCAACTGTGCATCGCCATCTACACGTACGTGACCGCTCTGCAATTCACACATGAGGGCCCGGCAGAAGACTCGTCGAACCACTAGCACAATGTTCCTCTACTGTTCCACCATCGAACAGCACATGGGAAAAACGAACTCTTAAATCTCTCTGAGCGTGCTGTGCGTGATGCCTCTCATTTCATTATGATCAGTTTAGTGAAAAGACCTCGCTGCACCGAAAAACGTCGTTGTTCTTATGGTGCAGTGTAGAGGTCGCGGTGCCACACCAAAGTCGGCGACGCACGTCAGTACCACAGAAGCCAGCGACGTCCCTCTGCAATCCGCAACGACGAATGGGGGAGGCCGAAGAAGACATACCCTCTCTCTCAACACAGCAGCGTCCTCACACCGAGGTCAATACACAGTCGAGCAGGGAAAAGCTCCGCCCAGTTCGTCATTTCAGCTGACACATTCAGCATCATCGAGTAGAACTAAAGAATTATTCAGGTCCTAGATGGCAATGTACTTTTGTAATTGTTGAAAATTGTACTTCAAGAGAACCGTTTTTTTAATTATTGCAACAAGTGATGCTTTAATAGGAAATGACCTAAATTATCACATACTCCTTTTGCGTAAATCTTCTTATTAATTCATGTAATAAACTGAACTAATATTTCATATGTTGTAGTTTCAATGAGCCATCTTCCAGAGCAGTCAAAAACTCCACAGCTATTACCAGACGATTGTAGTTTAGTCTGGTCACAAAAGTTACGACTATTGCCAGCCAAAAGTCGTTCATGATACGTGTGACACTCTCTCCCCTGTCTTGCGTTAGTACAAACGAGGTGCTTTCTCTGGAAATTGTTCGATGTCGTCCCTCAATCCTACCTCGTAAGGACAACATAGCGCACAGCAGTACTCTGTCAGCAGACGCTCGAGCTTATTGTACGCAGTTTCTTTAGATGAACTGTTGCATTTTCAAAGTGTTCTGCTGATGAAACGGAACCTTTGGTTCGTCCTCCATTAAAGTTGTTCGTAATTGTTAGCCCTAGTTGAACAGACCGCCTGCAAATTAGAGTGATTTATCGTGGAAACAAAATTTAATGGATTACACTGAATACTAAAATGGATGATCTAACACTTTTCGTTATAGACTCAACTGTCATTGTTCGCACCATTCAGATATCTTCTCTAAACCATTTTGAAATTGGTTTTGATTTTCTGATGTCTGTACTAGATGATAAACGACAGCATCATCTGCAAACATTCTAGGATAGCTGTGTAGCTGCTCAGATGGTCTCCAAAATCATTTAAATAGGTAAGGAGCAGCAAAAATAAAAAATATATATATAAAAAGAGAGAGAGGTTCAAATGGCTCTGAGCACTATGGGAATTAACTTGTGAGGTCATCAGTTCCCTAGAACTTACAACTACTTAAACCTAACTAACCTAAGGACATCACACACATCCGTACCCGAGGCAGGATTCGAACCTGCGACCGTAGCGGGCGCGCGGTTCCAGACTGTGGCGCCTAGAACTTCTCGGCCACTGTGGCCGGCCATACGTTGATACCAAACCTGTGTTGGAATACTTGGACGTGCATGGCAGGTGGGTTTTAGTCTGGTGAGACGTGGCTACTAAATTTACTTTCATCTATGAAGAGAATGCGCCGCGGGAATACTGGGGGGATCATTGATACAGCGGCGCAGAAACTGCGTACAGAACTCAACGCGTGGTGCAAAATCGGCTGGTATTACTGACTGTATCCTTTGGAGATGATATGGCTGTAGCTGTTAGTCATGTAGAGTGTACCAGACGGTGCTGGGAACAACATCCACTGCACGCGCAATTGCTAGTGTGCTTACATCAAAGTAGTGAAAGCGTTTTTTGAAGTATATTTCCTGCTTCTCTACTATGATAAATTATAATCAACCGCATTTTTGATGGTTATTTTTGTCGTTATCCATCAGGATTTTCTGTCTTTTACTGTTTCCTATTGTTGATTTTTAATGTTCAGTGAAATTCAACATTACGGATGGATACATAGAAATAAAGTTCGTGATCGTTTTGTAAATTTATTTTCTAACACGTTCGATCCGGTTGACTGAATCACATAAGGAACTATTTTTGATGATTAACTCAAAAAACTGATATCCATAGACATATTAATAATATTAAATGATTACTTTGCATATACTAATGAATCGTGGTGACTTTTAACGTACAAAAGTAATCTATCTTTAAAAATATGTTGTATGGGTATCTGTCAAACATTTCGTGTGCCTCTTGGCAAATTTTATTCTTGGAGGGCGATATGACTTCAAGTTCATCAAACCAGTTCTATAATAACGGGTAATTTTGGAATTTGGTCGCGTCTTAGGTAAATTTTCGCTGATGTCCAAGATAGCACACCAATAACATAAAAAAATTAATTTTAAAATTTTTCACAAAACTGAGTATTATTGTCTTAGTAAGAGAAGAACACACGAAGAAATTGGCAAAAAGTAAACGATCAATTTTTTAAAGAGGTGGTTTCACTTTGAAATACAATTTTATAATTTCCAATAACATTAACCCATATTATCGTAGTTCCAAACGAATACAAGAAGAAATTAGCAAATAGTAGACAGTCAGTTGTTTTAAGAAGGCGGTTTTAGTTTGGAACCTCTGGGACATACAGCTTCCAACCACCCATCACTTCAAGAGACACATTTAAAAGCAATTTCGCATTTTTTCCTAGATAGAGACCCACATCTCGAAACTCCCACAAACTCTTAATGCCTATACAAATAACAGTCCTTAGTAACTACGAAAACTGGACTAAATTTTATTAAATTTGTGCAGAAATACATACTGCTCCAGTGGTTTAATTTCGAGGAAAGGCCACGTCACGCTCTCTTACAAGCAAGTAGCACAATCTACGCGCCAACTCTTGCTTTCAACACTGTAGGTGGCTGGTCCAGTGCACTACATTCGGAGAAGTAGCTCACTACACCACTAGGTGTCTCTGTATTGCAATAGCATCAGAGATACTAAAAAAAAAAATTAGTGAAATGGTGGTTGCAGGCAGAAACAACTGGTGCTGAAAGGGTTAAATTAAAGAAGAACGAAACTCAATCCGTATACATCCTAACCTTAAGAAATAGGTTAAGACTGTACGACAGATTGAAACCTCGCAAGACTGTCATAGGGTTTTACGTGATGCATTATTGAGCCATAATTAATTCTCCAAAACAATGCCTACTGTGCGATAGAGATATTTGACATAACACCTGACGCGCAAACGAGAAACTGTAAAGCGAATAAGTTAAATTTTCTGTCAGATAAAAATAAGCACCCGAGTCGCGAAAATCCTCAGAAAGTTCCGGGCGACTCAAGGTAAACGTGAACCGTCTCGCAGATTGCAGGCTGCGTTAATTAACACCACGGCAGCCCAATAAATCTCCCTTAATCTCGCTCTTTTTTTAAACCTGATACCCTGAGCATTAAAATTCATGGCGAGGTTTAATACTTTAATACGCGAAAGCGTAACAGTTACTCTACGCTGCGCTCGCCGTATTTCTTCGCTCTGCCGTTCAATGGTGCTATTTTTGCCTCACGTAATCCTCAGTAGGTGATATGCATTGTACGTTTAAGCAGCATCTCAAATACTCGTCGTTTACCTGTAGCTTTATACATTATTACCACTAACTTTTCAACACTTTATGACGGAATAAAGTCCCAACAGCCAAAGACGTACTAATAAAATTATCAGAAATTGTTTGTTGACGTCTTCCCGGACTTACCGACTGTGTTCCACCCATGAAAGAGCTTCTATATACGTGATTCGAGGCACTCGGGTGTGGTCGAACATGGATGCACTACAACTGCAGTGAGGGCACATGTACTGCGAAAATACTTGCAAAATAAGAGAATATGCAAGCATATCAAAACAGTAGCCTAATACTACTATATTCTTGAAAAATAACTATAGGCTATCTCTTCATCCGGGAAGTGAGGATAACCATCGTTAATTATTCGCATTCTTACACAAATACACTCCTGGAAATTGAAATAAGAACACCGTGAATTCATTGTCCCAGGAAGGGGAAACTTTATTGACACATTCCTGGGGTCAGATACATCACATGATCACACTGACAGAACCACAGGCACATAGACACAGGCAACAGAGCATGCACAATGTCGGCACTAGTACAGTGTATATCCACCTTTCGCCGCAATGCAGGCTGCTATTCTCCCATGGAGACGATCGTAGAGATGCTGGATGTAGTCCTGTGGAACGGCTTGCCATGCCATTTCCACCTGGCGCCTCAGTTGGACCAGCGTTCGTGCTGGACGTGCAGACCGCGTGAGACGACGCTTCATCCAGTCCCAAACATGCTCAATGGGGGACAGATCCGGAGATCTTGCTGGCCAGGGTAGTTGACTTACACCTTCTAGAGCACGTTGGGTGGCACGGGATACATGCGGACGTGCATTGTCCTGTTGGAACAGCAAGTTCCCTTGCCGGTCTAGGAATGGTAGAACGATGGGTTCGATGACGGTTTGGATGTACCGTGCACTATTCAGTGTCCCCTCGACGATCACCAGTGGTGTACGGCCAGTGTAGGAGATCGCTCCCCACACCATGATGCCGGGTGTTGGCCCTGTGTGCCTCGGTCGTATGCAGTCCTGATTGTGGCGCTCACCCGCACGGCGCCAAACACGCATACGACCATCATTGGCACCAAGGCAGAAGCGACTCTCATCGCTGAAGACGACACGTCTCCATTCGTCCCTCCATTCACGCCTGTCGCGACACCACTGGAGGCGGGCTGCACGATGTTGGGGCGTGAGCGGAAGACGGCCTAACGGTGTGCGGGACCGTAGCCCAGCTTCATGGAGACGGTTGCGAATGGTCCTCGCCGATACCCCAGGAGCAACAGTGTCCCTAATTTGCTGGGAAGTGGCGGCGCGGTCCCCTACGGCACTGCGTAGGATCCTACGGTCTTGGCGTGCATCCGTGCGTCGCTGCGGTCCGGTCCCAGGTCGACGGGCACGTGCACCTTCCGCCGACCACTGGCGACAACATCGATGTACTGTGGAGACCTCACGCCCCACGTGTTGAGCAATTCGGCGGTACGTCCACCCGGCCTCCCGCATGCCCACTATACGCCCTCGATCAAAGTCCGTCAACTGCACATACGGTTCACGTCCACGCTGTCGCGGCGTGCTACCAGTGTTAAAGACTGCGATGGAGCTCCGTATGCCACGGCAAACTGGCTGACACTGACGGCGGCGGTGCACAAATGCTGCGCAGTTAGCGCCATTCGACGGCCAACACCGCGGTTCCTGGTGTGTCCGCTGTGCCGTGCGTGTGATCATTGCTTGTACAGCCCTCTCGCAGTGTCCGGAGCAAGTATGGTGGGTCTGACACACCGGTGTCAATGTGTTCTTTTTTCCATTTCCAGGAGTGTATTTCTTACACGAGGGCTGTTCGGAGAGTACGGTCCGACCGATCGCGAAATGGAAACCACAGTGAACATTAAAAATGTTTTATTTACAATAGTTAGCTGCACCTTCCACGTACCTTTCTACATAGTCACCGCCACGCTGAGGTATTTATCGCAGTATTGGTTCAAATGGCTCTGAGCACTATGGGACTTAACATCTGAGGTCATCAGTCCCCTAGAACTTAGAACTACTTAAACCCACCTAACCTAAGGACATCACACACATCCATGCCCGTGGCAGGATTCGAACCTGCGACCGTGGCGAGCGCGGGGTTCCAGACTGTAGCGCCTAGAACCGCTCGGCCACCCCGGCCGGCTATCGTAGTATTGTACGAACTTTCCAATACCCTCGTCATGGAAGGAAGCCGCGTGTGCTTTCTGACGATTCTCTATGCTGATCTAGAGGTTTTTGTCTGGGCCAAAATGTTGTCTTCATAGCCAGCGGTACATATGAGCAAAGGTAAGAATCATAGGGAGCCACGTTCGGGTTGAACGTTGAGTGTCAGCCGGCCGAAGTGGCCGTGCGGTTAAAGGCGCTGCAGTCTGGAACCGTAAGACCGCTACGGTCGCAGGTTCGAATCCTGCCTCGGGCATGGATGTTTGTGATGTCCTTAGGTTAGTTAGGTTTAACTAGTTCTAAGTTCTAGGGGACTAATGACCTCAGCAGTTGAGTCCCATAGTGCTCAGAGCCATTTGAACCAATTTTTGAACGTTGAGTGATCAAACACTTCCCATCGAAAACACTGCAAGAGCGCCCTCGCTGCCCCTGCAGTGTGCGGCCGAGAATTGTCATGAAGGAAACAATGCATAATTTCAGGCGAAATCTCTCACAGGCACTTACACTTGGCGGGAAACACTATTCGCTAGCCATCTTTACGTGTTCGCTGTGTCCTCATAAATGATAAAAGCGACGTGACGCAATCGACTGTCCAACCCATCTTTGCAAAGCTTCATTGGACTTTCATTTGTGGTTTCCATTTTGCAATCCATCGGGTGTTAAGAAATAATATACTATTAAGGAAATCATGTAATTCTGAATGGTCGATATGCAAATTATAATACATGATAATAAATCCATGGCAGGCAGAAGGGAACTAGACACTGCTTGTGAATGTTTCCTTCTTGCTTTTGCGTGCTGCCTCAAACTGCTCTGTTCACTTATGCCGTCATGTTTGCGTGCTTAAGTATGCGAGTGCGTGCACATATAAGCGTTCTCGTTTCATCTCGTCTCTCTCTCTCTCTCTCTCTCTCTCTCTCTCTCTGTGTCTGTCTGTCTTTTCTGCCTCTGTGTGTGTGTGTGTGTGTGTGTGTGTGTGTGTGTTTGTGTGTGTGTGTGTGTGTGTATACGGCTGTGAACGATTGCCGCGTTGCCCTGACTTACGGCCTCTGGCGCTTTCCCACAAAAGCGAGCCTATCCGATTACTGAGCTATGCAAATGCGGAACATTAATTAAGCTATTCATAAATCATGCCTGAAAGTTTTATCAAATTACACGGCTCTGTACTCAAATAGATTAACGAAACCCCGCCACTAATCGTGGCGGCAGCCTTTCGTCTCTGGAGATTCTGCAGTCCTGTTAGCTAACTCATGCGGACTCACGTCTTCCTTAGAAGGTGTGAATGCTGAGGAAGGAAAATTGTTGGTTGTAAGTCTTTGTTCCCCTCCTGACGTATAAAAAAATAAAATTAAAAAAAAAAGTGTTTCCAGAGCTATGAGCACGAGACTCTTTCATTTAGTGAATTTTATTTGCACGTTTGTATATGGTAGTTTCTGTATTATTCATTGCATCTGCGACACAACTTGCATCTACAGGCTTCCCATGTTTATATCGTGGTTCGCCTAAACTGTAGAATGATAATGTACCCGAAAGCTGTACTAGGATGCTACATCGGGAAGTAGCTCGCCGCTAACGTAACAGCAACAGTGGAGGCAAGTGTTATGGTCCCGTCTACAACTAGGTCACCGCAGGCGCAGCTGAAGTAACAACGTCTGTTACTAAAGCTGAACAAATAGGAAATAGGAAACCAGCACCGTCCTGTTCAATAGTACCACGGGGCAATTGTCCGGAATTATTTAGGGATAAAGAGTAAACCACCGTTTCCTTAAAGAATCGAGCTCCCATGTAAGAAATAGCTTCAAACATTTGATTACTTTACAAATGAGTTGTTGTGTTACATATTTTATGTTAAGCGTGTAAGCGAGAAAAAGTACAGAAAAGAAATGAAATGTTATTTAAAGTTTGTTGAAAGTCGCAAAGTTCTCTCATTACGAAACATTGGATGGATACAGTCAGCGTAATTTACGCTCCATTTTAAGCAAAAACATGTTTCTCACGCGTCTCTATGTTTATGACGTCATATCTGCTGGACTGTGTCGTACAATCATATAATTTTGCATGTACATTCGGTGGTATATGTGGATACTGTTTGCAAAACGTGTTGCGAATAGAGCTAGTAGTAAAGCGGTAATAAATTATACTCGTGTTCAGAAAAAAAAAACAGAACAGCTTGAGCGAGTAGAGACTGGACGTTTATATTGACAGGACATGTACATTATTATGTTCTGCAGAAATAACAAGCATTTGAGCCATGTTGGTCCGCGGGTTCAAGATCAACATTGATATCCGGCGCAACACTATCTACCGGTAAAATGTGCCAGCGGCTAACTTTGTCGCCATAAACCAAGGTAATGTCACTTGAGCAGTTGTGCAGTATGCCTCGCAGACGTATGCGTGAACCGTACTGTAAAATCAGTGAGTTTGAAAGAGGGCGAGTTACTGACATGAGAGAATGTGATGCATCCATCCTGCTCTTGTGGGCGAAGTGTTTCGGTAGTGCAGTGGGTGTCTGCAGAACGGGTCACGGAAGACAGTAGAACACGACGAGATGCGTCAGACTGCACTACCCACACAACCCCCCGAGACGATCGACACCTCGTCCAATTGGAATTTCTAGGACAGATCTGCGTCCTCCTAGGCCTGCCTCAACAGCCGAACACTCTAACACATCGTACACTATCAGGGGTGACAATCCATTGCCGTTTGTTACGGTATGGTTTACGTGTGCGTCGTGCAATATTCCACCTACCTTTGACGAAGGTGCAGAAACATACTACACAACAATGGTGTATGGAACGGCATCACTGGGGAAAGAAGCGGCGTCTAATAGTGCTTTTGGATGAATCCAGGTTCTGTTAGTTTGAAAATGGTGGCCGCATTTTGATTCGCCGCAGACAGGGGAAGCAGCATCACAATGACTGCATTCGCACAAGACATTCAGCGCCAACTCAGTGAGAGCTACGCGACCCGCAGCCATATCCTTTCTCCACAATACCTCTGACGCCATTTTCCAGCAAGACAATACACGACCACATACTGCTGAACGAACACGTGCCTTGTCCCGCCGTATTACCAGACTTGTCACCCGTAGAAAATGTGTGGGATGTGATGAAATAACGGGTGCAGCACTGTGACCCAGTGCCAACAATCACAGATGAACTTTGGAACCATGTGAATGCAGCGGGTGTGGCTACACCAGAGGACGCCATCCTCGCCTCATATGCGTCGTTGCCATCACTCATGGAACAAGTTACCATGGCCCATGGCGGACCCTGTGCCCTATAGGCAACAGAACACATCCTGAGACGAAGTGACTGAAATGCTAATCATTTCTGCAGGATGTACTAATGTACAAGACCTGTGATTATGAACGCCCTATGTCTAGTCGTTCAAAATGTTTTGTTTCTTCTGAACGTGAGTGTAAAACGTCATGCCTGATCTTGAAGTTTTACTCCAAGAACAGTGAAAATGTAGTAAGCGTATACCTTTACGTTTCATCATGTGGTGGTGACTTTCAGCAAGACAAAGTTTCATAAACATTTCAAATTATGTTTAAACCTCGTTGGGAATCGCGAACAGCTCTCATTCTCAAACACTGGGTGAATATGGCCGGGGTAATTTGCACATGGTGGAAAGCGCTGCCATAAGACATACAGGGACTACACAGTTTCTAACTGCAATACTTGTCTTACTGTCTTAAAATCGTTGACATAAAATTATATCTCTCAGTGAGTAGCTTATGACAATATTTTAAATTTTTTAATTGGACCAATAATGATTAGAAATATTAAACATTAATTATTGTTGCCCCTCGAATCTGTTAGTTAGTGAACCTGCAATTGAAATTATGAACCATGAATGAGGTTATTTGGTTAATAATACAGATATAAGAAACCCTAATGTGATTGGCCAAACGGTTATTCGAGTTCAGGTCCTCCCAAAATGTCAGTCGAGCGTCTTGGCCGCAACGCTACCTCAGCACACGTCATCACGGTGGGCTCTCCACTCGCTCTTGTATGGCATCTTTCGCCAACCAGATACGAATGAAACTGATACGAATAAATACACCGTCCTGAAGGCCATTGCTTCGTTTGCCTGTCCCGTGGCGCACAAGATGAAGGAATGGGGGTCGGAATGTGATGTTAGAAGGGCTTCGGCTAAATACCCGAAAAATATTCAAAATTCTCCTACGCCAAGAATTTTCGTCTAGAAATTCTGCCTGCCGGGAAGATGCATGGGGTGGGGTGGGGGGGTCTCAGTGGGTGACGACGTGACACAGTGAGTAGTGGTCCCCATTCATATCAGTGCTGCTACAGGTAAGTATGGATTTAAGGGGACTGAACATCAAGCTCACCAGGACCTTTTCACCCTCCTCGCCTCCCCCTTCCCCTCCCCCCCTTAAATCAGTGCACCACATCTATCTGCGCATTGAGTGGATTCTATGCGCATGGTAAGAAAGGTTTGTAAATGTTTGCGTACCGTATGCCGGCGGTGGGCAGACAGGTTCCAGCCAGTTATTCACCTTATATGAAGATGGTGTCTGACATTTCGTACATGTCCGCAAGAACAGATACCATCTTCATATAGTTAAGCCTAACCGGCCATTGACCTCCTTCTTCTGTGCGGATGCATACATATTGCCCAAACTCTTACGGGACTCGGTAAGATTGTCTGCCGCGAGTAACGAGTGTAATGGGCAGGGGCACTACGAATGTAGTGTTGGACATTAAGTTAGGAATGTGTGTCTTACGGGGAGCGTGCAAGGGTTAAGTCCATGCAGTCGCACTATCCTCTGTGCTCTCGGTGGCTCAGATGGATAGAGCCTCTGCTATGTAAGCAGGAGAGCCCGGGTTCGAGTCCCAGTCAGGACACACATTTTCAGCTGTCCCCGTTGATGTATATCAACATCTGTCGACAGCGTAGGGTCTTGATTTAATTACAATTTCGTTATTCACCTAGTGGGATGTGGAAAACCGGATAAAGAAACCACATACGCGGCTGGCCCTTATTGTTAATCTGTCGGGCGGATTCAAAACGGGGCCCTGGGCCTCCCCGTCGCGGAAACGTGATCTATAAAGCTCTCGGCAATTCGGGAGGGTTACAAACAAAGCACTATACTGGGGTCATACGCGCCCGCGTCAGAACAAGAAAACGGAGAGGAGGTAAAATACGTCAATCCCAATTAACATCGGAGAAGACAGCTAAAAACAGGGACGTGGAGAAAGCGCTACAGAGGACACCATACAAAAACAGAGGTCCAAAACTAAAAATTAAATGGCCTTCGCCATATTGCCTTGAGGGATAAAAAGTAAAACGCGGTCGACAGCCGGCTCTGAGCACTAAGCACTATGGGACTCAACTGCTGTGGTCATAAGTCCCCTAGAACTTAGAACTACTTAAACCTAACTAACCTAAGGACAGCACACAACACCCAGCCATCACGAGGCAGAGAAAATCCCTGACCCCGCCGGGAATCGAACCCGGGAACCCGGGCGTGGGAAGCGAGAACGCTACCGCACGACCACGAGATGCGGGCTCGACAGCCGGCGCGTCTTCTGTTAAAACGGCCGATAACTCAGACAGCAAACCAGGAGGACTTGCCTGTCAGCCTCAGTGCAAGTACACGTATGACACATTGATGAGAGGGTGATGGAAGGCGCAGCAAACCACTCTCACCAGGACTTTGGTGTCAAACCAGTATAGGGTGTCCGCCGTGCCGTCTAATAGCAGCGTCGGGTACAGCAATGGCTTCCAATTAATTTCAAGCACTCACTGTTTTGAGGTGAATATACAGTGTTATACAGGGTGATTCAAAAAGAATACCACAACTTTAAAAATGTGTATTTAATGAAAGAAACATAATATAACCTTCTGTTATACATCATTACAAAGAGTATTTAAAAACGTTTTTTTCACCCAAAAACAAGTTCAGAGATGTTCAATATGGCCCCCTCCAGACACACGAGCAATATCAACCCGATACTCCAACTCGTTCCACACTCTCTGTAGCATATCAGGCGTAACAGTTTGGATAGCTGCTGTTATTTCTCGTTTCAAATCATCAATGGTGGCTGGGAGAGGTGGCCGAAACACCATATCCTTAACATACCCCCATAAGAAAAAATCGCAGGGTGTAAGATCAGGGCTTCTTGGAGGCCAGTGATGAAGTGCTCTGTCACGGGCTGCCTGGCGGCCGATCCATCGCCTCGGGTAGTTGACGTTCAGGTTTCATAACTAACCTTTTTCGTAGGACCCTCCATACAGTTGATTGTGGAATTTGCAGCTCTCTGCTAGCTCTGCGAGTCGACTTTCCTGGGCTGCGATCAAATGCTTGCCGGATGCGTGCTACATTTTCATCACTCGTTCTCGGCCGTCTAGAACTTTTCCCTTTGCACAAACATCCATTCTCTGTAAACTGTTTATACCAACGTTTAATACACCACCTATCAGGAGGTTTAACACCATACTTCGTTCGAAATGCACGCTGAACAACTGTCGTCGATTCACTTCTGCCGTACTCAATAACACAAAAAGCTTTCTGTTGAGCGGTCGCCATCTTAGCATCAACTGACGCTGACGCCTAGTCAACAGCGCCTCAAGCGAACAAATGTACAACTAAATGAAACTTTATAGCTCCCTTAATTCGCCGACAGATAGTGCTTAGCTCTGCCTTTTGTCGTTGCAGAGTTTTAAATTCCTTAAGTTGTGGTATTCTTTTTGAATCACCCTGTATATATCTCATATTTTATTGTTTCTAAAAAGATGACAATGACACCAAGGTACCGCAATACTACGGAATATGTTCTGAAGCTACCGACTTATGAATTAAAATGCAATGGAGTCTTCACTTACAAATATCATAAAAAATGGTTTAAATGGCTCTGAGCACTATGAGACTTAACATCTACGGTCATCAGTCCCCTAGAACTTAGAACCACTTAAACCTAACTAACCTAAGGACATCACACAACACCCAGTCATCACGAGGCTACAAATATCATAGCATTCTCCTATATACCCTTGTGAACTAGCAAACCTGGGAATTGTTTAGAGTTTATAAAAGTGAGAGGGAGACAAATTAAAGCTCTGAACCGTGGAGTCAGACATGCCCGTATTTCTTTACTGGAGCGTTGGCTGGAAAACGCAAAGTTTCACATTCGAGGTCCAGTGTGGAACACAATATCTGTCTATTATGAAGGTTCACAGTCGATGGAGTATAAGTAAAAAAATGTTACGGATTTAACATAAAACGCTATCTAATTATCAGGCATTATACTCGACAGCCGTTCCCTTTCCCGTTATTTCCTAAGTTATCGCAGCGAAAATTCTCGCACTGTATGCAATCTAACAAATCTGTTGGCAGATATCAGACAAGGTATGTATGACGTTCATTAATCTACACAGTAGGTGATGCTTGAACGCTGCTGGGATCCTGGAAACAACGACTAAATTGTGAGCTACATTGGTGCTCACGTCCCTGCGCCGTACCTCACTGTTTGTTTTCTAGCACTGGTGCAACAAAATCATTCAGCATTCACTTACGGAGAGAGTATGACTTTGAAACAAAGCTTTTAACTTTTTACTGTCAGGTCTCTGTGAAACTAACTTAGAGATGCAGAAAGGTACAGGGGGTTAGTGTATCCTCCAACAGAGCAAGCGTAGTTTGCGTTATTGATGATTAAGAGACCTTGTGAGAAAGAAGATTATGATCTTCGGGTAATAGTAAATCTTAATTTTACGAAGACTCTAAACTTTCTCTGGTGGCTTGTAGCAGAGACATGGTAGGTCTCACTTTTAGTATGAACCAGTATACGTGAACGTATAACTTCCTCACCACAAGTACAACCATGTGAAATGACGTACTCCACTCTCCTACCTTCCAATTTGTTGTGGTAATGATTACATATATAGCCAACTAACTATAGTCCTGCGACAATGCTCAATGACGAGAACAAAAGGAATGTGTAATATTTGCTGTCATATTGTAAATCGCTCTCTCTCTTCTTCCACTGATTCGGCTTTAATACTACAATATCAGTTGACATTAGACATAGCACATTCGCTAATAGTCTTCTTATTACAGTCACAGTTACCATCGCTGTTCACGCCCTCCCTTCCCCTCCCCCACGCCTTCCGGAAGTGAACTGCTGTTCAGAACGACATGCTCTTGTTGTCGATATAAGTCCTGGAAAAATATAATAGGGCTTTAGAATCGGCAAGTACTAATAACGAAAATGGGATAAATATCTGTAAAAGACCAACATATTAATGGAGATGAATGCAGGGAAGTACCTTCTGATTTAAAGTATGCGGACAGCCATACGTAATGCAGAGTAGCCGCCAAAAGTCACGAGAGGCGGACAGCCAGTTTAAGGGGAGGTGCGGAGTGCTGTGTTGTCAGTAGAGAAACAGTAACAATAGAATGGCTCGGGCAGGAGAAGTCCATGGCTTCGAACATGGACTGGGCGTTGGATGTCATCAGAACAACAAATCCATCAGGGGAATTTCAGCCCTTCTAAAGCTGGCCAAGTCGGTGCTACTGATGTGACTGTGAAGTGGAAACGCGAAGGAACAACCACAGCTAAATAATGACAAGGCAGTCCTCGTACACTGACAGACAGGGACCGTTCAGCATTGCTAAGTGTGGTAATAAAAAATGAGCATGAAATCAGCGGCAGGATTTGCTAGTGTGCCCTAAAGTGGTGCAAGCACTCCAGCTAGTACCATGGCTGTGCGTGATGAGTTCAAGCGAATGTGATGCAGTGGCCGAGCAGCTCATCATAAGCCAAACATTTCTGTCGCTAATGCTAAACGAATCTTGGGCGGTGTAAACAACGACACCACTGGACAGCGTATGACTGCAAGCGAGAGATTTGGACTGTGAAGCGTGACGCTGCACTCTGTGACGATTCGATGGAAGAGAAGGGGTCTAGCGAATGTTTGCAGAATTTTACCCGCCATTTTACACGTATGTAGTGCCAACAGTGAAGTACGGAGGAGGTGGTATTGCGGTGTGGGGTTAGGGTGTAGTCCCCTTACAGCGCTTATGGCCAAGTTCTCATTCAAAATGGTCGAAAATTCAATTTTCATTGCATTTTTTGAAAGGTGCATGTGTCTAGAATGTTAGGACGGAAAGGTTTTTTAATCCGAGCGTTACAAAAGTTTCTGCAGCCCATTGTTCGAGGCAGCCTCACGACCGCCGTGGGGCGCTCTCAGCTGGAGACCCGCGGCTCAGGTAGAAAACTCCTCGTGCATATTGCAGTATGCATGCAGACGTATTCGCCGAAATAGCTGACAGACAACGTGTGCAGGCTGCCGGACGCAGCATACCCAGCTCAGCCACATCAGTTCTCCTAGACATTAAGAAAGAGGGAATTGCTCTGCAGGAACAATACGTTTTAGGGAAAGGGTTGATATACGGTCTTGGAGATGCAGATGAAAAGTAAGAAAGGAAAACACTTTTTCTGGTCAGATTTTGATCAAAATTGGTCAAAACGTAAGTTTGGTCCGCCATATTGGATTAGCCATTTTGAATTTTGAAAATGTAACTTCAAATTTGTGTTCAGCGACATCAAAAACATATAATAACATGTAATTTTTATGCAAAGTGGACTAATAATACATATAAAAGTTTTCACTAAAATTTAACAGGGTTTTCTCGACAAACGATGTTTCAAAAATTATGTGCAACGTAAAATAAAAACGGTTCAATCTACACTCATGCTCATAAATTAAGGATAAAGCTGATACATGGCGAAATATCGATCTGGTGGGCGGTTTGCGGGTTTAAATCACCTCAGGGTATGACCTTACGGTGCATTTGACCTGCGGTCGTCGCACGGTGGCGGTGGTAGCGGTCCACATACGCAGAGGTGTGTTGGTGCATGTCAGAGTACGGTGCAGCGAGTAAGTGTACAGACGTTTTCAGAGATGCTAGTGATGACTGTGTGTTGAAAATGGCTCAAAGAACACATATTGATGACGTTATGAGGGGTAGAATACTAGGGCGACTGGAGGCTGGTCAAACAAAGCAGGCCGTAGCACGGGACCTCCGTGTGTCACAAAGTGTGATCTCAACATTAGGGCAACGATTCCAGCAGACACGAAACAGTCCAGGCGCTACAGTACGGGACGTCCACGGTGTGCAACACCACAAGAAGACCGATATCTCACCATCAGTACCCGCAGACGGCCACGGAGTACTGCAGGTAGCCTTGCTCGGGACCTTACTGCAGCCACTGGAACAGTTGTCTCCAGACACACAATCTACAGACGACTGAACAGACATGGTTTATTCGCCCGGAGACCTGCAAGGTGCATTCCACTGACCCCTGGTCACAGGAGAGCCCGTAAAGCCTGGTGTCAAGAACACTGTACATGGTCACTGGAACAGTGGTCCCAGGTTATGCTCACGGACGAGTCCAGGTATAGTTTGAACAGTGATTCTTGCCGGGTTTTCATCTGGCGTGAACCAGGAACCAGGTACCAGCCCCTAAATGTCCTTGAAAGGGACCTGTATGGAGGTCGTGGTTTGATGGTGTGGGGTGGGATTATGATTGGTGCACGT